>NC_135233.1:873470083-873784628 GCF_051348905.1 Ranitomeya variabilis
TGCAACTTTTGTGCATGTGGCAATTTTTTGGCGTGTGCAAGTTTTGCGTGTGGCGAGTTTTCCATGAGGTGAGTTTTGCACGTGTGGCGAGTTTTGCGTGAGCCTAGTTTTGCATGTGGCGAATTTTGCGCGTGGTGAGTTTTGAGTGGCGACTTTTGAGTTTTGACTTTTTGTGGCGAGGTTGGTGTATGTATGGTGAAATGTGCGCTGAGGGTGGTATATGTGTTCAAGCACGTGGCAGTGTGTGGCGCATTTTGTGTGTTTGTTCATATCCCCGTGTGTGGTGAGTATCCCATGATGTCGGGGCCCCACCTTAGCAACTGTACGGTATATACTCTTTGGCGCCATCACCAAAGCATGTGGCTGTAGCTGCGACGATGCAGATGCCAATCCCGGACATACACACATACATACACACACACATTCAGCTTTATATATTTTATATAGTACAGAGCAAAAATTTGGACACACCCATTTAAAGATTTTTCTGTATTTTCATGACTATGAAAATTGTAAATTCACACTGATGGCAGCAAAACTATGAATTAACACATGTGGAATTATATACTTTACAAAAAAGTGTGAAACAACTGAAAATATGTCTTATATTCTAGGTTCTTCAAAGTAGCCACCTTTGCTTTGATGACTGCTTTGCACACTCTTGGCATTCTGTTGATGAGCTTCAAGAGGTAGTCACCGGAAATGGTCTTCCAGCAATCTTGAAGGAGTTCCCAGAGATGCTTAGCACTTGTTGGCCCTTTTTTATTTCTTCTTAGATCTTTCTTCTCATTACTTCTATGATCTTCAAATCTCAAAATCCAGTGATGGAATTGTCTGTACAGACATTTTCCAAAAGACCACCACGACAAATGCGTTACTGCACTTTACATCTTCACATCCAACCAAACTTAAGAGCTCTATCCCTATAGGACAATTCTTGCGGGCCTGTCGCATCTGTTCCAATGATGTGACATTCCACAAACAAGCAAAAGACCTATAACGTAGGTTTAAAAATAGGGGTTATCCGGCTAAAGACATTGTCAGGGGTTACTCTCGTGCCCTACATGAAGATAGGTCCAATCTTCTGTCTAAACCTACTCAAAGGAAAAATACATCTACAGATACACGACCTAGATTTATTACTAAATTCAATTCAAATTGGGACGAGATCAATCAAATCTTCAGGAAACATTGGTAAATATTGCTCACTGATAAAGATCTACAAGGACAAAATACACCTTACCCGTTTATCACTTGGCGTAAATCCCAGACTCTGGGGGATATGCTGTGCAGGAGTCATTATATACCTCCTAAAAATAATTCTTTTTTGGGCAGTAGTAAAGGGCCCCCTTGGGGTTGTTTCCCTTGCGGAAACTGTTCAGCTTGCCAGTATATCATCAGGACAAAGGAATTCTGAACTCAAGGGGGGACAAAACGTACAAAATAGTACATCATATTACCTGTAACAAAGAGACAGTTGTTTGTCATGCCAGCTGCCCCTGTGGTTACATATACATTGGGATGACAATTAGAGCACTTAAAATTCGGATTCAGGAGTACATTAGAGATATGAAAAATGCAGAAGACTGCTTGGAACCACATCTCCTTAAAACCATCCCGAGACACTTCTTTGAGATCCATCAATGTAACTCAAAAGGTTTTATAGTCCGGGGTATAGACCATGTCTATATGGGAATCTGCGGTGGGAATCTCAAACAAAGACTCTTACAAAAAGAAACACGCTGGATAGTCACACTGGATACCATGACATCCAATGGCCTTAATGAAGCCATTAGTTTCAAGTATTTTCTCTAATCTATTCTGAAAGCGCTATTTTAAATGGGTCATGGATTTTCTGGTTTTAAATTGCTTGATTTGTGACACTAATTACTGTTTTAAATTTATAGATGTTACGTTTCTTGTACTGGTATGACAAATTATTACCACATGGCACTTTCGGAGAAAGCATTAGCACTAGCCACCATCCATGGAAAATCGAAGAAAACGGTCTGGGACATTTATTTTACTGGTTTATGAAGAACTAGCTGTACTACCCGGCTTCGCCCGGGGTAATAACTGCTGTTAGCAAAATAGAATGTGTTAACAAAAATTTATTCTGCACAAAAAAACCACAAAACAAATAGATAGAAATGTAATTATTAAAAGGCAAAAACTAAGCTAATAGAAGCATTTTACAACATATATTTCAACACCAGAGATATTCCACACAGATTTAACTAAATTGGCCAAGTAATGTGAAGTAATCTTCTACTACTTATTCGAGAGCCTTTTGATAAACGACATTCTTATTTTTCCTTCAGGTGCAAAGACAAACAGATTTTTGGCTGTTCCAACTCTTGAACAGGCCACATAAAGTTGACCATGAGAAAAGCATGGAGATTGTAAATCTAAGCTAGCTGAAGAGCCCGGCGTTGCCTGGGCATAGTAAATATCTGTGGTTAGTTATAGCACCTCACTTCTCTTATTTTCCCATCACGCCTCTCATTTTCCCCATCACATCTTTCATTTTCCCCCTCACATCTCTCATTTTCTCCCTCACACCTCTCATTTTCCCCCTCACTCCTCTTATTTTCCCCCTCACTCCTCTCATTCCCCCCTAACACTTGTCATTTCGACCTCACATCTGTCATTTTCCGATCACTCCACTATTTTCCCTCACTCCTCTCATTTTGCACTCACACCTTTTCATTTTCACCTCACACCTCTCATTTTCACCTCAGTATATACATGTTTGTCATCTCCCTTATATATAGTATACACCTGTATGTCATCTCCTGTATATAGTATATACATGTGTGTCATCTAACCTATATATAGTATATATCTGTGTGTCATCTCCTCCTGTATATAGTATATACCTGTATGTCATCTCCTCCTATACATAGCATATACCTGTATGTCATCTCCTCCTGTATATACTATATACCTGTAGGTAATCTGCTCCTGTATATAGTATATACCTGTGTGTCATCTCCTTCTGTATATAGTATATACCTGTATGTCATCTCCTGCTGTATGTAGTATGTACCTGTATGTCATCTCCTCCTCTATATAGTATATACCTGTGTGTCATCTCTCCTGTATATAGTATATATCTGTGTGTTATCTCCTCCTGCATATAGTATATACCTGTGTCATCTCCCCTGTAAATAGTATATACCTGTGTGTCATCTCCTCCTGTATATAGTATATATCTGAATGTCATCTCCTCCTGTATTAGACCTCGTTCACACGTTATTTGGTCAGTATTTTTACCTCAGTATTTGTAAGCTAAATTGGCAGCCTGATAAATCCCCAGCCAACAGTAAGCCCACCCCCTGGCAGTATATATTAGCTCACACATACACATAATAGACTGGTCATGTGACTGACAGCTGCCGGATTCCTATATGGTACATTTGTTGCTCTTGTAGTTTGTCAGCTTATTAATCAGATTTTTATTTTTGAAGGATAATACCAGACTTGTGTGTGTTTTAGGGCGAGTTTCGTGTGTCAAGTTGTGTGTGTTGAGTTGCGTGTGGCGACATGCATGTAGCGACTTTTGTGAGATGAGTTTTGTGTGGCGACATGCGTGTAGCAACTTTTTGTGTGTCGAGTTGCATGTGACAGGTTAGTGTAGCAAGTTGTGTGCAGCAAGTTTTGCACATGGCGAGTTTTGCGCGTGGCGAGTTTTATGTGTGGTGCCTTTTGAGTATGTGCAAGTTTTGTGTGAGGCAACTTTTGCATGTGTTGCAACTTTTGTGCATGTGGCAATTTTTCCGCGTGTGCAAGTTTTGCGTGTGGCGAGTTTTCCATGAGGTGAGTTTTGCACGTGTGGCGAGTTTTGCATGTGGAGAGTTTTGCGCGTGGCGAGTTTTGAGCGGCGACTTTTGTGTTTCAACTTTTATGTGGCGAGGTTGGTGTATGTGTGGTGAAATGTGCGCTGAGGGTGGTATATGTGTTCGAGCACGTGGTAGTGTGTGGCGCATTTTGTGTGTGTGTTCATATCCCCGTGGTGGTGTGGTGATTATCCCATGTTGGGGCCCCACCTTAGCAACTGTACAGTATATACTCTTTGGCGCCATCGCTCTCATTCTTTAAGTCCCCCTTGTTCACATCTGGCAGCTGTTAATTTGCCTCCAACACTTTTCCTTTCATTTTTTCCCCATTATGTAGATAGGGGCAAAATTGTTTGGTGAATTGGAAAGCGCGGGGTTAAAATTTCACCTCACAACATAGCTTTAACGCTCTCAGGGTCCAGACGTGTGACTGTGCAAAATTTTGTGCCTGTAGCTGCGACGCCTCCAACACTTTTCCTTTCACTTTTTCCCCATTATGTAGATAGGGGCAAAATTGTTTGATGAATTGGAAAGCGCGGGGTTAAAATTTCACCTCACAACATAGCTTTGACGCTCTCGGGGTCCAGACGTGTGACTGTGCAAAATTTTGTGGCTGTAGCTGCGACGGTTCAGATGCCAATCCCGGACATACACACATACATACATACATACACACATACACACATTCAGCTTTATATATTAGATTAGGACATGTATTTCGGACTATTGTGTTAAAGTCAGTATTATTGCACTACAATTGTCTTACATAATTATTTGTTTACTATTCATTGATAGCTGCTTAATATTTAATATTCTATATTTAATTTATGCATGTTGCCTTTTGTCCATTTGGGCTTGGGGGATACTCCCCTGGCGCTAATGGACAGTTTGTGAAACCTTATAATGCTTATTGATTATTATAGTATTTGGACCCAGCACTTTGGATAACATCAATTATAGCAGTATTTATGTAAGCTATATGTGATGTGGCGACATTATTATTATTGTATGTATTTTACATCCATAATTTATACTGCTAATAGACTTATTAGATTATACTAATAATTACTTCTGATCTTGACTGATGGCCACATATATTTATTATTCAATTTTTATTAGGATCATCTTATCCTGGTCACTACTTAGTCTGTGGTATACCTATGTGATGCCCATATACTGCTCTATAATTTACATCTCAGGGCATTTACTTGTGTGCCCTGCCAATTTACTTTGGCACAAGGATTTGTTGAGCGAATTATGTATTGGCTTGTTGCTATACTAATTATGTACCGGTCAGTTTTAATATGGTAACATCTATCCATGTGCAGATGCGCTACACGTGTGCGCTGCCCTCCCCCTGTGGTGGGGCAGATCAGACGCATTGCCATGGCGATGTGAGGTGATGACGCAAGTCCTCCTTCCCATTGTGCACGTCGCGCACTGACCTGCCTCTCCTGGGGGTGGGGCATCACGCGAGGATGCGCGTCGATTTGCTGATGGATCCTCACTGGGTGCAGACACGCCTCACGTGTGCGCTGCTCTCTCCCTGTGGTGCGGTGGTTTGGACGCGTTGCCATGGCAATGCGAAGTGACGACATGCATCCTCCTTCCCATTGTGCAGGTCGTGCGCCGGCCTGCCTCCACGTGGGGTGGGGAATCACACGAGAATGCACGTCGATTCATTGACAGACCTCCACTATTCTATACTATACATATACCCCTGACCCTAATCTTTTAGCTACACCTCCTGACGAAACCGTGGGTGGTGAAATGCGCATCAAGGCTCTTGCATGTCTCACGGACGCTATAGAACAGGGTGTTCATCATGTCTCAAGGTAAATTTATACACACCTAAACTTTGGACTCTCGTTTTGGCACTGTGGACTAACTGACTTGTTAATTACAACTGTTATATTGGGTCATTATGGGGAGCAACGGGGAGCCATATAACGTAGATTATGGTTATATTATATAGCTTCTAACTGCGTTAGTGTGTGACTATTTTAGGCACAGCTGACACACTAATCCCTGAACCTGACCCATTTATCAGTGCTGTATGACATATATGATATACTAGATTCAGTTTTTTGTTCACCACCCGATTGAACAGTGCATAATAGTGCCCATTGAGACATCTTTATCTCTCTATTTCTGGTATTATACTTTCCAACTTTTACAGTGCCAGTGAATTTTAGCTGCTTCTCAAATATGAATGCCATTTTTGTCTATTTGCTATGTTTGATGTGTATAATAAAATTATATGTTTGCACTGAAAAAAACCCTTATTCTTTATTGAGATCTCTAAGCTATACGCTGATTTAAATATGGGTTTATAACACAGCTAGACCTTTTCACTACAGAGATCAGAGCTTTTGTTGTTGGTATAATGTATTCAGCCTAAGGGGTAGAATTCCGTCTTGGCCAAGGGAATTATGTTGTAAGTTACATATACTTGTTGGCCCTTTTGCCTTCACTCTGCGGTTCACCTCACCCCAAACCATCTCGATTGGGTTCAGATCTGGTGACTGTGGACGCCAGGTCATCTGGCGTAGCACCCCATCACTCTCCTACTTAGTCAAATAGCCCTTACACAGCCTGGAGGTATGTTTGGGGTCATTGTCCTGTTGAAAAATAAATGATGGTCCAACTAAATGCAAACTGGATGGAATAGCATGCCACTGCAAGATGCTGTGGTAGCCATGCTGGTTCAGTATGCCTTCAATTTTGAATAAATCCCCAACAGTGTCACCAGCAAAGCACACACCATCACACCTCCTCCATGCTTCACGGTGGGAACCAGGCATGTAGAGTCCATCCGTCCACCTTTTCTGCGCCGCACAAAGACACGGTGGTTGGAACCAAAGATCTCAAATTTGGACTCATCAGACCAAAGAACAGATTTCCACTGGTCTGATGTCCATTCCTTGTGTTCTTTAGCCCAAACAAGTCTCTTCTGTTTGTTGCCTGTCCTTAGCAGTGGTTTCTAAGCAGCTATTTTACCATGAAGGCCTGCTGCACAAAGTCTCCTCTTAAGAGTTGTTGTAGAGATGTGTCTGCTGCTAGAACTCTGTGTGGCATTGACCTGAGCTGCTGTTGACCTGCGATTCCTGAGGCTGGTGACTCAGATAAACTTATGCTCAGAAGCAGAGGTGACTCTTGGTCTTCCTTTCCTGGGGCGGTCCTCATGTGATCCAGTTTCTTTGATGGTTTTTGCAACTGTACTTGGGGACACTTTCAAAGTTTTCCCAATTTTTCAGACTGACTGACCTTCATTTCTTAAAGTAATGATGGCCACTCGTTTTTCTTTACTTAGCTGCTTTTTTCTTGTCATAATACAAATTCTAACAGTCTATTCAGTAGGACTATCAGCTGTGTATCCACCAGACTTCTGCACAACACAACTGATAGTCCCAACCCTTTTTTTTATAAGTAGTGTTGAGCGATACCGTCCGATACTTGAAAGTATCGGTATCGGAAAGTATCGGCCGATACCGGCAAAGTATCGGATCCAATCCGATACCGATACCCGATACCAATACAAGTCAATGGGACTCATGTATCGGACGGTATTCCTGATGGTTCCCAGGGTCTGAAGGAGAGGAAACTCTCCTTCAGGCCCTGGGAACCATATTAATGTGTAAAATAAAGAATTAAAATAAAAAATATTGCTATACTCACCTCTCCGACGCAGCCTGCACCTTACCGAGGGAACCGGCAGCGTTGTTTGCTTAAAATTCGCGCTTTAACTTCCTTACGCGAAGTCCCGGCTTGTGATTGGTCGCGCGCCGCCCATGTGGCCGGGACGCAACCAATCACAACAAGCCGTGACGTAATTTCAGGTCCTTCAGGATTTTAAAATTACGTTCCAGCGTTGTGATTGGTTGCGTCGCGGAACGTAATTTTAAAATCCTGAAGGACCTGAAATTACGTCACGGCTTGTTGTGATTGGTTGCGTCCCGGCCACATGGGCGGCGCGCGACCAATCACAAGCTGGGACTTCGCGTAAGGAAGTTAAAGCGCGAATTTTAAGCAAACAACGCTGCCGGTTCCCTCGGTAAGGTGCAGGCTGCGTCGGAGAGGTGAGTATAGCAATATTTTTTATTTTAATTCTTTATTTTACACATTAATGTTGTTTCGATACCGATACCCGATACCACAAAAGTATTGGATCTCGGTATCGGAATTCCGATACAGCAAATATCGGCCGATACCCGATACTTGCGGTATCGGAATGCTCAACACTATTTATAAGGCAAGAAATCCTACTTATTAAACCTGACAGAGAACACCTGTGAAGGGAAAACCATTTCCGGTGACTACTAGTGTTGAGCGATACCTTCCGATATCGGAAAGTATCGGTATCGGAAAGTATCGGCAGATACCGGAAAAATATCGGATCTCGCCGATACCGATACCCGATACCAATGCAAGTCAAAGGGACGAAAATATCGGAATTAAAATAAACCCTTTCTTTCCTTGTAGGTTCATTCTACATGAAGGAAAACAACTAAGAATAATGTAGGATGTATTGGAGGAGGTGGCGGTGACATTAAAGGCATAGAGGTTTAGCCCAATCAAATAGAATAGCAGGAATTTTTTTTTTTTTTAAGATGTTCGGAGTTACTAAGATATTGACTATGTTAAGAATTTTTTTATTTTGTCAGATATTGATGTGTCACTACTTCCACGCCCTTCACCTTTTTTTTTACTTCTCCCACACTTTCTTCTTCATCATCATCATCAGCATCTTTGACATCAACTTCTTCTTCACCTTATTCATCTTCTTCATTTTCTACCTATTATTTTTTTGTTGTTACATTCTTCATATTTTTTTTATTCAACTATTATTCTTCTTCATATTCTACTTCTTCATCATATTCTTATTTGTGACAGGCATTCCTGTAGTTGTTATCTATAAAAGTTTGAAGATTACACCTTCCGTTCTGCCTGTCACAAAAGAGTTACATTTGTCCGCGTTCAGTTTGGCCTGCAGCATCAGGCTTTATCCAGGGGCACCACGAGGAGGAATGGACTCACCCCCATACACTGCTTAGTCTTCTTCTGCTTATAATTTAGATTATATCTTTTGCTCTTATATTTAGTGTTATGCTTAATGTTCTTCTGCTCTTTGTTCTGCAGCCTCTTGTTCTTCTGCTTCTCGGTCTTCCATGTCGTCGTCTCCAGGGTCGTCATCTCCGGGGTCATCGTCGTCATCGTCATCGGGGTGGTCTTCAGGGTCATCGTCTCCAGGGTCATCATCATCTCAGTGGTTGTCATCTCTGGTATCGTCGTCATCTTAGGGGTGGTCTTCCGGGTCGTTGTCTTTAGGGTCTTGAACTTGGAAATGTAGCAGAAGGTACAAGAAGGCTGAGAAAATGCCGAGAACCAGCTGATGGAACTGGAACTCGGATGGCTACCCGAAGGTCCAAGAGCCAATGGAACTACCGAGGACCAGCTGACGTTACTGGAACCCGGTAACTAAGCAGGAGGTACCCGTGCCAGAAAGCACTACCAAGGACCACCTGACGTTGGTGGAACTCGGATACCCAGAAGGAGGCACCTAAGCCAAAGGCTCTGCCCGGAACCAGCTGACGGTACTGGAACCAGGATGGGGAGCAGAAGGTACAAGAGCAAAAGACACTGCCGAGAACCAGATGACAGTACTGAAACCCGGATGGGTAGCCGAAGGTCCAAGAGCCAATGGAACTACCGAGGACCAGCTGACGTTACTGGAACCCGGTTACTAAGCAGGAGGTACCCGTGCCAGAAAGCACTACCAAGGACCACCTGACATTGGTGGAACTCGGATTCCCAGAAGGAGGCACCTAAGCCAAAGGCTCTGCCTGGAACCAGCTGACGGTACTGGAACCAGGATGGAGAGCAGAAGGTACAAGAGCAAAAGACACTGCCGAGAACCAGCTGACAGTACTGGAACCCGGATGGGTAGCCGAAGGTCCAAGAGCCAATGGAGCTACCGAGGACCAGCTGACATTACTGGAACCCAGTTACTAAGCAGGAGGTACCCATGCCTGAAAGCACTACCAAGGACCACCTGACGTTGGTGGAACTCGGATACCCAGAAGGAGGCACCTAAGCCAAAGGCTCTACCCGGAACCAGCTGACGGTACTGGAACCAGGATGGTGACCTATTCAAGATTGTCTTCCTAGAGCCCCAACTAGCGGTGTTGGAGCAAAGGGTCACCAGGGGAAGCTGAGTGTAGGCCGAAGCCTGCACTGGCGGCAGCTTTGTGTCTGCGTGGCGTTTGCAGGACACGTTGCCGGCTACACAGCGAGGGAACAGCTGGCGTTGCTGAACCCCACTGACACATTGGCGGGTGTTTTTCTCTGTGCAGCCAGCACTTCCGGGCACCAACTGGCGGTGTTAGAGCCCAGGGTCAGCAGGAGGAGCAGAGTGTGGGCCGAAGCCTGCACTGGCGGCAGCTTTGTGTCTGCGTGGCTTTTGCAGGACACGATGCCGACTACACAGCGGGGGAACAGCTGGCGTTGCTGAACCCCACTGACACATTGGCGGGTGTTTTGCTCTGTGCAGCCAGCACTTCCGGGCACCAACTGGCGGTGTTAGAGCCCAGGGTCAGCAGGAGGAGCAGGGGGAGCGGAGTGTAGGCCGAAGCCTAATTGAACCAATTTTAAAGGTAACCTTTAACCCCCCCTCAGGTGTTACAAACTAGTAGAGCCACCTTGTGCAGCAGTAATGCTGCCCAAGTCAAAGGTTGCTTTTAATTTTGCTCCTTGCACACGCTGAATGAAACACGTATAACATTTAGCCCTTTATACAGTCAAACTATCTTGGAGGTGGGAGTCTACTTCTTAATGAGACGCAGCACAGCTGTGAAAAAAAGCACCTTGGTGCTGGGCGCGGCCTCCTGAGTGTCGCATTTTGCTGTACAGGAGTCTGCGCTGTTGTGTTATCCCTTGACCATGCGCTGTTAGCGCTGCCCATCATCAGACATCATTTCATGTCGGCCGGTGCGGTTCGCGATGCCCATGAATCCCAGCCCCGCAGTGTCTTTTCATTAATTCACACTGCGGGGCTGGGATTCATGGCCTTGTGCAGTACATATGTTCGCCTCTCACTCGGGTCCTTACACCTGCTTCAGACTGTGCGGCGTCAGCTGATCCCTTATCGCATGCCACGGCCATGAAGCCGCACAGTCTGAAGAAGGCGGAAGGAGATGAGTGACAGGCGAACATATGCACTGCTCATGACCATCAATCACACCCTCGCAGTCAAAATAAATAAGACACCGAGGGGTGCTGTGTCGTGCAGGGCGGCCGCAGAGGCGCATCCAGCCAACCAATGATGTCAGAAGACGGGCAGCGCTACCAAGGGGGTGGCTGCGTGTCATTACAAAGGAAAGTCACACCTCAGGGATGTTTTAATGGTCTCAGGGGACACATTATATACGTGTTGAGTTCGTCGTGTGCAAGGAGAATAACTTAATGAGCCACCTTGTACAAATGCAGCATTACTGCTGTACAAGGTGGCTGTTATACATCCAAACGCCTGGGGGGACAGGTTCCCTTCAATTTCAGTTCTTGTGTCTGCGTGGCATTAGCAGGACACGATGCCGGCTACACAGCGGGGGAACAGCTGGCGTTGCTGAACCCCACTGACACATTGGCAGGTGTTTTGCTCTGTGCAGCCAGCACTTCCGGGCACCAACTGGCGGTGTTAGAGCCCAGGGTCAGCAGGAGGAGCAGAGGAGCAGAGTGTAGGTCGAAGGCTGCACTGGCGGCAGCTTTGTGTCTGCGTGGCGTTTGCAGGACACGTTGCCGGCTACACAGCGAGGGAACAGCAGGCGTTGCTGAACCCCACTGACACATTGGCGGGTGTTTTTCTCTGTGCAGCCAGCACTTCCGGGCACCAACTGGCGGTGTTAGAACCCAGGGACAGCAGGAGGAGCAGAGTGTAGGCCGAAGCCTGCACTAGAGCTAGTTGAAAGGGAAACTTTAACCCCCCCCCCAGGCGTTTGTAGCTGAAAGAGCCATCTTGTGCAGCACTAAGGATTAGTGTTGAGCGATACCATCCGATACTTGAAAGTATCGGTATCGGATAGTATCGGCCGATACCCGAAAAGTATCGGATCTCGCCGATACCGATACCCGATACCAATACAAGTCAATGGGACTCAAGTATTGGAAGGTATCCCTTATGGTTCCCAGGGTCTGAAGGAGAGGAAACTCTCCTTCAGGCCCTGGGATCCATATGAATGTGTAAAATAAAGAATTAAAATAAAAAATATTGATATACTCACCTGTCCGGAGGCCCCTGCACCTTACCGCTGTTAACCGGCAGCTTCCGTTGCGTAAAATGAGCGCGTTCAGCACCTTCCATGACGTCACGGCTTCTGATTGGCTGCGTGCCGCTCATGTGACCGCCACGCAACCAATCAGAAGCCGTGACGTCATGGAAGGTGCTGAACGCGCTCATTTTAAGCAAAGCAAGCTGTCGGTTACTACCAGGGCGCGTCAGAGGGTGAGTATATCCCTATTTTTTATTTTAATTCTTTATTTTTTACATGGATATGGATCCCAGGGCCTGAAAGAGAGTTTCCTCTCCTTCAGACCCTGGGAACCATACACTGGGAACTTCCGATTCTGATTCCCGATACCACTAAAGTATCGGATCTCGGTATCGGATTTCCGATACTGCAAGTATCGGCCGATACCCGATACTTGCGGTATCGGAATGCTCAACACTACTAAGGATGCAAAAGGAAAAGATGGCTCTTTTAATTATGCTCCTTGCAAACACAGAAATAAACAATTATAAAATGTGTCCCCTGATACCGTGAGACCGTCCCGGAGGTGGGACTTTCCTTCGTAATGGGATGCAGCACAGCCGTCATTCCTACCCACTTGGTGCCGTGCGCCGCCTCCTCAGCGTTGTTTGATTCTGTCCCGGAGCCTGCGCTGTTATGTTATCCCTTGGCCTGGGGCACTTAGCGCTGCCCGTCTTCTGACATCATTTGGTGTCAGGCTGGTTGCGCCTGTGCGGCCGCGCTGCCCGAAATCCCGCCTCGCAGTGTCGTCTAATGTAATCCCACTGCGGGCCTGGGATCCATGGGCATGTGCAGTTCATATCCTTGCCTCTCACTGCCCTCCCTCCGGCTTCTTCAGACTGTGCGGCGTCACGGCCGTGGCATGCTATTAGGGATCAGCTGACGGCGCACAGTCTGAAGAAGGCGGAGGGAGATGAGTGAGAGGCAGAGGTGAAGATACGCACTGCTCATGCCCGTGGATCCCAGGCCCGCAGTGTGATTAAATCAGAAGACACTGCGAGGCAGGATCTCGGGCAGCGCGGCCGCACAGGCGCAGCCAGCTTGAAACCAAATGATGTCAGAAGACAGGCAGCGCTAAGTGCGCCTGGGCAAGGGATAACATAACAGTGCAGGCTCCGGGACAGAATCAAACAACGCTGTGGAGGCGGCGCACGGCGCCAAGGGGGTAGGAATGACGGCTGTGCTGCGTCCCATTACAAAGGAAAGTCCCACCTCCGGGATGGTTTAACGGTGTGAGGAGACACATTTCATAAGTGCTAGGTTCAGCGTGTGCAAGGAGCACAATGAAAAGAGGCACCTTTTCCTTGTGGAGCATTACAGCTGCACAAGGTGGCTCTTTCAGTAACAAATGCCTGGGTGGGAACAGGTTCCCTTAAATTTAAGTTGTTGTGCCAGCGTGGCGGTCGCATGACACGTTGCCGGATACACAGCAGGGGAGCAGCAGGCGTTGCTGAACCCCACTAACACATTTGCGAGGTGTTTGGCTCTGTGCAAACAGCACTTCCGGGCAGCAACCAGCAGTGTTGGAGCCCAGGGACAGCAGCTGGAGCAGAGTGTTGGCCGAAGCCTGCACTGGAGGCATGTAAATGTCTGTTAGTGTGCCAGCGTGGCGGTCGCATGACACGTTGCCGTATACACAGCAGGGGAGCAGCTGACGTTACTGAACCCCAATAACAGGGCAGCAAGTGTTAACTGTGCAGACAGCACTTCCGGACAGCAACTAGCAGTGTTGAAGCCCAGAGACAGCAGGAGGAGCAGATTGGAGGGATTGCCGCACACACAGCTGGGGAACAGATGACGTTACTGAACCCCAATAACAGAGGAGCTACTGTTGACTGTGCGGACAGCACTTCCGGGCAGCAACTGGCGGTGTTGTAGTCCAGGGACAGCAGGAGGAGCACAGGAACACAGTGTAGGCCGAAGCCTGATTGGAGCAAGTCAAAAGGGAACCTTTAACCCCCCCCCAAGGCGTTTGTAGCTGAAAGAGCCATCTTGTGCAGCACTAAGGATGCAAAAGGAAAAGGTGGCTCTTTTAATTATGCTCCTTGCAAACACAGAAATAAACAATTATAAAATGTGTCCCCTGATACCGTGAGACCGTCCCGGAGGTGGGACTTTCCTTCGTAATGGGATGCAGCACAGCCATCATTCCTACCCCCTTGGTGCCGTGCGCCGCCTCCTCAGCGTTGTTTGATTCTGTCCCGGAGCCTGCGCTGTTATGTTATCCCTTGGCCAGGCGCACTTAGCGCTGCCCGTCTTCTGACATAATTTGGTGTCAGGCTGGTTGCGCCTGTGCGGCCGCGCTGCCCGAGATCCCGCCTCGCAGTGTCATCTAATGTAATCCCACTGCGGGCCTGGGATCCATGGGCATGCGAAGTGCATATCCTTGCCTCTCACTCCCCTCCCTCCGGCTTCTTCAGACTGTGCGGCGTCATGGCCGTGGCATGCTGTTAGGGATCAGCTGATGGCGCATGGTCTGAAGAAGGCGGAGGGAGAAGAGTGAGAGGCAGAGGTGAAGATACGCACTGCGCATGCCCATGGATCCCAGGCCCGCAGTGTGATTAAATCAGAAGACACTGCGAGGCGGGATGCTGGCCAGCGCGGCCGCACAAGCACAGTCAGCCTGACACCAAATGATGTCAGAAGACGGGCAGCGCTAAGTGTGCCTGGCCAAGGGATAACATAACAGCGCAGGCTCCGGGACAGAATCAAACAACGCTGAGGAGTCGGCGCACGGCACCAAGGGGGTAGGAATGATGGCTGTGCTGCGTCACATTACGAAGGAAAGTCCCACCTCCGGGATGGTTTTACGGTATCAGGGGACACATTTTATAAGTGTTAAGTTCTGCCTGTGCAAGGAGCTAAACTAAAATAGCTACCTTTTCCTTGTGCATCATTACTGCTGCACAAGGTGGCTCTTTCAGTAACAAACGCCTAGGGGGGGCAAGTTCCCTTCAATTTCAGTTGTTGTGTCAGCGTGTCGGTCGCAGGACACATTGCAGGCTACACAGCTGGGGATCAGCTGACGTTACTGAAACCCAATAACACTGGGTCGTATGTTTTAACTGTGCAGCCTGCACTTCTGAGCCTCAACTGGCGGTGTTGGAGCCCAGGAATTACAGTTCAGGTGGTAGAAAGATGAACACAACAGGAGACCTGGATACTGTAGACAGTCACCCAATTATTTAATCAGGAAGAGGAGTGGCAAATTCCTGTGAGATCCAGGCCTGGTTCATTTTCAGAAAAGTAAGCCGGTCAACGTTATCAGAGGATAGTCGCATGCGACGGTCTGTTAGCACACCACCTGCGGCACTAAAGACGCGTTCCGATAATACACTAGCCGCAAAGCAAGCCAGCACATCCAATGCATACTGGCTTAGCTCTGGCCATGTATCCAGCTTAGAGACCCAAAACATGAAAGGGGAAGAGCCATCTGGGAGTACAGTAAGAGGGCAAGACATGTAGTCTGTCACCATCTGACGGAACCGTTGCCTCCTGCTGACTGGAGCCGCCTGTGATGGTGTAGACATTTGTGGCGGGCACACAAAACTATGCCACAGTTGGGCCATACTGGTCTTGCCTTGGGCAGAGGCAATGCTTCTGCTCCCTCTTTGCGCAGAGCCTCCTCCCCTGCCTCGACGCACTGAGCTGCTTTGTAAAGCACTAGCAGCACTGCTCTCAGTTGGACTGGAGAAGATGATGGAATTCACCAGTGTGTCTTGGTACTCCCGCATTTTACGCTCCCGGTTCAACGGTGTGATGAGGCTTTGTACGTTGTCCCGGTAGCGAGGATCGAGGAGGGTGTACACCCAATAATCAGCCATGTTGAGAATGTGGGCGATGCGGTGGTCGTTTCTCAGGCACTGCAGCATGTAATCAACCATGTGCTGCAGACTGCCAACTGTCCAAGAAACACTGTCCCCTGCTTGAGGCATGATCTCTGCCCGCTGTTCATCACCCCACCCTCACTGTACACACTGACTACTGGACAATTGTGTAACTCCCTCCTCTGGACAGATGTCTTCCTCCTCCATTGACTCCTCCTCATCTTCCTCACAAAGTGTCCCCTGCCTACACGTTTGTGAGGAACCACGTGGCGCTGACTGTCCAGAAGCTGATGGAAATGGTGACTCCTCATCCTCCACCTCTTCCACAACATCATCCCTTAGCGCTTGCAGTGTTTGTTGAAGCAGGCAGATAAGGGGGACAGTCATGCTGACTAGTGCATCATCTGCATTCACCATCCGCGTGGAATAATCGAAGGGACGCAAAACCTAGCAGACGTCCTTCATAGTGGCCCACTCTGTGGTTGTGAAGTCTGAACGGCGCTGAGTGCGACTTCTTTGTGCCTGATGCAGCTGGTACTCCATTACTGCTTGCTGCTGCTCACACAACCGCTCCAACATATGTAACGTGGAATTCCACCTGGTAGGTAGGTCACATATGATGCGATGTTCCGGAAGGCGGAATCGGCGCTGCAGAGCTGCAATGCGCGATCTTGCCATGCTGGAACGCCGCAAGTGAGCACACTCTAGGCGGACCTTGTGCAGCAGTGCATCTAGATCTGGATAGTCCCTCAAAAAACTCTGCACGACCAAGTTGAGCACATGTGCCAGACATGGGATGTGAGTGAGGTTGCCGAGGCCCAGAGCTGCCACCAGATTTCGGCCATTGTCACACACTACCATGCCTGGCTGGAGATTCGCTGCCACAAACCACACATTGCTCTCCTGCTTGATGGCATTCCAGAGCTCCTGCGCAGTGTGGCTTCGATTCCTCAAAGAAATTAATTTCAAGACAGCCTGTTGACGTTTGGCCATGGCTGTGCTCATGTCGGTCGTAACAGGTAAACGTTCACGGGTCCATGTGGAGGTGGACTGTGACATCTCCTGCAGCGATGATTCTGAGGAACTTGTGTATGAGGAGGAGTCAATGTGTACAGACTGGATTCCTGCAATCCTTGGAGTGGGAGAACATGCCCTGCGCCACTCGCACGATCTGTACCCGGCTCAACAATATTAACCCAATGGGCAGTGAGGGAAAGGTATCGCCCCTGTCCATGGTGACTGGTCCACACATCGGTGGTGAGGTGGACCTTGCTACTGACGGCGTTCAGTAGCGCGTGTTTTATGTGTCCCTCCACATGCTTGTGCAAGGCAGGGATGGCTTGCCTGCTGAAATAAAAGCAGCTGGGCACATTGTACTGTGGGACTGCCAATGACATCAAGTCACGGAAGCTGTCAGTCTCCACCAGCCTGAATGACAGCATTTCAAGTGACAGAAGTTTGGCAATGCCTGCAGTCAGAGCCTGTGCTCGTGGGTGGTTTGCCGAGAAAGGCCACCTTTTCTCCCATGCCTGTACTACCGATGGCTGTAGACTGGGCTGGGAGTGTGAGGATGACTGGGAACGTGGTGCTGCGGGTGGAATTACAGTGGGTCTCTGGACAACAGTGCCAGAGGTTCTTCCATGGCGATCCTGGGAGGAAGCCGAACCAGCTGTGTGTGAGCTGGAGGAAGAGGCAACATGAGCTGAAGAGGTGGTAGCTGCCGCTGTTGGTTGGGCTAGGTCTTCAGTGTGTTTTTGTAACTCCACCGCGTTCCTGGTCCTCACATGTTTCCACATGTTTGAGGTATTGAGGTTGCCGACATTTCTCCCTCTTTTGATTTTATGATGACACACCTTGCATTTGACAAAGCAAATGTCATCTGCAACTGTGTCAAAAAAGGACCAGGCACTGCAAGTCTTGGGAGCGCCCTTTTTGGCTTTTGGAAGGGACATGCTCCTAACGGGTGACGAAGTGGAGGCTACAGGCTCCGCAGTCTTCCCCCTCCCTCTCCCTCTTTGGTCCGTTGGGGAATCTCTTCCTCAGAGCTGCTCCCACCACTTTCCTGTCCCTCACGCCACAATGGGTCAAGGACCTCATCATCTACACTACCCTCTGCCACCAACTGCTCCTCCTGGGTAGTCTCGGCAGCACAGTACGCACCAGAAAGTGGCACCTGAGTGTCGTCATCAGATGCGTACTGCGGTGTGGTGACCAGAGGCACTGGCCCACCCACCTCTTCAGAGTCAGAGAGACAAAGCTGTTGCGCATCACTGCACACTGCCTCTTCTTCCATTTCTCCAATGCTGCTTGGCTGGCACCCTGTTTCCAAGCCAAGAGATTCAGAGAACAGAAGTAGAGGTGGCTCCTGTCCTGGGCTCTCTGACTGCCTGGGCAATTTGGCAGGTGGTGAAGAGACAGATGGGTGCTCTCCAGTGCTCTGTGCCTGAGAGGATGTGGCACTAATTGAAGTCGATGCATTAGCTGCCATCCATCCGACAACGGCTTCAATTTGGTCTTCACACAGCAGTGGTGTACGGCGCTCTCCGACAAAGCTGCGCATGAAGGTCTGTTCCCTCCTGAAACTGGGTGATGAGTCACCGGTGCCCGCAGCAGGCACAGAATCCCCACGTCCTCTCCCTGCTCCACACCCACGCCCACGTGACTTACTCCCTGCCTTCTTCATCTTGGTTGACTGATAAAGATAAGCAGAAAAGTACTAAGGCCTTAAGGTACCTTCACACGAAACGACATTATAACGATATCGCTAGCAATCCGTGACGTTGCAGCGTCCTCGCTAGCGATATCGTTTTGTTTGACACGCAGCAGCGATCAGGATCCTGCTGTGATGTCGCTGGTCGCTGAATAAAGTCCAGAACTTTATTTGGTCGTCCGATCGCTGTGTATCGTTGTGTTTGAAAGCAAAAGCAACGATACCAGCGATATTTTACACTGGTAACCAGGGTAAACATCGGGTTACTAAGCGCAGGGCCGCGCTTAGTTACCCGATGTTTACCCTGGTTACTAGCGTAAAATGTAAAAAAAACAAACAGCACATACTCACATTGCGTCCCCTGCAGTCTGCTTCCTCCTCTGACTCAGCGCCGCAAAGTGAAAGTGAAAGCAGCACAGCGGTGACGTCACCGCTCTGCTCTCACTGTACGGCGCTCAGTCAGTCAGGAAGTGGACGCAGGGGGACGTGAATGTAAGTATGTGCTGTTTGTTTTTTTTAGATTTTACGCTGGTAACCAGGGTAAACATCGGGTTACTAAGCGCGGCCCTGCGCTTAGTTACCCGATGTTTACCCTGGTTACCAGGGGACCTCGGCATAGTTGATCGCTGGAGAGCGGTCTGTGTGACAGCTCTCCAGCGACCAAACAGCGACGCTGCAGCGATCGACATCGTTGTCGCTATCGCTGCAGCGTCGCTTCGTGTGAAGGTACCTTTAGTGTGTTTATTCCTGAACTGCTCCTAACAGGTATAAGAAACACTAATTTTCTAAAGTGTGGACTAGACTTTAATATGAGCTAATGTGGCCTACAAAACTGTAAAGGGGTGTGTTTGGTGAACTTTATTATTTATTTATTTTTTTTTGGCAGAACTGACTACAGGGCGAGCTGCACTCACACAATGTATTTTACGGTATGACGCAGTGACGCAAAAAAGGACAATGGATAGAACAGTATGAGTCAGTGAACCACCCTGAGCTGAATACAACTGGCTATGGCTGCACACAGACTAGAGAGTGGGCTGCACTCACTCACACACACAGAGACCTTGCAGATCGCTGTGAAAACAGCGCTGCAAGGCAAAAGCAAGGTGAACACACAGCGGTTGCTAAATTAGCCTGGGAAAAGCACAATGAAGCAAATTGCTATCTCAACTGGCCCTCAGTCAGAACACAGCGTCCTATGCCTAACTGAATTCACAGCAGAGTAAGCCAGAAAGGGCGGCAGCGTTTTTTATAGTGCATCATGACATCATTTCAGCAGCCAATCACAGCCTTGCCAGTAGTTACATGCCCACCATGCTGAACAGGATGTGCCCACACTTGTAATCATTCCTCATTGGCTGAATTCGTGCAGTTTGAGTCCTGGGAACTTCCGATTCCGGTATCCGATATGCGGCAAGTATCGGAACTCGGTATCGGAATTCCGATACCGCAAATATCCGCCGATACCCGATACTTGCGGTATCGGAATGCTCAACACTAGTGACTACCTCTTGAAGCTCATCAAGGGAATGCCAAGAATGTGCAAAGCAGTCATCAAAGCAAAAGGTGGCTACTTTGAAGAACCTAGAATATAAGACATATTTTCAGTTGTTTCACACTTTTTTGTTAAGTATATAATTCCACTTGTGTTAATTCATAGTTTTGATGCCTTCAGTGTGAATTTACAAGTTTCATAGTCATGAAAATACAGAAAAAATTTTAAATGAGAAGGTGTGTCCAAACTTTTGCTCTGTGCTGTATATATATACACTCACCGGCCACTTTATTAGGTACACCATGCTAGTAACGGGTTGGACCCCCTTTTGCCTTCAGAACTGCCTCAATTCTTCGTGGCATAGATTCAACAAGGTGCTGGAAGCATTCCTCAGAGATTTTGGTCCATATTGACATGATGGCATCACACAGTTGCCGCAGATTTGTCGGCTGCACATCCCAAAGATGCTCCATACAAGGCAGGATGGATCCATGCTTTCATGTTGTTTACGCCAAATTCTGACCCTACCATCCGAATGTCGCAGCAGAAATCGAGACTCATCAGACCAAGCAACGTTTTTCCAATCTTCTACTGTCCAATTTCGATTAGCTTGTACAAATTGTAGCCTCCGTTTCCTGTTCTTAGCTGAAAGGAGTGGTACCCGGTGTGGTCTTCTGCTGCTGTAGCCCATCTGCCTCAAAGTTCGACGCACTGTGCGTTCAGAGATGCTCTTAGGCCTACCTTGGTTGTAATGGGTGGCGATTTGAGTCACTGTTGCCTTTCTATCAGCTCGAACCAGTCTGCCCATTCTCCTCTGACCCCTGGCATCAACAAGGCATTTCCGCTCACAGAACTGCCGCTCACTGGATTTTTTTTCTTTTTCGGACCATTCTCTGTAAACCCTAGAGATGGTTGTGCGTGAAAATCCCAGTAGATCAGCAGTTTCTGAAATACTCAGACCAGCCCTTCTGGCACCAACAACCATGCCACGTTCAAAGGCACTCAAATCACCTTTCTTCCCCATACTGATGCTCGGTTTGAACTGCAGGAGATTGTCTTGACCATGTCTACATGCCTAAATGCACTGAGTTGCCGCCATGTGATTGGCTGATTAGAAATTAAGTGTTAACAAGAAGTTGGACAGGTGTACCTAATAAAGTGGCCAGTGAGTGTATATATATATATATATATATTCTATGTATACAGCTCTGGCAAAAAATAAGAGACCACTGCAAAATGTTCACTTTGTCTGATTTTTCTCTCTATAGGTAAATTGTTCTTTTAGTCTATAAACTTCTGACAACACGTCTACGAATTTCCAAGCAATAATTTTTAATTTTTATTTTTTTTCTGACAAAGAAAAGTGGTCTAAATTTTAAAAAAACCCAATACTTTTAGACCTCAAGTAATCAAAGAAAACAAGTTCAGAATCATTTAGAATCAACAATACTAATGTTTTAACTCATTAAGAGTTCAGAAATAAATATTTTGTGGAATAACCATGATTTTCAATCACAGCTTTCATGATTCTTGGCATGCTTTGCACTAGTCTTTCACACTGCTTCTGCAGCAAAAATTTAAGCAGTTCTTCTTTGCTTGATGACTTGTGACTATCCATCATCCTCTTGATTACATTCCAGAGCTTTTCAATGGGGTTCAGGCCTGGAGATGGCCATGACAGGGATTTGATGTGATGGTCCTTCATCCACACCTTGATTGACCTAGCTGTGTGGCATGGCACATTTTCCTGCAGGAAAAACCAGCCCTCAGAGTTGGAGAACATTGCCTGAGCAGAAGGAATCAACTGTTTTTCCAGGATAACATTGTATGCGACTTGATTTATACATCCTTCACAAAGAACAACCTGACAATTCCAGCCTTGCTGAAGCATAGCCCCAAAATACTACTATATCAGGGAAATGCTGTAAATGTAGTATATCTTGACTTCAGCAAAGCATTTGACAAAGTATCTCATACCATCCTTATTAAAAAAATGACTAAGCATGGAATGGACAAGGCAACTGCTAGGTGAATTCGTAACTGGCTTAGTGATCGGACCCAAAGAGTGGTCGTAAATGGCTGCACATCCAGTTGGAAGAATGTCTCAAGTGGGGTACCACAGGGTTCTGTCCTGGGCCCTGTATTGTTCAACATCTTTATCAATGATTTAGAATAGATGAAGGAATTAAGGGTACACTGATTACATTTGCTGATGGCACAAAGCTAGGAGGGATAGCTTATACTAGAGGAGAGAGAGAGGATTCAAAAATATAAAAATAAACGAGCAGTGGGCAGCAAATAACAGAAAGGTTTTTTTAACAGGGAAAAATTCAAAGTACTGCACCTGGGCAATAAAAATGAAAAAAGCATATACAGAATGGGAGGAATAGGGCTGAGCAACAGCACATGTGAAAAAGACTTAGGTATACTAATAGATCATAAACTGACCATGAGTCAACAGCGTGATGCAGCAGCAAAAAAAGGCAAATGCAATTCTGGGATGTAGTAACAGAAGCATACAGTCTAGATCACGTGAAGTCATTATTGCCCTCTACTACTCTTTAGTCAGACCTCATTTGGAATACTGTGTCCAATTTTGGGCACCACATTTCAAAAAATACATCAACAAACTCGAGCAAGTTCAGAGAAGAGCGACCAGAATGGTGACTGGTCTGCAAACCATGTACTATGAGGAACGGATTACGGTTACAGAATTTGGGAATGTTTAGCTTGCAAAAAAGAAGACTAAGAGGACACTTAATAACTGTCTACAAATATCTCAATGGCTGTCATATTGTAGAAGGAATATCTTTATTCTCATTTGCCCAAAGAAAGACTAGAAGCAATGAGACACAGATTAGATATTATAAAAAACTTTTTGACAAGGTGACCAATGAGTAGAACAGGCTGCCAGGAGAGGTGGTGATTTCTTCTTCCATGGAAGTCTTCAAACAGAGGCTGGACAGACATCTGTCTGGG
Organism: Ranitomeya variabilis; assembly: GCF_051348905.1. Classification (NCBI taxonomy): domain Eukaryota; kingdom Metazoa; phylum Chordata; class Amphibia; order Anura; family Dendrobatidae; genus Ranitomeya; species Ranitomeya variabilis. The sequence continues at coordinate 873,493,237 of NC_135233.1, forward strand.
ATGATTTAGTGAATTCTGCTTTGAGAAGGTGGTTGGACCAGATGACCCAGGAGGTCCCTTCCAACTCTACCATTCTATGGTTCTTTAGTTACAACATTATAATTCTGCAATACATGTTCTTCATTCAACAGTGTCAGCTCTTGGCACTGAGTCACATGGATTTTGAGGATGATCAATTGAGGAATACCACCCTGATTCTCAGATTTCCATGGTCTGGAAACCATAAGACCATCCAAAATTGATGGGATACACAGATACAGTGGTGTAGCTACAAGAATGGAATGTCCGTCATCAAATCCAATACCTGCATGTATTATGTAAAAAAAAAAAAGCAAAGCCAATTAGGTTTGCTGTAGACCATAGGACAAGGGATGTGAATACTGATTTGGGCCCCATGCATGAAATTAGAGCTATTCTCATGGATATAAAGGGAAGGACAGAATGGTGTGCCTGATCTTAAAAGGCTAAAAGTGATAATTTTTTGCCTTTTTTTTAATTATAAAAGCATGAACATTTGTTTTGTGTTATTTATTATTAAATGTGCTCCAAGTTACAACCAATTACCAACCATTTATTGATATCTACATATTCTAAAGTCAATTGGACCTTATTAAAGCTGTATTTGTGTTAAAGTGCAAAAAAGGGGTTTATTAGAGTCCTGAGATAAACCATAATGTTACACACATCTTATTCAGGCAATTAGAGCCTTAGCAGTATAGAGTTTCACAAATCAATTTGTTGCAAAACAAACTCAATAAAGTCATGAAATCTGCTGAACTAGAATTTTAAATGATTTGATCTTTTCTAGTCATATATCATTTGTGTGCTCGCTGCAACTAATTACTGGCCTCCTCTATCACTTGCCATATATGCAACCATCACTGCGTAAGCTAGTTATGTAAATGATGTATGGCATGTGACCAACTGCAGGACTGATGAAGATTACAGTAATCGCTGGTGATTTAAAGTAGGAGTTGTGAATGAAAAAAACAAAAACTGTGAAATAGAAAGTAAAACGTTTCTCTGAGCATGCTCAGGTGGTCTACAAGTATTTCAGCGTGCTCGGAGAATTAGTTTATGTTGACGCAGCTGCATGATTTGAGACTGCTAGACAGCATGAATACATGTGGGGATTCTCTAACAAACAGGCAACCCCCACATGTATTCAAGCTGTCTAGCAACCGCAAGTCATGCAGCTGCGTCTACATAAATCTCCGAGCACGCCAAAATACTCGGAGATGACCCGAGCCTGCTTGGAGAAACTCAAGTAACGAGCATGCTCACTCATCACTATTCCCAAACAGATGTATGCAATACTGCTGCTACAAGCGGCAAGGGATTCACCAAACTTATGCCAATAGTGATCACTGGTTTCCTTTTGTTCTTCTAAGCTTCTGTAGTTTGGTGAGGTCATGAATCACAGAACAGTTTGTGCAACTTTCAGTTTGTTACGGTGCTGCCGGCTAGAAGGGGCTAAGCTACTTGGAGTTATAGAACTAATTATTAAATTCCACCGACAGCTTTACAAGCTACACTGGAAGTCCTCTACAGAGAGTATAAGATATGTTTTGCTCCAATCACAATATCCATTTCGGACCATTTGCAAGGATACCAGCAACCCACAGCATGATTGTCAGTAAGTGTTGAAAATCTCTGCATTATGGATACCAGTAACACACAGCAGGAATATCAGTGAGTGTGTTGAGATACTCTGCTGCACAGATGTGTTTGTTTACTGATTTTTTTTGGACAATTTGAACTCCAGACTACTACATTTGCACTGATACCAGCAAACCACCCCAGGTTTGTCAGTGAGTGTGTTAAGATACTCTGCAGTATGGAATCACTCACTCACTTTTTGGACAATTTGAACTCCAGACTACTAAACTATTAAGAGAGACATTTAATAACCAGTATATTCAGCTTTTTTATTCAGAGATGTAGAGGTAGAAAAACAGTGAACATTGCAATTTTTGTTTATTGCAAAGTTCTTAAAACCTTTATTGTGAAATCATTGCCTATTTTTAAGACAAATTTACACAATATCTAGATTAATGTGTGTAAGATACTTATGTCATTCTGTATTTTGTACCAGATTGTACTACTTTTACATAATTATACTTTAACATATTTGTTTCAATGTACGTTTGCAAATTTATAAATTAAAAATAGAGAACACTACTGACACACTACTACATAGCTACATGTTACTAATCAGTAAATGAATATTCTCTGTAACTGTTACCTCCATTTTTTTGAAGCACTGAAACCAAAATGCTGTTGTAGGATGCTGACATTCTGTGCAGTTTGACTGATTGCTAAAATGAAAAAAGATGTGCATTTATTTATTTTTTGTAAAGGAAAATGGAATAGAACACTGTTTTCTTTAAACACAAGCACACTTACCTTTCTTAAATTGTACACTGTTGCTAAAATGCACAAGAGGGTCATAGCTACAATAGCTGAGCTATATTCATAGTATCCTGTAGCAAACCATATACTTAATGAATAGGTTTGAAACACATAAAATGGGTTTAAAATCTGTAAAGCAGAAGAAAATAATTATTTCACATATGCACAGTTCCAACAATTGTAACAGAATCATTTCCTCTTGTGTTCCAAGAACCCCAATCTAGCATTGAATTTGAAGAAACGTGAATAAAACCTGATGTTGTTTACACTACTGAAAAAACACAGAAAACTTGTGGACAATGGCGTGTGTCAAATGATCTGTGAAATGCAATTAATTTTATTGTATTGTGTGTAATTATTATTCATAGTTGCTCACGCTTTCTTTTATATGCAATCATGTGTTAGTTTAAAATGGACCCTTTAGCTGTTTTTCATTACTTTCACTTCCTTTTTCAGGCTTTTGTTAACCCTGTCCCAACTTTTCTTTAGGTGTTTTTCTGCCATCAATTTCTAATTTTTTTTTTAAATAAAGATTTGAGTCTGCATTTTTGTGCTAGAATTCTCAGACTATCTATATCCACAGATCTTGACATGTCTGGTGAGGGCAGGTAGCTATGACGTCGGACACTGACCCCACGACTTCCGATATCTGAGCCGCTGATGCTAGTGCCGCTCATAACCTCTCCTCGCTTATTTGGGAGTCAGAATATAAAAAGCCAGTGTCTCTATCCTAAACTTACCCCTCTGGAAGAAGCTAAAAGCGAAATGTGTGTTAAAATGCTATTTCCTCAGATTTTGCCCTCCTATTAATAGCTTTACTATTGCCTTTGATATTTTTACTTCTGTCATTTGCACTTACTATAGGATACCTTTACTTATTTTAGCAGCATTCTCAGTGTCAGTCTGAACTTTGTGGCTAGACATTTGGCACTTGCCCGACATATTGTCTCATGCTGTGTGCCACTTGGTATCTTTGTAGCATGTTGTCTGAAACCTGATCTCACTTGTAGGATCAGCCACATGGCCTCTATAGCAATATACTGTTATTGATAAACATTTTATTAGAAGAAAAAATGACTGTTCCACCTCCTCAAAATCATTAAAAACATAGTGTTCGGCAAAAGTCCTCAAATTGTGTGGATGTACACTTAGGGCGCTAAGAGTCCAGCGACGTGTTTCGATCTATAGGTAGATCATTATTACAGCTAAACTTCATCTGTCAGCATGTAGGGCTTATAGTATGTATGGACCAATCACATAATTTGCCCTCGTTAGGTGACTAAATAGCACGGTCCTAAAATAATCTATAGTACAAAGCTGATACATTGTGCCAACATGCCGTGAAAATCATAAATTAAAACAAATATCAAACATCACTAAAATTAAAATCACATAATATATCATCAGTAATGGAACATAATTTCATTCCTTCTATAAAGACCAGTAGGGTGTCTAGTTTACAACTATAGATCCAGAATGCCTCTCGCGTGAGAAGGCGTCTTTTAATATTCCCTACGCGTTTAAGATTTTCTACTTGCTCGATTCCTGTGACTATCAGACAAGAAGTATTACTATTATGATATGAACATGAACATTTTATTACCCTGCCTTTGGATATTCATTCTGATGATTCTAGTTAGTTTGGTCTACATAACATTGTATGATTTTGGCTAATCTTATGCAATAGTTATCTGTGTCTACACTCTCCTTTTATCTGCTTTTTTTGTGTTATTTAATTAATAAAGATTTACTTTTATTACTTGTTGTCCATAAGGTACCGTCACACTAAGCGACGCTGCAGCGATATCGACAATGATGCCGATCGCTGCAGCGTCGCTGTGTGGTCGCTGGAGAGCTGTCACACAGACCGCTCTCCAGCGACCAACGATGCCGAGGTCCCCGGGTAACCAGGGTAAACATCGGGTTGCTAAGCGCAGGGCCGCGCTTAGTAACCCGATGTTTACCCTGGTTACCAGTGTAAATGTAAAAAAACAAACACTACATACTTACATTCGCGTCCCCCGGCGTCCGCTTCCCTGCACTGTGTAAGCGCCGGCCCTGAAGCAGAGCGATGACGTCACCGCTGTGCTTTGCTTTCCGGCCGGCCGGCGCTGACACAGTGCAGGAAGCTCTGAGCAGCAGCGCGGACGCCGGGGGACGTGACAGACCTCAGAGGGTGAGTATGTAGTGTTTTTTTTTTACTTTTACAATGGTAACCAGGGTAAATATCGGGTTACTTAGCGCGGCCCTGCGCTTAGTAACCTGATATTTACCCTGGTTACCATTGTAAAACATTGCTGGCATCGTTGCTTTTGCTGTCAAACACGACGATACACGCCGATCTGATGACCAAATAAAGTTCTGGACTTTCAGCAACAACCAGCGATATCACAGCAGGATCCTGATCGCTGCTGCGTGTCAAACACAACGATATCGCTATCCAGGACACTGCAACGTCACGGATCACTATCGTTATCGTTGTTAAGTCGCTCAGTGTGAAGGTACCTATAGTCAGTAAGGTCAGCAGTGCCAGATTTCCTTGACTGCTTCCTTAAATCTTAGAGTAGAGCATTCATAAGCGCTGTGCTCCTATCTCTCAACTAAGTAGTTACATTGTTCTCTCGATCTGTATAATTAATGATGAGCAGGAGGGATTGAGCTGAGCGTGCTAGCAGGTTTAGTTAACCCTGCTGCTCTGTTCCCATGTACTATACACTTGTATTGCTCCTGGGTCACTATGACCCGGTTTATTAAATCTTGATTTTAGATACTCTAACTCAATTATTTTTATACCTTTTGTTTACTAGACTGTATGGGAACATGTTTGGAAATAAAAAAAAAAATGAAATTGAAATCTTTATTTTTTTTATTTAAAAAAACGTAGTAATAAGCAAAACGAAATATAGCAAACTACACATATGTGGTAAAAAAGCCAAACCAAAACAAGCAAATCAAACATTTTTTGTAAAAAAATTAAAGATAATAAACACTTAAATTTGAACATATTTACATGGTAATATTAATTTATGTATTCTTGCATGAAGAACAATAAACATGGTGTCATGTCGGACGCTGTTCAGACCAGGTCGTCCGACAGACAGCGGTAATTCTGCTTTTGACCACTATTTGCTCATTGGTGTCTGCTAGATTTTATCTAGCTGTTCCGGGGTTAATTTACCTAATCCTCGGATTGGAAGCTGGGCCATTTCTATGGCCTTTAAATAGTTCTCCTGATCATTGGGCGTCGCCGATTTATAGCTTCTGTCTTCTTGCATTGTTATCTCGGTCTGGAGTGGAGAGCTGGTTGTTGGAGTATCGTTGCTGGTGGTGTATATTCCTTCGTCTTATTTACTCCTTCCTATATTTGTATTTATTTTGCCCTGCACATTTATAGTGTATTCCTGAGTGACTGCTGCATGGTGTATATTTTCCTTTATCCTTGTCTGTGCTGCTGTGGGTATTGGTGTATTACATCTTCACTGGGTGGTGGGCAAAGGTTTCAGCCTAGGGCTGAGCTCAGGAGACAGGGTGAGGTTCGAGGCCTGGACATGCACACCTTCAGTGTAAACTCCAGGTAGAGGGTCAGTCAAGATTTCCCTAGTCTGAGGGAAATTGCAGGGGCCCGGGTTTTTAGCTCTCGCTCACCTAGTCTCTCCCTGACATTATGATCGGCCCAACAACAACAAAAAAAAAAAAGGGGGTTTCTTTTCTTTTTTGTGTTTTGTCATGGATCCCATGACTTCCATAACCCGCCAGTTAAGGGTGCTGTTCCTACAGGTCACTAAGTTGAGGGGGGCAGTGCAGCAACAGGGACTTGCAGTGTCTAATGTGCAAGCTGGAGCGACAGGAAGAGTTGCTGAGCCTAAATTTCCTTTGCCTGATAAATTTGCTGGGGAACGCAGTAAATTTGTTTCTTTTCGTGAATCTTGCAAAATATATTTCCGTATGCGCCCGATATCTTCAGGTAATGAGGCTCAGCGTGTGGGCCTAGTGTTGTCATTGTTAAGTGGGGATCCCCAAGCATGGGCGTTTTCTTTGCCATCTGATTCTGCTGCATTTGACTCTGTGGAGAGTTTTTTTCTTCTCTTGGGAAAATCTACGATGAACCTGACAGAATGGCTCTGGCAGAAGATACGCTCTATTCGCCAGGGTGAGCGAGTAGCAGAGGATTACTGTTCACAATTTCGTCGCTGGGTGATCGATACACAATGGAATGATCCAGTATTGCAGAGTCAGTTTATTCATGGGGTTTCTGGAAGGGTTAAAAAAACCCTTCTGATGTACGAGACTTCTGCTTCTCTAGATTCCGCTATGAGTCTGGCTGTCCGCATTGATCGCCTTTTGCGTCAGGGGGAGCATGAGACACCGCCTATGGGAGAAGGTTTAGGTTCACGTGAGGTTGCTGCAGGTGAGCCCACGGAGCCTATGCAAATCGCAGGGGTGTCACATGTCAAGCATCGAGCCCCTGAGCTCAGGAAGCAGGGAGCCTGTTTTTACTGTGGTAAAACTGGTAATTTTATTAACATCTGTCCTCTGCTGCCTAAGAAAAACGCAACGGCGGAAAACTTCTAAGCTCAGAGGGTGTGGAGGAGACCAGTCTGAGCTTATGTATATCCTCCATGGTGGTTTCTCAGTGCATGCTTCCTGCTAAAGGTTTTGTTTCTGGCAGTGAGCTGCCAATTACTGTTTTTGTGGATAGTGGTTCAGCCACAAATCTCATTGATGAGGAGTTTGCGCGCACAGCAGGTTTTAGGATTGAAAAACTGTCTCATCCTATCCGCGTGGTCACCATCAATGCTGCTCCTCTCTCTCAGGGGGAGATTACTGAATTTGTGGCTGAGGTGAAGCTACACATTGGAGTTCTACATTCCGAGTGGGCTACATGTAAGGTGCTCAGGAATCTTCCTGCTCAGGTGGTTTTGGGTTTTCCTTGGTTGTCTATGCACAACCCGGTAATTGACTGGAAAACTCAGGACATAATTCGGTGGAGTGAGTTCTGCCAGGAGAATTGCCTGGCCACATGTGTGGCTGCGGTGACTTCAAGCGTTCCGGAGTCACTTCAGGATTTTGTGGATGTGTTCTCTGAGAAGGGTTGTTCAGAGTTGCCGCCACATCGTCCTTATGACTGTTCTATCAGGTTTAAACCAGGGGCCAAATTACCTAAAGCAAGGATGTTTAACATCTCCGGTCCAGAGAGACAAGCGTTAAAAGATTACATTGCTGAAAGCTTGAGCAATTGGCACATCAGGCCATCATCCTCGCCGGTGGCAGCAGGGTTCTTCTTTGTGAAGAAGAAAGATGGCGGATTACACCCGTGTTTGGATTTCAGGGAGTTGAACCAGATTACGGTTCGTGATCCATACCCTATGCCTCTGATACCAGATTTGTTCAACCAGGTGGCAGGTGCTAAGTGGTTCACCAAGCTTGACCTCAGGGGGGCGTACAACCTCATAAGAGTCCGTCAAGGTGATGAGTGGAAGATGGCTTTTAATACCCCTGAGGGTCATTTTGAAAATTTGGTGATGCCGTTTGGGTTGACTAACGCACCTGCAGTGTTCCAACATTTCATCAATGATGTGTTCTCGCATGTTTTGGGGAAATTCGTTATCGTGTACCTAGATGGCATTCTCATATATTCTTGCGACCGTGATGCTCATTTAGATCATGTCAGGCAGGTGTTACAGCTTCTCAGAGAGAATAAGCTGTATGCTAAACTTGAGAAATGTGTATTTTCTGTTCAAGAGTTGCCTTTCTTGGGTTATATTGTGTCTGCTTCTGGTTTTAAAATGGACGCCGCTAAGGTGCAGGCGGTGCTGCATTGGGAACGTCCTGATAACCTGAAAGCACTTCAGCGGTTCCTTGGGTTTTCTAACTACTATAGGAAATTTATCAAGGATTTTTCCATCATTGCTAAACCTCTAACTGACATGACTAAAAAGGGTACCAATTTCTCCGTTTGGCCTGAGGCTGCTGTGCGCGCATTTGAATTTCTTAAGAACAGTTTTGTTTCAGCCCCCATTCTTGTGCAGCCAGATGTATCTAAACTCTTTGTTGTGGAAGTCGATGCGTCTGAGGTTGGTGTGGGGGCTGTACTATCTCAAGGCTCATCTTTGAGTGGTTTACGTCCGTGCGCCTATTTCTCCAAGAAACTGTCGTCCGCCGAACGTAACTACGATATCGGCAACAGGGAGTTGTTGCCAATTAAGTTGGCCTTTGAGGAATGGCGACACTTCTTGGAAGGGTCGGTACATCAGGTAACTGTTATTACCGATCATAAGAATCTGCTGTATTTGGAGTCAGCCAAGCGTCTGTTCCCCAGGCAGGCTCGCTGGGCATTGTTTTTCACGCGGTTCAATTTTGTGGTCACTTACAGACCGGGGTCTAAAAACACTAAGGCGGATGCTCTGTCCAGGTGTTTTCCAGGGGGAGAACCTCGGGAGGGTCCAGTACCCATCCTCCAAAAGGGTGTTGGGGTTTCGGCTCTCACTACCGAGGTTGAGGCTGAGATTGCCGAGGCTCAGGAGGAGGTACCATCTGAGCTTTCCGTCAACAAATCTTTTGTTCCGCTTCATCTCCGCCTAAAGGTTTTGGCGGAGCATCATGATGCTGTCCTGGCTGGTCACCCAGGGGTTAGAGGTACCTTGGAGTTGGTGTCACGTCGGTTTTGGTGGCCCAAGATCTGACAGGACGTGGTCTCATACGTGTCAGCTTGTGCCACGTGCGCTAGGGCTAAGACGCCTCGCTCCCGTCCTGTTGGCACACTACTTCCTCTTCAGGTACCTAGTAAGCCATGGACGGAAATCTCCATGGATTTCATCACTGATTTGCCCTCATCAGCTGGAAACACGGTCATCTTGGTGATTGTTGATCGGTTTTCTAAAATGTCGCACTTTGTGTCTTTGCCTGCGTTGCCTAACGCTAAGACTCTGGCTCAGGTATTTGTGCAGGAGGTGGTCAGACTTCATGGGGTTCCGTCTGACATCGTGTCTGATAGGGGGTCTCAGTTTGTGGCAAAATTTTGGAGAGCGTTGTGCTCACAGCTGGGAATCAAGTTATCTCATTCTTCGGCATTTAATCCTCAGTCAAATGGTCAGACTGAGCATATGAACCAAAATTTGGAACAGTACTTACGCTGCTTTGTCTCTGATAACCAGGAGGAGTGGTCTACCTTTCTTCCTTTGGCTGAGTTTGCCATCAATGATAACTGCCAGGAGTCATCTGGGGAGTCTCTGTTTTTTTGTGTTTACGGGCTACATCCTCAATTTTGTACCTTGAGTCAGAGGGGCTCTTCCGGCGTTCCGGAGGAGGACCAGTTAGGAACACAACTGTCATCAGTCTGGAGGAAAGTTAAACAGCGCCTGTTGAGTGTGGGTGCTAGGTACAAACGTGTGGCTGACAGTAGGCGTGTGCCAGGTCCGGACCTGAGTGTGGATGACTGGGTGTGGTTATCCACAAAAAATATAAGACTCAAAATACCGTCCCTTAAATTGGGTCCACGGTTTATTGGTCCATTTAGGGTCACCGCCGTCATTAACCCAGTTGCGTACCGATTGGAGCTCCTTACTTTGTATAAGATACACAACGTGTTCCACAGGTCTCTTCGAAAGAAGGTGGTGGGTTCTGTGGACGCGGCGCCTATGCCACCTCCAGTCTTGGTGGATGGTAATTTGAAGTTTGAAGTCTCCAAGGTGGTTGACTCTCATGTAGTGCATTGCACTTTACAGTACTTGGTACACTGGCGTGGTTATGGGCCTGAGGAGAGTTCCTGGGTACCAGCCTCGGTGGTGCTGATCTAATGTGTGTACACCACCTTTGGTTGCATTATAGTCCAAGATCATGTTAGGTTTTTTATCTTCCCGGGTACTTACTGCATTATCATGGTGGTTCGTACTCATTATTATTACTTGTTTATTTATTTTTTTTTTTAACATACGCAACAATTGTTGTACTTGCAGTAAAGTAGAACATGGAATATGTACATTTCTTTTACTCAAGGTACCTTGCGGTAGTTCATGCTTGTTTTTTCGGATCATACCCAACATGGTAAGTTGTCGCTTTTGTAACATTTGCCCTAGTTGGTAGGAAGTAAAAAAATTATCACATGTGACATTTTGTCCTTTGAGTCCATATGTCAAATCAAGGACAACTCTCATCCCCTGATTTTTTTCTACTCTTTGTCCTGGTGTTTTTCTGGTATACACCTGTGCATTGTAAAGGTCACACACGCCGATCCAGCGATGACAGCGGGTGATCAGCGACCAAAAAATGGTCCTGATCATTCCCCAACGACCAACGATCTCCCAGCAGGGGCCTGATCGTTGGTCGCTGTCACACATAACGAGTTCGTTAGCGGGATCGTTGCTACATCACCAAAGGCATGACGTTGCAATAATATCATTAACGATATCGTTATGTGTGACTCCAGCTTAAGTGTGCTAGCATATGTGTACTTATAAGATCAGAGAAGATAAGAACCCTTCTGAAAACAAGGAGATAAGCCAGGAAGACAGACTTAAGGTACCGTCACACTCAGCGACGCTGCAGCGATATAGACAACGAGCCGATCGCTGCAGCGTCGCTGTTTAGGTCACTGGGGAGCTGTCACACAGACAGCTCTCTCCAGCAACCAACGATCAGGGGAACGACTTCGGCATCGTTGAAACTGTCTTCAACGATGCCGAAGTCCCCCTACAGCACCCGGGTTACCAGGGTAAACATCGGGTTACTAAGTGCAGGGCCGCGCTTAGTAACCCGATATTTACCCTGGTTACCATTGTAAAAGTTAAAAAAAACACTACATACTCACCTACTGATGTCTGTCACGTCCCCCACCGGCATCCACAGCGCCGGCGCTCACACATTCAGTGCAGGAAGCTCTGAGCAGCAGTGCGTAACCCTGTGGACGCCGGGGGACGTGACAGACATCAGAAGGTGAGTATGTAGTGTTTTTTTTTTTACTTTTACAATGGTAACCAGGGTAAACATCGGGTTACTAAGCGCGGCCCTGCACTTAGTAACCCGATGTTTACCCTGGTTACAAGTGAACACATCGCTGTATCGGCATCACACACGCCGATACAGCGATGACAGCGGGTGATCAAGCGACGAAATAAAGTTCTGGACTTCTAGCTCCGACCAGCGATATCACAGCGGGATCCAGATCGCTGCTGCGTGTCAAACACAACGAGATCACTATCCAGGACGCTGAAACGTCATGGATCGTCGTCGTTCTTGCTGCAAAGTCGTTTAGTGTGAAGGTACCTTTACTTAGCAAAAAAAATCATTTGCAGGCCTTTAGATCTCAGCTTTACAAAATAAGGCCCTCTTACACAGCGTGTTCTGCGCAGTCTGTTCTGCACAGATTATACACGTGTAGTGCACACCGAATGGTCTCTCTGGATGCGCCCCACATTTTAGTATAGACTGTGCACCAAAAATAATCAATATAAAGCCATTTTTATGGTGCGCAGATCTCAATGCATACACCTGGCAGAGCGCGTGTACGACCCCATTGAAATAATTTAGGAAATAAATAAATTGATATACAATAGTATATGCAATAAATAGACCCAACTGAGGTTATCACTCCTTTATTTCACTGAAAATATGGCCTCACATCTGTAAAAAATGATGTCGGGTCACTATGACCCAAACACGACAAGTGTACAAATTGGCGTGTAGCAAAAAGTAAACACACACACACAAAAAAAAATACTCATAGATAGGTCCCCCAAATGAGGAAAAGTCAAGTAACCTCAAGTTTTAGAAACTTATAGAAAAATATCTACAGGGCCTCACAAATTCTCTACAACCCGAACAGAACAGCAGGGTTAAAGAATATGGATGGGCGAACACGAACAATAAATTTTGAGGTCTGTATTATGCACAGACCCTGAACATGGACTTCACCCAAAAATCAGGGTTACTGTTCGGGTACAGACATCTGAACAAAGTTTGTTGAAAGGTTGATGCGCAGCCCATCAACAAGCTTTGACTATATGGGCACTTCTGGCCCCCATGTCAAGTAATGTAATGGCTGTTATTGGCTGGCGGCACACTGTAAAATATAAATAATACAAAAAAAAACTTGTATCCTCTATTCTTGATAATCAGCTCAGGTAAAGCTGACAGTTGTTGGTTGCAGCCCTCAGGTGTCAGCTTTATCTTGCATGGTTATCAAAAACAGAGGATTCCCCCAAGCTGTTTATTAATTTTTGATCATCAGCCAAGCTAAAGCAGACTGCTGTGATATAGTATTCTCAGTCTGAGAAGAGTGCATGGATATTGGCCCTCCCCAGCCTAAAAATAGCAGCCCACAGCCACCCCCCAAAAAGCACATCTATTAGAGGCACTTTGGCAGGGCTTTGGCAGGTAAAAGGAGGTCAGGAGTTTTATTTAAAATAAAGGACTTTTTTCTGTGTCTGTCCTTATTACAATCTGACTATGAGGTTAGTAATAGGGACATCTTATAGACAATTCTCCAGTACTAACCCCTGGGCTTGATGTCAGAGGCCATAAAACAGCTGACATCAACCCCAAACCTATTACCCAACTTGCCACCGCACTAAGGTAAGTGGAAAGAGCAAAGACTAAGCGCCAGAATTGGCACATCTTATGGATGTTCTAGGGTGGCTGACCATTTCAAGGGTGGCTGAGTGTTGATGTTCTTAGTCTGGGAAGGGGCCAACATCCTTGGCCCCTCTCTAGGCTATTAATATCAGCCCATGGCTGTCTGATTAGCCTTTCCTGGTTATTGAATATTTGGGGACCTCACATCAATTTTTGGGGGGTCTGCCCTGTAATAACCAGTAAAGGCTAAGCACACAGCTATGAGCTGATATTAATAGCCTTGAAACCTTTAGGGCTACTTTCTACTTTCCAGAATATTAACATCAGCCCACATCCGTCTGCTTTCCTTCTGCTAGTAATGAAAATTACAGGAGACCACACACAGTTTTTTAAATTGATTTTAGTAAAAAAAAGCAAGTTTATACTAACATTTAAACCATTAATCCATTTGTCCCACGATCAGGTTCAGCTCTGCTACATCTGGATGCATTGCTGAGTGATGGCATAATGTGACCGCTCAGCCCGGAATCAAGGAAACACTTGCACAGACTTATCATCTGAGTGTGTACCTCTTTATTAGTGATGAGCGAATTTGTTCAGAAAACGATCACCAAACATAAATTTGGCACGAATATGGCCCATTCGGATTCGTGATTGGAATCTCGAGCAAAATTTAATAAAATCGTTAAAAATCAGTAACATTCGGTAAAAGTGCGGGAAAATAATTGCGTTGCCATAAAAATATTTTCAGCACTTTAGCAACGATAATGGTGGTGTATCATGAACGTTTGGCATGTGTTTGATGAGGGCAGGCGGTTTGCAGAGGCGTGGAGTTCTTGTAAGCACAGCACAGTAGTAATTTTTTTTCCTAACTTTATGTGTTCGCATTGCGGCTAGTCAATCAGGGCACAGGAAACACTCGCAATGTCATGACATTACTGCTTGTGAATTGGCTGCTGAAATCACATGTCCCTCTCCATATAAATAGCAGACATCTTGTTTTAGCACAATTTTTACACTTTAACAGTGCAGAAAGGCTGCTCCTGGCGCTGCCACTATTGACAGCAAGCTTTTAGCTAATTAGGTGGATGTATATCAGTCAGATAGAGTAGCTAGACAGTGTTCAGTGTGGATGTAAAATTTACCTTCTGGATGTTTTTTTGGGGGGGGCATTACTAAGGTTTACAGACAAAGTCAGCAAGGCACATGTCCTACAAGTGTGTTGTGCCCTTCTTCTTTTGTGCTCCATGCACGAGTATAGCATTCTAAATAATATTTTTTCACTAAGTAAATGTGAAAAAGCCTGCGGTATCCACATTTCAGCAACTTAGATGGTTGTATATCAGTCAGATACTGTAGGTAGCTAGTGTCCAATGTGGCTGTTAAATATACCTTCCAGCTCTATTTCTCTTTTTTGGCTATACTGAGGTCTACAAAGAAAGCCAGCAGGGCACGTGTTGTGCATGGTTTGAAATGTGATCCATGCATGAGTATAGCATTCTAAATCACATGTAGCTATTGAAAAAATATTAAACAGCCTAATGTATCCCACCTAGTGCTGTGGTGATACAAAACTGTCTGCAGACTTAAGGCACTTTAAAAAAAGTTATAATTTTTTCTGTTGCTAAATGTGAAACAACCTGCTGTATCCCACGTTGTCATTTTTTGGCAGTGAATTGAACCTGTCTGCAGACCTAAGGCACATAAAAAAATGTATATATAATTTTTCAGTCTCAAAAAGTTAGACAACCAGCTGAATCACACTTTATCATTTGGTTAGTTTGAAATTAAGCTGTAGAGGCCTGATTTAGAGGCCACAAAAAATTATTCTGTTATTAATGTCATGCAGTAAGGGACCTGACTTTAAATTAGTTTGTAGCATCTAGTGTGTTATAGAGGCCTGATCCATAGGCCACAAAAAAGTCTTCTGTTATTAACATCATACAATAAGGGACCTGACTTTAAAATAGTTTGTAGCATCTAGTGTGAAACAGAGGCCTGGTCCATAGGCCACAACAATTCTTCTGTTATTAATGTCATAGAGTAAGGGACCTCACTTAAAAAATAGTTTGTAGCATCTAGTGTGTTATAGAGGCCTGATCCATAGGCCACAAAAAAGTCTGTTATTAACATCATACAGTAAGGGACCTGACTTTGAAATGTTTTGTAGCTCCTAGTGTGTTAAAGAGGCCTGATCCGCAGGCCACAAAAAATTCTTCTGTTTTTAACATCATACAGTAAGGGACCTGACTATAATAATAGATTGTAGCATATAGTGTGTTAAGGATGCATGATTCATAGGCCACAAAAATGTCTTCTGTTATTAACGTCATACAGTAAGGGACCTGACTTTAAAATAGTTTGTAGCATATAGTGTGTTATGGATGCATGATTCATAGACCACAAAAAATTCTTCTGTTATTAACATCACACACTAAGGGACCTGACTTTAAAATTGTTTGTAGCATAATTTCTCTGTCATACAGGCATCATCCACACTCAAACAATTCTATTTTCTGTGACTAACAAGATACAGCACTCTATATTTCAATTTGGAATTTACTGTCCCTGAAATTCAGCTGGTTGCAGAGGTGATGCAGAATTTTAAATCTATTTTTTTTTTGCTAATACTGTGCTCCTACCCACACTATCTGAGCAACATGACTTGGAAAAAGCAAGGCCGTGGTGGAAGGGGAATTAGGCTTGGTGTTCAAGGTGTACGTGGGGTAGGTGGTAATGTTTGTGAAAGCACTAGTGAAGCAACATCACAACTTATGCAAAACAACTGACAACTTATGTTACTGGACAGGGTACACTACTACCTTTCTTTTGCAGATGCACAGCAGTACGCCTTATCGATGATGCCCAGAAAGAGCATGTACTCAGGTCGATGGCAAGTGCAGCTTCAAGTGGCCTTTCCAACTCTTCCTCCACCTCAACATCAAACCCAGTACAGTCCACAGATATGGCACCAAAATTCCCCTTGCTTCCCCCCGCATCCCAACTATCCAACCATTCAGCTGACTGTATGGAACCACAGCTAAGTTAGTCTGATGAGACTCAGATATCTGAGGCTCACTTGGACTCTACTGTGCTGTTAGGGCAAGAAGAGAAGAAGGGTGACTCCAATGCTGAGGAATGTGATAACACAGAGGATGATGAGGTGTTAGATCCCAGTTGGCATGAACATAGAGCCACACAGCTGAGTAGGTCATCTGAGGTGGAAGATGAGGAGGTCACGTTGTGTCATCTGTTGCAGACACGTAGTGATGTAGCCACAACAAACAATGCATCCTCAGTCACAGCTGTGCATCAGACCAGCAGCGTCCGTGGTTCTGCAGCTCGCAGGGGTGGCAAGGGTTGCCTAGACTGGGCCTTTTATGACACTGCAAAAGATGAGCCAACTCACATAATCTGCTAACTTTGCAAAAAATAAACCGTCAACGTAAAAAGTGCAATAATTTGACTCCTACATGTATGAACTTTCACATGCGCAATCAACATGCTTTACTGTGGAAATCTCACCGTACAAAAATGCGGACCAATGGACCTCAACAACCATCAGCCACCTCATCAATCACATCTACTTTTTCCTCCTCTGTTACCGTGCCAACTATTGAGATAAAGATCGTCCACTGCAGAACCTCGCGTTCTTTACCCACTCCAGTCACGCTTACTGAGAGGCTGCATTCAGCTGTAATGGAAGCAGACATGCCTGCTGTTTTTGACCGATCTCAGAGAACGATAACACAAGTTTCTTAATCCACAGTAACATCTCCGGCTGCACTTCTCTTATGTTCCAGCAGTTTGTCCGGCTCACCGCACTCCACCCTCTCACAGCACTGCAGCCAGCCCACAGTTTCGCAGTTGAGGTCACATAAAAGATTGTTTCCTCTTAGACATAACAAAGCTAAGAGGTTGAACTCCACAATCTCCAATTTGTTGGCCACGGAAATGCTGCCTTTCCACCTGATAGATACAAGTGGTTTCCAAAAGCTGATGGTGGTCGCAGTCCCCCAGTACCAATTACCCAGTTGCCATTACTTTTCTAAGAAAGCTGTGCCTGCGCTAAACCAGCATGTTGCAGACAACATCACACATTCCTTGACAAAATCTCTGTCTGCCAAGGTGCATTTCACCACAGATACTTGGACGGGTGAGCATGGCCAAAGCCATTACATCTCACTGACTGGGCACTGGGTGACTCTGGAGGCTGTGGGGAAAGGCGCTGCTCCACAAGTCTTGGAATTCCCAAGGCTTGCAACACAGAGCTCTACATTTAACACTTCCTCCACTGCTTCAGCCTCCTCTATCACCTTTAGGGTTTCCACTTGCACGCTTAACCTCTGCCTTCATGAGACACGTTCCAACAGGGCAGAGTGAACCCTCACCACCTCAGTACTGCACAGCCAGGGCTCACCGCAATCAGGCAGTCTTAAAATTGATATGCCTTGGAGATTGCAGTCATACAGCTGAAGAGTTCTGGACAACTCTCCAGGCAGAGTTTGATCAATGGCTGTCTCCGCTGAACCTGCATCCAGGGAAGATAAAACCTTTGTGACAGCCCTACAGTGAGACAAGCTCACAAACATGCCTTGCATGGCTCACATCCTCAACCTGTTGGTGCACCATTTTCTCAGCCACTATCCTGGCATGGGTGAGCTGTTCCATAAAGCACGTAAGCTGTGTGCTCATTTCCACCATTTGCACCCCTCTGCTCATCGACTTGCATTGATACAGAGGTCTTTGTCCATGCCAGTTAACAGGTTAATATGCAATGTGCCGACAAGGTGGAATTCCACTCTGCACATGTTGTAGCAACTGTGGCATTAGCACAAAGCTCTGATGCAGTATGTGATGTCGTATAGCCCGGGACAACACAGTATCGATGTGGCGCATATCACGTTTACAGAGTGGGCACAGATTATCCCCCTTTACCCCAAGGGTGGTTTGCATATTAATGACCAGGCTAATTTTTACAATTCTGACCACTGTCGTTTATGAGGTTATAACTCTGGAATGCTTCAACGGATCCCAGTGATTCTGACAGAGTTTTCTCGTGACATATTGTACTTCATGATAGTGGTAACATTTCTTTGATATGACTTGCATTTATTTGTGAAAAAAATGGAAATTTGTCAAAAATGTCGCAATTTTTCATCTTTGAATTTTCATGCCCTTAAATCACACAGAAAGGTCACATAAAATACTTAATGAGTAACATTTCCCACATGTCTACTTTACATCATCACAATTTTGGAACCAACAATTTTATTGTTAGGTAATCATAAGGGTTAAATTTGACCATCAATTTTTCATTTTTATAACACCATTTTTTTTAGGGACCACATAACATTTGAAGTCACTTTGAAAGGTCTATATGATAGAAAATACCCAAAAGTGACACAATTCTAAAAACTTCACCCCTCAAGGTGCGTGAAACCACATTCAACAAGTTCATTAACCTTTCTGGTGCTTCACAGGAATTTTTGGAATGTTTAAAAAATAAATGAACAACTTTTTGTCACAAAAAAATAATTCAGATCCATTCTGTTTCATTTTTCCAAGGGTAACAGGTGAAATTGGGCCAAAAACGTTATTGTGCAATTTTTCCTGAGTACGCTGATATCCCTTATGTGGGGAGGAACCACTGTTTGGGCACATGGCAGAGCTTGGAAGAGAAGGAGCGTCGTTTGACTTTTTCAACGCAAAATTGTCTGGAATTGAGATCGAACGCCATGTTGCGTTTGGAGAGCCCCTGATGTGCCTAAACAGTGAAAAAACCCATAAGTGACACCATTTTGGAAACTAGACCCTCCCAATGAACTTATCTAGTTGTGTAGTGAGAATTTTGAACCCCCAAGTGTTTCACAGAAGTTTATAACGTAGAGCCGTAAAATTAAAAAAAATATTTTTTCCACAAAAATTATCTTTTCACCCCCAATTTTAATTTTCCCAAGGGTAACAGGGCCCAAAAGTTTTTGTGAAATTTTCCCTGAGTACGCTGATACACTATATGTGGGTGTAAACCACTGTTTGGGAGTATGCCAGAGCTCGGAATGGAAGGAGCGCCGTTTGACTTTTTCAACGCGAAATTGGCTGCAATTGAGATTGAATGCCATGTCGTGATTGGAGAGCCCATGATGTGCCTAAACAGTGGAAACCTCCTCTAGTGACCCCATTTTGGAATTTAGACCCCAAAAGGAACTTATCTAGATGTATGGTGAGAACTTTGAACTTCCCTGGTGTTTCACTAAAGTTTATAATGCTCGGGCGTGAAAATAAAAAAATCATATTTTTTCCACAAACATGATTTTTAGTCCCCAATTTTTTTATTTCCCCAAGGGTAACAGGAGAAATTCGACCCAAAACGTTATTGCTCAATTTGTCCTGAGTATGCTGATACCTGATATGTGGGGATATACCACTATTTGGACGCATGGCAGAGCTCAGAAGGGAAGGAGCACCATTTGACTTTTTCAACACAGAATTTACTGAATTTGAGATCAGACACCATGACACATTTTGAGAGCCCCTGGTGTGCCTAAACAGTGGAAACCCCCCCAATTCTAACTCCATCCCTAACCCCAACACATCCTTAACCCTAATCCCAACCCTAACCATAACCCTAGCCACAAACCTAACCCCACACCCCTAACCCTAATCTTAACTCTAACCCTAATCCCAAACCTAACTCTAATCCCAACCATAACCATAATTCTAACTTTAGCCCCAACTCTAACCCTAATAGGAAATGGAAATAAACACATTTTTTTATTTTATTATTTTTCCCTAATTAAGGGGGTGATAAAGTGGGTTAGATTTACGATTTATAGCGGGTTTTTATATCAGGTTTTTATGTTTGGCAGCGGTCACACACTAAAAGATGCTTTTTATTGCAAAAAAAAGGTTTTGCATCACCACATTTTGAGAGCTATAATTTTTCCATATTTTGGCCCACAGAGTCTTGTGAGGTCTTGTTTTTTGCGGGACAAGCTTAGGTTTTTATTGTTACCATTTTCGGGCACATAACATTTTTATGATCGCTTTTTATTCCAATTTTTGTGAGGCACAATAAACAAAAACCAGCAATTCATGAATTTATCTTGGGAAGAGGGGCGGTTTATACCGTTCTGCTTGTGGTAAAATTGATAAAGCAGTTTTATCCTTCGGGTTAGTACGATGACAGAAATACCTTATTTATTTTTTTATGTTTTGGTGCTTTTATACAATAAAAACTATTTTGTATAGCAAATAATTATTTTTGCATCGCTTTATTCTGAGAGCTATAGCTTTTTTATTTTTATTGTGATGGAGCCATATGGCAGCTTGTTTTTTGCAGGACAAGATGAAGTTTTGAGTGGCAACATGCTTATTTACATCCGTCTTTTTGTTCGTGTTTTATCCACTTTTTGTTCGGTGGTATGATGATAAAGCATTGCTTTTTTGCCTTTGTTTTAGTGGTGTTCACTAAAGGGGTTAACTAGTGGGACACTTTTAGAGGATAGTTCATTTATAGACGAAGCAATACTAAATATGTTTGTTTTTTTGCGTTAGATTATTTTAATTCCAATATTTATTTATTGATGGAATAAATATTGATCTTTTTTATTATTATTTTTTATTATTTTTTTAAATGTTTTTACAATTATTATATATTTTTTTAAATTCATTCTTACTTTTACACTTTGTCCACTTACTCATTTTGTGCAGGCTGATTGCTTCTATACCATGCAGATCTGCATGCTATAGAAGCTGCCAGCGCTGCAATTTCTATTACGCTGACCTGAGAGACTTCCTGGTCATCACTGCGCATGACAGGAAGTCTCTCAGGTCTGGAGACCCAGATGTCATCATGACGACATCGGGTCTCCATGGCAGCAATTGGGACCCTGTGGCATGACGCCGATCCAAAGGCAGAGGTGCTGTCAGCCCCTCTGCCTGCTCCGGAGCGCTGCAATCATGTTTGATCAAAGTGTTTCGGGGGTTAAACTGCCGGGAGTGGTCCATGCCGGGTGTCAGCTGATTCTCATAGCTGTGCTTCTCGTGTGAGCGCAGCTAGTTGCCTATGACGTACTCTTCCGTCCATGGGAATTAAGTCCCAGGTCACATGGACAGAATAGTACATCCAATGCCAGAAAGTGGTTAAGGTCCTCTGCACTGTTCTGCAGAGTTTTGAAATGGCTATAAAAATGGTTAGCGCTGATGACGCAGTCATCAGCATTACTATTCCAGTCATCTATATGCTGAATAGCCTGAATAGACTTTGAATAGCCTGCGGGAGAAGATGGAGGTCCCAGTATAGGAGGATCTGGAAGGGATAATATTGGAGGAAGTAGAGGAGGATGCAGAAGGGATAATATTGTCTCTTAGTTCAAGACTATCGTCACAAAGGCGGGTGCCAAAGGAGGGTGGATTACTGCGATCGAGGGGGCTGGTGATAACAGACAAACTGTTATTCAAGGTGCAAGATCTGAAGAACAAATGGAGAAGGAAAAGGTGATGGGCGAGTAACTGTCGGATGAAGAGGATAACCTCCCCTCTCTGTTGTTCATGGTTGGCGGGAGGGGATGGAGGAAACAAGCCTCATTGTTACCAAACCACCAACACAGCATGGGTTAGGACATCATGGTAGAGCCTGACATATGAGTGCATTCTTGCTGCACTATCTTCAACATGATCCCTGTAAAGTTATGATTTGGAATAATGCTGACTACTGGGTTGCCACTTTATTAGAACCACGTTTTAAAACCACATTTTGCCAGATGATTCCTGCCCTAGAAAGGGACCCCCGAATGCTGGAGTATCGAAACACGCATTTTCACAACCTTAAGAGAGCTTTTCCCCTAGACAGCAGTGAAGCACACAGTTCGCATCTCAGCTGTAGACTTTCAACCTCTGGCCCGTCAATTCGTCAACGCCAAAACATTAGCAGCAGCAGTGGTGGAAGTAGAAGAAGCAATTTCTGTGAGTCCTTTGACACTTTTTTAGACCAACTAGTGCACCAGCACAACAGTGTCCAAGTTTTACACATGATGAACGAATGGAGAGGATGGTGCAGGAGTATCTAGAACTAAATATCAAATACCATCAGGAAGGGTTTTGGACCCTTTCACATTTTGGTCTTCCAAATTGGTTGAGTGGCGAGAGCTCGCCTCACAAGCCTTGGAGGTTTTATTGTGCTCGGCAACCAGCGTTTCCTCAGAACATGTCTTCAGTGCTGCTGGTGGTGTCCTGATGTATAAGTGCCACCGGCTGTCCCCTGAAAGTATTGACTGCCTAACTTTCATTAAGATGAACAAGTCATGTATCTCCAAGGACTTTTGCACCACAATCGCAGACTGTACAGACTAGTTGATATTGCTTTTTTTTAGTGTGATGCATTAATGTCACATAAATCCACTCTGTGATTTCTTTAGTGTGGCTTCTGTGCCTTCTGTGGCTGCTGCTGATGTTAACACAAATTTTTGGAAATATGAACAGTCATTGATGGTCTACACCTGCTGGGTTAGAAGTAGTGGAAGATGTGTCGGTCCTAATTATAATATTTCTATTCTCTTGACAGTTATTCCACTACAGTGGTGTCATGCCCTCATTTTTTTTAAAATGTTAATACTCCTGGTAGGGTGTCCATCTGCTGGATTGGATGTAGTGAATGACTTGTTGGTCCCTGTTATACTATTTCTATTGGGTTGTAATAGATGCCACTTTAGTGGTGTTTAACAATTATTTTTGGAAATGTTAACACTCCTGGTTGGGTGTTCATCTGCTATATTGGGTGTAGTGGAAGAAATGTCGGTCCCTATTATACAATTTCTACTATGGTGAAATTGATGCCACTTCTGTGATGTAAATCCTTAATTTCTTTAAATGTGAACACTTCGTATAAGGTGTCCATTTGCTGGATTGTGTGTAGTGTAAGAACTGTCTTTCCTTATTATACTATTTCTACTGTGGTGAAATTGATGCCACTTTTGTAATGTCTGATAATAATTTTTGAAAGTGTGAACTCTCTTGGTTGGGTGTTCTTTTGCTTAATATTTCTTCTCTGGTGAAATTGATGCCACTTCTGTTGTGTAAGGCCCTTATTTCTTTAAATATGAGCACTTCTTGTTGGGTGTCAATCTGTTCGATTGGGTTTAGTGGAAGACCTTTCAGTCCCTATTATACTGTTTCTACTGTGGTGAAATTGATGCCATTTCTGTTGTGTAAGGCCCTAATTTCTTTAAATATGAACACTTCTTGTTTGGTGTCCATCTGCTGGATTGAGTGTAGTGGAAGAACTGTATATCCCTATTATACTACTTGAACTGTGGTGAAATTGATGCCACTTCTGTGGTGTTAGGCCCTTATTTCTTTAAATCTGAACACTCCTGGTTAGGTGTCCATCTGCTTTATTGGGTGTAGAGAAAGGACTGTTGGTCCATATTATACTATTTCTACTGTGGTGAAATTGATGTCACTTTGGTGGTGTCTGCCAATAATTTTTGGAACTGTGAAAACTTCTAGTTGGATGTCCATCTGCTGGACTGAGTGTAGTGGATGATTTGTCGGTGCCTATTATACTATTTCTACTGTTGTGAAATTGATTCTTCTTTTGTTGTGTCTGCCAATTATTTTGGAAATGTGAACACTCCTGGTTGGGTGTTCATCTGCTGTATTAGGTGTAGTGGAAGAACTGTAAATCCCTATTATACTATTTCAACTGTGGTGAAATTGATGCCACTTCTGAGGTGTAAGGCCCTCATTTCTTTAAATCTGAACACTTCTGGTTGGGTGCCCATCTGCTTTATTGGGTGTAGTGAAAAGACTGTCGGTCCTTATTGTACTATTTCTACTGTGGTGAAATTGATGCCACTTTGGTGGTGTCTGCCAATAATTTTTGGAAATGTGAACACTCCTGGTTGCTAACATAGGACCTTCATCAGACAGGATTTTTGAGTACTGGAATACACGAAATGTTTGTGTGGGCCCAAGGCTGGTGCCAAAATCGGGCAAAGTCCAGGAGGTATGGTGCCACCTCGTTCAAGTTTAGGACAAATGTACTGCCAAAGGGCGAGGGAACTCGCTGGTACAGGGAGCGCTTGTGTGATAATGGGACTGCGCTGCAAATGGGCGAGATACTCGCTGTAGAGAAGAGCTCTGGTGCTGCAGTGGAGAGGAAATGGCGCCGTGCGGAGAATCCTCCCGGAGACGCGTCTCCGGGAGGATTCTCCGCACGGCGCCATTTCCTCTCCACTGCAGCACCAGCGCTCTTCTCTACAGCGAGTATCTCGCCCATTTGCAGCGCAGTCCCATTATCACACAAGCGCTCCCTGTACCAGCGAGTTCCCTCGCCCTTTGGCAGTACATTTGTCCTAAACTTGAACGAGGTGGCACCATACCTCCTGGACTTTGCCCGATTTTGGCACCAGCCTTGGGCCCACACAAACATTTCGTGTATTCCAGTACTCAAAAATCCTGTCTGATGAAGGTCCTATGTTGGGACCGAAAACGTTCATGTTGAACTGGATGCACTGAATAAATGATGTTTTACTTCACTACAAAGTTCTCCTGAGTGCCAAGTATATTTTCATTGATGTTCTACGGGTTGGATACCTAACTTGAGCACCTTCCAGATACCCAGAGTGCCGTGCTTTACTATATTACTCCTGGTTGCTAGTCCATCTGCTGGATTGGGTGTAGTGGAAGACCTGTCAGTACCTTTTATACTATTTCCTTTTGTGGGGAAATTGATGCCAATTTGGTGATGTAAGGCTTTCATTTCTTTAAATATGAACACTCCTTGTTGCTGTGTCCATCTGCTGAAATGGGTTTAATGGAAGACCTGTCCGTCCCTATTTTACTATTTCTACTTTAGTGACATTGATGCCACTTGGGTGATGTCTGCAGATACTTTTTGGAAATGTTAATACTCCTGATTGAGTGTTCAATTGCTGGATAGGGTGTAGTGGAAGATCTGTCAGTCCCTATTATACTATTTCTACTGTGATGATATTTATGTCACTTTGGTGGTGTTTGCGAATAATGTTTGGAATTGTGATCACTTCTGGTTGGGAGTCCCTCTGCTGGATTAGGTGCAGTGTAAGAACTGTTGGTCCCTATTATACTATTTCTAATGTGCTGAAATTGATGCCACTTATGTGGTGTAAGGCTCTCATTTCTTGAAATGTGAACACACCTTGTCGGGTATCCATCTGCTGGATTGGGTGTAGTGTAGGAAATGTCGGTCCCTATTATACTATTTCTACTATGGTGAAATTGATGCCACTTCTGTGGTATAAGGCCCTCATTTCTTTAAATGTGAATACTCTTTATATGGTGTCCATTTGCTGGATTTGGTGTAGTGGAAGAAGTGTCCGTCCTTATACTATTTTTACTGTGGTTAAATTGATGCCACTTCTGTAGTGTCTGCCAATAAATTTTGGAAATGTGAACAATCTAGGTTGGGTGTCCATTTGCTGTATTGGCTGTAGAGAAAGTCTTGTCGGTCCCTATTCTATTATTTCCACTGTCAGGAAATTGATGCCACGTCGGTAATGTCTGCAAATAAATTTTGGAAATATGAACACACCTGGTTTGGAGTCCATCTGCTGGATTGACTGTAGTGGAAGAACTATCGGTACCTATTATACTATTTCTACTCTGGTTAAATTGTTACCACTTCGGTGGTGTTAGGCCCTCATTGCATTTAATGTGACCACTCCTTGTTGGGTGTCCATCTGCTGGATTGGGTGTGGTGGAATAATTGTCAGTCCTTATTAAACTATTTATACTGTAGTGAAATTGATGCCACTTCTGTGGTGTAAGGCCTTTATTTCTTAAAATATGAACACCTCTTGTTGGGTGTCCATCTGCTAGATTTGGTTTAGTGGAAGACCTGTTGTTCCCTATTATACTTTTTCTACTGTGGTGAAATTAAGGTCACTTCTGTGGTGTAAGGTCCTCTTTTTTTAAATGTGAGCACTTCTTGTTGGGTGTCCGTCTGCTGCATTGGGTGTAATGGAAGAACTGTCTGGATGTAGTGAAAGACCTGACGTTCCCTATTATACTATTTCTACTGTGGTGAAATTGATGCCAGTTCTGTGGTCTAAGGCCCTCATTTCTTTAAAATGTGAACACTCCTTGTTCGGTTTCCATCTGCTGCATTGGGTGTAGTGGAAGAATTGTTGGTCCCTATTATACTATTTCTACTGATTGATGCCACTTTGGTGGTGTCTGCCAATAATTTTTGGAAATGTAAACACTCCTGGTTGGGGGTCCATCTGCTGGATTGGGTTTAGTGGAAGACCTGTCAGTCCCTATTATACTGTTTCTACTGTGGTGAAATTGATGCCACTTCTGTGGTGTAAGGCTTAATTTCTTTAAACATGAACACTTCTTGTTTGGTGTCCATCTGCTGGATTGAGTGTAGTGGAAGAACTGTCAATCCCTATTATACTACTTGAACTGTGGTGAATTTGATGCCACTTCTGCAGTGTAAGGCCCTCATTTCTTTAAATTTGAACAGTCCTTGCTAGGTGTCCAACTGCTGAATGGGGTTTAGCGGAAGACCTGTTGGTCCATATTAAGCTCTTTCTACTGTGGTGAAATTTGTGTGTAACACCCCAGGTAACCGGATGTTACAGTGATGTTGCCTTCTTTTCGGGGTGGCAATATCATGCTTGGAGGCAAGGAGGATTCCCTTTATCAGGTAATGCACCTACATACAACATATTCTGAATCCAGGCCAGACGGGGGAGTTCTGAACCCGGATCCAGTGGAGCTTCCCCAGCTTTATGTGCTCTGGTCTGGAGGAGGAGTTGGCAGTTGTTGAGAGACAGTAGAAGAGAAAAGAAGTGAGCGCAGACAGTGGATCCGTGCAGTCAGGACTGACCTGCAGCTCCATGAAAGGAAGATAACCTGAAGGGTTGCATGTTAGTGAGCATCAGAGGAAAGAAGCACAGGAGAAGGAAAGGGCTTAGAGGCGAACTGTGACCGGGCACCCTCTGGGCCAAAGCACATGAACTGGGCATCGGGAGCCCGAGGCTGTGTTGTACTCCAGGTCACACAGCAGAACCGGAGGGCATAGGACTTTATGTTATTTGCCAGCTCCCACACCTGAAGGTGCAGCAGTACACTAGGAGCCCGGGTCGTGATAGAGACCTTATAAAAAGGCTCACACTGCCCATCATACAGGTAACTGTCCCAGGACAGGAGAGAGAGGAATTTGCCAGCAAGCTACAGGCAGCAGGGACCTCGCCTAGAAGCGTGAGTAGGAAGGCTTATGGACCTCACCTGGGAGAGGGATCACCTTTGCCCCCAGGCCGGCTGGACCACATCATCACCTGTTCCTGGTACCCTGGACTGTGGGCTGCTTACAACCAGTAAACCAGATAAAGACGTTACAACTCTGTGTCATCCACTTATTTGCCAGCATATACCATCCCTGCCCAGCACACCGGGAGCCGTGGGGCCCCCGCTTCACCTCTGGGAAGCGACACCATCTTTGGTGCAATAACAACACCCCAGAGGACCCCTTTAAGCAGCATCTGTCCCCTCTGACCGAGAACCACAGGAGGGTCACGAACACAAACTTTAATACAAATCAATTTAAAGGCCTTTCCCTTTAATTGGGGACACTGTCAAAGTTTGCCCAATTTCTCGGACTGACTGACCTTCATTTCTTAAAGTAATGATGGCCACTCATTTTTCTTTACTTGGCTGCTTTTTTCTTGCCTTAATACAAATTCTAACAGTCCATTCAGTAGGACTATCAGCTGTGTATCCACCAGACTTCTGCACAACAAAACTGATGGTTGCAACCCCATTTATAAGGCAAGAAATCCCACTTATTAAACCTGACAGGGCACACCTGTGAATTGAAAACCATTCCCGGTGACTACCTCTTGAAGCTCATCAAGAGAATGCCAAGAGTGTGCAAAGCAGTCATCAAAGCAAAAGGTGGCTACTTTGAAGAACCTAGAATATAAGACATAATTTCAGTTGTTTCACACTTTTTTGTTAAGTATATAAATCCACATGTGTTAATTCTTAGTTTTGATGCCTTCAGTGTGAATATTCAATTTTCATAGTCATGAAAATACAGAAAAATCTTTAAATGAGAAGGTGTGTCCAAACTTTTGGTCTGTACTGTATATATATATATATATATATATATATATATATATATATATATATATACCGTATATACTCAAGTATAAGTCGAGATTTTCAGCCCAAATTTTTGGGCTGAGAGTGCCCCTCTCAGTTTATACTCGAGTCATGGTCAGCGGCGGGGTCGGTGGGTGAGGGGGAGATAGGACTGTCACATACTCACCTGCTCCTGGCGCTCCTGGCGCTGTCCCTGCCTGTCCTATGGTCTTTGGGTGCCGCAGCTCTTCCTCTGTTCAGCGGTCACATGGTACCGCTCATTAAAGTAATGAATATGGACTCCACTCCCATAGAGGTGGAGCCGCATATTCATTCCTGTAATGAGCGGTACCAGTGACCGCTGACAGAGGAAGAGGCTGCCATGCCCTGAGACCATCTGTCCAGGAGAAGGAGCCAGGGACCGCGCCGGAGCAGGTGAGTATTAAATATTCACCTTTCCGCGTTCCACCCTCCGGGCACCGCTCCGTCTTCCCGTCCTCTTGCTGTGACTGTTCACGTCAGAGGGTGCGATGACGTATCAGTGTGCGCGCCGTCCTCTGCCTGAACAGTCAGTGCAGAGACTAGAGACGGGACGCTGAGGAGCAGCGACGAGAGGTCAGTATGTCATTTTTTTTTCTTAGTGCAGCAACAGCATTACATGTGGCACAATGCTATATGGAACATCTATGGGGCCATAAAGAACTGCATGGAGCATTATATGGGGCATCTATGGGGCCATAACTGCATGGAGCATTATATGGGGCATCTATGGGGCCATAACTGTGTGGAGCATCTATGGGGCCATAACTGCATGAAGCATTATATGGGGCATCTATGGGGCCATAACTGCATGAAGCATTATATGGAGCATCTATGGGGCCATAACTGCATGGAGCATTATATGGAGCATCTATGGGGCCATAACTGCATGGAGCATTATATGGGGCATCTATGGGGACATAACTGCATGGAGCATTATATGGGGCATCTATGGGGCCATAACTGCACGGAGCATTATATGGAGCATCTATGGGGCCATAACTGTGTGGAGCATCTATGGAGCCATAACTGCATGGAGCATTATATGGGGCATCTATGGGGCCATAACTGCATGGAGCATTATATGGGGCATCTATGGGGCCATAACAGCATGGAGCATTACATGGGGCATCTATGGGGCCATAACTGTGTGGAGCATCTATGGGGCCATAACTGCATGGAGCATTATATGGGGCATCTATGGGGACATAACTGCATGGGGCATTATATGGGGCACCTATGGGGCCATAACTGCATGGAGCATTATATGGAGCATCTATAGGGCCATAACTGCATGGTCATTATATGGGGCATCTATGGGGCCATAACTGCATGGAGCATTATATGGAGCATCTATGGGGCCATAACTGCATGGAGCATTATATGGAGCATCTATGGGGACATAACTGCATGGAGCATTATATGGGGCATCTATGGGGCCATAAAGAACTGCATGGAGCATTATATGGAGCATCTATGGGGCCATAAAGAACTGCATGGAGCATTATATGGGGCATTTATGGGGCCATAAAGAACTGCATGGAGCATTACATGGGGCATCTAAGGGGCCATAAAGAACTGAATGGAGCATTATATGGGGCATCTTATGGGGCCATAAAGAACTGCATGGAGCATTATATGGGGCATATTTGTATATGGGGCCAAATTTGTATGGAGCATCTTATGGGGCCATAATGAACTGTATGGAGCATTATATGGGGCCTATTTTGTATGGATTATCTTATGGGGCCATAATGAACTGTATGGAGCATTATATGGGGCTCCTGATTCAATATGGATATTCAAAAACACTTAACCTACTGATGTCTCAATCAATTTTACTTTTATTGGTATCTATTTTTATTTTTGACATTCACTAGTAGCTGCCTTTTATCACCCTAGGCTTATACTCGAGTCAATAAGTTTTCCCAGTTTTTTGTTGCAAAATTAGGGGGTCGGCTTATACTCGGGTCGGTATATATATATATATATATATATATATATATATATATATATATATATATATATACACTGCTCAAAAAATAAAGGGAACACTTAAACAAAAGAATATAACTCCAAGTAAATCAAACTTCTGTAAAATCTAAATGTCCACTTAGGAAGCAACACCGTTTAACAATTAATTTCACATGCTGTTGTGTAATTGAAATAGACAACAAATGGAAATTATTGGCAATTATCAAGACACACTCAATAAAGGAGTGGTTCTGCAGGTGGTGACCACAGACCACATCTCAGTACCAATGCTTTTTGGCTGATGTTTTGGTCACTTTTGAATGTTGGTTGTGCTTTCACACGTGGCAGCATGAGACAGACTCTACAACCCACACAAGTGGCTCAGGTAGTGCAGCTCATCCAGGATGGCACATCAATGCGAGCTGTGGCAGGAAGGTTTGCTTTGTCTGTCATCGTAGTGTCCAGAGGCTGGAGGCGCTACCAGGAGACAGGCCAGTACACAAGGAGGCATGGAGGGAGCCATAGGAGGGCAACAACGCAGCAGCAGGACCGCTACCTCAGCCTTTGTGCAAGGAGGAACAGGAGGAGCAATGCCAGAGCCCTGCAAAATGACCTCCAGCAGGCTACAAATGTGCAGATGTCTGCACAAATGGTTAGAAACCGGCTCCATGAGGATGATCTGAGTTCCCGACGTCCACTGATTGGGGTTGTGCTCACAGCCCGACACTGTGCAGGATGCTTGGCATTTGCCACAGAACACTAGGATTGGCAAATTCACCACTGGTGCCCTGTGCTCTTCACAGATGAAAGCAGGTTCACACTGAGAAAATGTGACAGACATGAGAGTCTGGAGACACCGTGGAGAGCGATCTGCCTGCAACATCCTTCTGCATGACCGGTTTGACAGTGGGTCAGTAATGGTGTGGGGTGGCATTTCTTTGGAGGGCCGCACAGCCCTACATGTGCCCAACAGAGGTAGCCTTTCTGCCATTAGGTACCGAGATGAGATCCTCAGATCCCTTTTGAAATCATATGCTGGTGTGGTTGGCCCTGGGTTCCTCCTAATGCAGGACAATTCCAGACCTCATGTGGCTAGAGTGTCAGCAGTTTCTGCAAGATGAAGGCATTGAAGCTATGGACAGACCTGAATCTGATTAAACACGTCTGGGACATTATGTCTCGCACCATCCACCAACGTCACATTGCACCACAGACTGTCCATGAGTTTTCGGATGCTTTAGTTCAGGTCTGGGAGGAGATCCCTCAGACCATCAGCCACCTCATCAGGAGCATTCCCAGGCATTGTAGGGAGGTCATACAGACATGTGGAGGCCACACACACTGCTGAGCATCATTTCCTTGTCTTGAGGCATTTCCACTGAAGTTAGATCAGCCTGTAACTTCATTTTCCACTTTTATTTTGCGCATCGTTCCAACTCCAGACCTCCGTGGGATATTAGTTTTTATTTACGTTGATAATTTTTAGGTTTTATTGTTCTCAGCACATTCCACTATGTAATGAATAAAGATTTAAAACAAGAATATTTAATTCAGTGATATCTAGGATGTGGGATTTTAGTGTTCCCTTTATTTTTGTGAGTAGTGTATATACAATGGGGGAAATAGGCATTTGATCC
The DNA here is from genome assembly GCF_051348905.1 of Ranitomeya variabilis. Classification (NCBI taxonomy): domain Eukaryota; kingdom Metazoa; phylum Chordata; class Amphibia; order Anura; family Dendrobatidae; genus Ranitomeya; species Ranitomeya variabilis. Next base: position 873,525,000 of record NC_135233.1, read on the forward strand.
CTTGCTAATTTTTTAAGTGTACTCACTGACAAAGACATGAACAATCTATAATTCTAAGGGTAGGTTAATTTTAACATTGAGAGATAAATTATCAAAAATAACATCCAGAAAATCACATTGTATAAATAATATAAATGTATTTGCATTTTGCAGTGAGAAATAAGTATTTAATCCTCTGGCAAATAAGACTTAATACTTGATGGCAAAGCTCTTGTTGGCAAGCACATCAGTCAGATGTTTTTTCTAGTTGATGATGAGGTTTGTGCACATGTCATGAGGAATTTTGGTCCTCTCCTCTTTGCTGATCATCTCTAAATCATTAAGATTTTGAGGCTGTCATTTGGCAAATCGTAGCTTCAACGCCATCCATAAGTTTTCTATGGGATCAAGGTCTGGAGACTGGCTAGGTGACTCCATGACCTTAAGGTGCTTCTCTTTGAGCAACTCCTTTGTTGCCTTGGCTGTATGTTTTGGGTCATTGTCTTGCTGAAAGACCCAGCCATGACCCATTTTGAATGTCCTGACGGAGGGAAGGAGGTTGACAATCAGGATTATACGGCACATGGCTCCATCCATTCCCCCATTGATGCAGTGAATTAGTCCTGTGCCCTTAGCAGAGAAATACCCCCAAAACATAATGTTTCCACCACCATGCTTGAAAGTGGGGATGGTGTTCTTTGGGTCATAGGCAGCATTTCTCTTCCTCCAAACACGGCGAGTTAATTGCAAAGACCTACATTTTTGTCTCATCTCACCACAGCATCTTCTCCCAATCACCCACAGAATCATCCAGGAGATCATTGGCAAACTTCAGAAGAGCCTGCACATGTGCCTTCTTGAGTAGGGGGACCTTGCGGGCACTGCAGGATTTTAAATATTTACGGCGTAATGTGTTACCAATGGTATTCTTGGTGACTGTGGTCCCAGCTGCCTTGAGATCATTAGCAAGTTTCCCCTGTGTAGTTTTAAGCTGACCTCTCAACTTCCTCATGATCAAGGATACCCCTTGAGAAAGGCACAACGCCGAAACGTACGTCGGGGTGGACAGAGGTGAGGTGCCTGCCTACAACGTGAAGTATTCTTATTATCTTACTGGTATGTACACCTATATCTACTTGATGTGAATGTGCTTTTTTGCATAATCTTTTGGACCTGTGGTCCAATATAGGTATTTCTATTCTATTTTATTGCACAGTCATCATGACTTTTTTGTTATAACTGGTTTGGTCATAAATGTGGATATATAGGCGCCCACCACCTGTCCTTTTAGGTGCGTGCTGAGTGCAGCACGGGGATTTTCCCTATGTCGTTTTTAAACCTGGAATGACTATCAATAAAGCTTGTTATATTTATCTATATGGACTCTATGCTGCCTTTTTTCTATTGGTTTTTCTTGTCAATTTAAATGCAGTGGTCCAACAATGGTCCTATACTTGGTCCCATTTTTTCTGATTTAAACATACCCTAGTTTTGGGTTTTATTACGATGCTGGTGACCTTTTTCTGTTCCACCTTAGTGCTTTACTGATGTGAGATTTTGCATATTGCATCAAAAATAAAACAAAAAAAAATCACATTGTATAAATTATATAAAATTATTTGCATTTTGCAGAGAGAAATAAGTATTTGATCCCTTACCAACCATTAAGAGTTCTGGCTCCTACAGACCAGTTAGACACTTCTAATCAACTCATTACCTGCATTAAAGACAAATGTCTTACATAGTCATCTTTATAAAAGGCTCCTGTCCACAGACTCAATTAATCAGTCAGACTCTAACCTCTATAACATGGGTAAGACCAAAGAGTATATAAAGATGTCAGGCACAAGATCATAGACCTGCACAAAGCCCGAATGAGCTACAAAACCATAAGTATGATGCTGGGTGAGAAGGAAACAACTGTTGGTGCAATAGTAAGAAAATGGAAGAAATAGAAAATGACTGTCAATCGACATCGCCCTGGGGCACCATGCAAAATCTACCTACCCTTAAAATTATAGACTGTTCATGTCTTTGTCAGTGGGCAAACTTACAAAATCAGCAAGGGATCAAATACTTATTTATATATATATATATATATATATATATATATATATATATATATATATATATATATATATATATATAATTATTTTTCCCTTTACCTTACTGGTTTATTTCTATTTGACTCTTGGTCTTCCTTTCCTGGGGCGGTCCTCATATGAGCCAGTTTCTTTGTAGCGCTTGATGATTTTTGCCACTGCACTTGGGGACACTTTCAAGTTTTCCCAATTTTTCGGACTGACTGACCTTCATTTCTTAAAGTAATGATGGCCACTCATTTTTCTTTACTTAGCTGCTTTTTTCTTGCCATAATACAAATTCTAACAGTCTATTCAGTAGGACTATCAGCTGTGTAACCACCAGACTTCTGCACAACACAACTGATGGTCCCAACCCCATTTAAAAGGCAAGAAATCCCACTTACTGAACCTGACAGGGCACACCTGTGAAGGGAAAACCGTTCCCGGCGACTACCTCTTGAAGCTCATCAAGAGAGTGCCAAGAGTGTGCAAAGGAGTCATCAAAGCAAAAGTTGGCTACTTTGAAGAACCTAGAATATAAGACATAATTTCAGTTGTTTCACACTTTTTTGTTAAGTATATAATTCCACATGTGATATATATATATATATATATATATATATATATATATATATATATATATATATATATATATATATATATACACACACACAGTAGTGTCAGCCACCAATTGTGCAAGTTCTCCCACTTAAAAAGATGAGTCCTGTAATTGACATCATAGGTGGACCACAACTGTGAGAGTCAAAATTGAGAAAACACATCCAGAAAATCACCTTGTCTGATTTGGCAAGATTTTTTTTTGCAAATTATGGTAGAAAAAAAGTATTTGGTCACCTAAAAACAGGCACAATTTCTCGCTCCCACAGACCTGTAACTCTTTCTTTAAGAGGCTCCTCTGTCCTCCACTCATTACCTGTAGTAATGGCACCTGTTTGAACTTGTTAATAGTATAAAAGACACCTGTCCACCTCAAACTGTCACTCACCAAACTCCACTATGGTGAAGACCAAAGAGCTGTCGAATGACACCAGAAACAAAATTGTAGCCCTGCACCAGGTTGGGAAGACTGAATCTGCAAGAGGCAAGCAGCTTGGTGTGATGAAATCAACTGTTTGAGCAATAATAAGAAAATGGAAGACATAAAAGACCATTGATAATCTCCTTCGATCTGGGGCTCAAAGCAAAATCTCACCCCATGGGGTCAAAATGTTCACAAGAACGGTGAGTAAAAATCCCAGAACCACACAGAGGGACCTAGTGAATGACCTCCAAAGAGGTTGGACTCCCATAACAAAGACTACCATGAGTAACACACTATGCCGCCAGGGACTCAGATCCTGCAGTGCCAGACGTGTCCCCCTGCTTAAGCCAATATATGTCCGGGCCTATCTGAAGTTTTCTAGGGAGCATTTGGATTATCCAGAAGAGTATTGGAAAAATATGATATGGTCTGATGAACCCAAACTAGAACTGTTTGGTAGAAACAAAACTCATCGTGTTTAGAGGAGAGAGAATGCTGAGTTGCATCCAAAGAACACCATACCTACTGTGAAGCATGGGGGTGGCAACATCATGCTTTGAGGCTGGTTTTCTGCAAAGGGACCAGGTCGACTGATCCATGTACGTGAAAGAATGAATGGGACCATGTATTGTGAGATTTTGAGTACAAACCTTCTTCCATCAGCAAGGGCATTGAAGATGAAATGTGGATGGGTCTTTCAGCATGATAATAATCCCAAGCACACCACCAGGGCAGCGAAAGAGTGGCTTCAAAAGAAGCATATGAAAGTCCTGGAGTGACCTAGACAGTCTCCAGATCTCAACTATACAGAAAACCTTTGGAAGGAGTTTAAAGTCCATGTTGCCCAGAGGAGATCTCCATGGAGGAATGGGCTAAAATACCACCAACAGTGTGTGCCAACCTTGTGAAGACTTACCGAAAATGTTTGACCACTGTCATTGCCAACAAAGGATATATAACAAAATATTGAGATGAACTTTTTTTAATGACCAAATACTTATTTTCCATCGTTATTTGCAAAAAAAATCTTACCAAATCAGACAAGGTGATTTTCTGGATTTGCTTTCTCAATTTTTACTCTCATATTTGTGGTCTGCCTATGATGTAAATTGCAGGCCTTTCTCATCTTTTAAGTGAGAGAACTTGCACAATTGGTGGCTGGCTAAATACTTTAATACTTTTTTTCCCCACTGTATATGCACTCCCCAAAAAATAAAAGGAACACTAAAATCCCACATCCTAGATATCACTGAATGAAATATTCCAGTTGTAAATCTTTACTCATTACATAGTGGAATGCGTTGAGAACAATAAAACCTAAAAATGATCAACATAAATCACAACAAATATCCCACGGAGGTCTGGAGTTGGAATGATGCTCAAAATCAAAGTGCAAAATGAAGATACAGGCTTATCCAACTTCAGTGGAAATGTCTCAAGACAAGGTAATGATGCTCAGTAGTGAGTTTTGCCTCCATGTGCCTATATGACCTCCCTACAATGCCTGGGCATGCTCCTGATGAGGCGGCGGATTTTATCCTGAGGGATCTCCTCCCAGACCTTGACTAAAGCATCCACCAACTTCTGGACAGACTGCGGTGTAAAGTGACGTTGGTGGATGGTGCAAGACATGATGTCCCAGATGTGTTCAATTGGATTCAGGTCAGGGGAACAGGCGGGCCAGTCCATAGCTTCAATGCCTTCATCTTGCAGGAACTGCTGACACACTCTAGCCACATGAGGTATGGAATTGTCCTGCATTAGGAGGAACCCAAGGCCATCTGCACCAGCACATGGTCTCACAAGGGGTCTGAGTATCTCATCTCGGTACCGAATGGCAGTCAAGCTACCTCTGACGAGCACATGGAGGGCTGTACGACACTCCATAGAGAAGCCAACCCACACCATTACTGACCCACTGCCAAACTGGTCATGCTGAAGGATGTTGTAGGAGCAGATCGCTCTCCATGGCATCTCCACACTCTGTCACGTCTCTCACATGTGCTCAGTGTGAACCTGCTTTCACATATGAAGAGCACAGGGTGCCAGTGGTGAATTTACCAATCTTGGTGTTCTGTGGCAAATGCCAAGTGTCCTGCACAGTGTTGGGCTATGAGAACAACCTCATCTGTGGACGTTGGGCACTCAGACCATCCTTATGGACTTAGTTTCTAACCGTTTGTGCAGACACAAGCACATTTGTGGCCTGCTGGAGGTCATTTTGCAGGGCTCTGGCATTGCTCCTCCTGTTCCTCCTTGCACAAAGGCTGAGGTAGCATCCTGCTGCTGGGTTGTTGCCCTCCTATGGCCCCCTCCGCATCTCCTGGTGTACTGACCTGCCTCTTAGTGGCGCCTCCAGTCTCTGGACACTACCCTGACAGACACAGCAAACCTTGCCACAGCTCACATTTATGGGCCATCCTGGATGAGCTGCACTACCTGAACCACTTGTGTGGGTTGTAGAGTCCGTCTTATGCTACCACGAGTGTGAAAGCACAGCCAACCTTCAAAAGTGACCAAAACATCAGCCAGAAAGCATTGGTACTGAGATGTGGTTTGTGGTCCCCCCCCGCAAAACTACTCCTTTATTGAGTGTGCCTTGATAATTGCCAATAATTTCCATCTGTTGTCTATTCCATTTGTACAACAGCATGTGAAATTGATTGTCAAACAGTGTTGCTTCCTAAGTGGACATTTTGATTTCACAGAAGTTTGATTTACTTGGAGTTATATTCTGTTGATTAAGTGTTCCCTTTATTTTTTTGAGCAGTATATATATATATATATATATATATATATATATATATATATATATGTATTGTGGTACGGTGACTGGTCTTGTGATTAATGGGCGGTATGTATCGCAGAGGTGGGTGGCACTGTGATGGAAACCTGGGCGTGTTTTGCTCAACAGATCTACTCTGAGGAATTTGTTTTACATTGGGAATGCTTCCAGGTGACTTGGAGAGATGTGTGGGTCCAGTTACCTACATACCCACCCAAAGGGGTGTGTCTGAACACCTAAGGTGGTAGTGTGTTTAAGGACCTGCGGTGATATGACGATCACCTGACTAGCCATGTCATAGGTACCTGGGTGTGTTTACAATTATGTAATGTAGGTGTGTTTGGCACATGGGAGCTAGTGCTGGCGAGTCTAAGCCAGAGCAAAGAGGCCTGTGACATTCCTCTGCAGTGGACGGTCTGATAACCATGAGTGATACTGACCGGGGTCAGTGAGAGATGTCTGTGGGATACCTCTGAGGATAAGAGGTATCTGGAAACCTTTGTGGCCGACACCAACAGGTAACGGACAGGGATTCGTGTTATACTGACCGGGGTCAGAGAGAGAGAGACTGTGTTTACTCTATGGGATACCTCTTAGGATAAGAGGCATCGGGGAACCTGTGTGATGGACACCAACAGGTAACGGACTGTCAACCGTGTTATGCTGACCGGGGTCAGTGAGGGACTGTGGTTCCACTGTAAAGCCCAATGTGTACAGACGCTGTTCAGGCTATTGTATATTACCAAGTTTTTAAGGTTGCGGTTTATGCTGATGTTGAAATAAACCAAATAGACTGTTTTTGTAAGAAAATCGTGCCTGTGTGCATTTATCCCGTTGCCAAGCGAGTGTCCCCCAGACACGCAGTAAGCGCTATCTATATATATAATTGTCTAAGGGTTTTTCCGTCTGTCTTTCTGTCTGTCTGTCTTTCTGTCTGTCTGTCCTGGAAATCCCGCGTCTCTGATTGGTCGAGGCCGCCAGGCCTCGACCAATCAGCGACGGGCACAGTATCGACGTAGATGTCATAATGGTTGCCATGGCGATGATGATGTCATAAAGGTTGCCTCGACCAATCAGCGTCGGGCACAGTCTGCCGCGAATTCTGGAATCATCATTGTCCATATACTACGGGGACATGCATATTCTAGAATACCCGATGCGTTACAATCGGGCCACAGTCTAGTCTTACAATATATATATAGTGACAAAGTCACTGGCAAAGTGCAGGAGGGGAGATACATTTCAATGAGGCTATTAGCTTCAATAATTTGAAATCCAGAAGTCTGCTCCAGCACATTATGTGTTGAGAGGGGTTAATTGGCCATTTCAAAGACTAGGTTTTTGTGGACAACCATAGAGTGAGTGGTAGATTGTCCACCTTCTCTCCACCCCAGGTTGTGGTCTGGGGTTTAAATATTCTGCCTGCTGTGGCATACGGTTTTCAGTGAGGTTGCTCCTTACCCCCACACTTGCACATACCATGACTACAAGGTAATATGCAGGATTACTTCTAATATTGCTTTAATCTATCAGTAATACTTACACATGGTGCAGGTTTAGTTTTAGGCTGTTATTAGAGATGTTGTTCTACAGTATATCTATTTTCACCTTTCTACTTTATATGTTGTCTATGTGAAATATTGATTCAACACACAGTAGTGACATTTTTTTAGATAATTATGCACAAATCCTACTTGTATGTGTGCTAGCTACTTATATCTATGACTGATCACTTATTCAGGACAATGTATGTCTTTACTATACTGGGGTGAATTGTTTTATCTATTCCTTTTGTCTGTTCATTATTATTTTTTATGTGGCTGCCTTAGATATACCACTGTATGCATTATTAATTTGTGTAAATCCAATTTTTTTATTTATACTTGATCAATTTGGATCCCATTAACTTCTTGTTGGCTCCTGTATGCTTTTATATATGAGAGGATCATATTTTTTTTTTGAGGATTATCATATGTTCCATACGGTGTTCAGTGTGTCTGGAGAGGGTAACTCCAGAGAAGTGTTTGTTTTTGTGCTAACCTGAAGTGGGCAGATCCCTTCTACCACAAGGGCTGTGCTTTGTCTTACCACTTTGTTTTGTTTTACTGTTTTTGCCCAAAAGGATGAGTTTATTTTTACTTCACTATGGATTATGCTGCATATCTAATAAACCAATGAAGATATTAAAGAGACAGTATTCCAGTGTCTACCTCTGTGTACAGATGAGTGAGCTGATCTAGCACAGGTAGTGCTAGAAGTACAGGCAGCATTCCCAGCGAACACGTGTGGCTGCTACAAGTGGTTCTGCATGTCCTGGGTGAAGGCCACAAGCCAGCAAATGATGTCAGGCAAAATGAAGGACCTTATTAATTAGCTGGTGCAAGCACAGAAGCAACATCACAAGTTACAGCAGCAATAGCAGCTGGCGTAACAAAAGACCAGTAAGCTGCTTACACAACAGATGCAACAACAGCAGCAGCATATTGAGTTATTTGCAGAGGCGGTTTGTGGGGGGTCAGAAACTCCTCCCCCAAGTCCAGGTGACAACAAATACATCTGAAAGGCAATGAGACAAGCGATGCCAAAAGTTACCCCAGGCATTGATGTGGAAGCTTTTTTGCCTGATTTTGAGCAGGTAGCAGAGCATGAGAGACTACCGCCAAAGCGGTGGGTAGAGTTATTGGACCCCTATCTAACTGGCAAGCGCCAAATGGCTTTTTAGGATTTGGCTTTACAGCATGCACAAGAGTTTGCCAAATTAAAAACTGAAATTTTTGCATGCATGGGAGTGACCATGTCCGTCAGAGCACAAAATATTCACCACTGTGCATATTATGGTGACAAACCCCCTCCCTCCCATATGTTTGACTTACTGTATCTTGTACAGAAGTGGTTGCAGCCAGAGTCTTCCACTCCAGCACAGATGGTCGAGTGGGTCATAATGGACCAGTTTATCCACTCCTTTCCAAGGCCAGGGAAGGCCTGGGTTGCCGATGGTGTACCACAAAATGCAGACTACCTGTTTGGCATAGTAGAAAGGTACCAGGTGGTAGAGAGGTCCCTGAGAAAGCCAAGTAGTTTTGCATCCTCATGCAGGAGCCCGAATATCAAAAGAGGGATAGTAGGGCCACCACTGGGGGGGGAGTTGCTGATGGGTCGCCAAAGGCTACAGGTAAAGACTTGCTCTGCTGGAGATATCACAGTCCTGGACACATAGCCTCCCAAAGTCCTATGTCCTCCGAATAGATGGACTGCAGCTATGGAGGCTATGTTCATACTATGGTTATCTCGCCTGCAGTGTGGACTATCAGCCCGGTGAGGGTCTACAGGCAAGTCCTGTGACAATAAATGAAGTACTGGTGTCAGGACTCTTGGACTCAGGGAGATTGGTGACCCTGGTAAGTGCCATACTCCTCCACCAGTTGATGCCAGGAAAAAACGTGGGCGTCTGCTATATAAACGGGGATGCCCAGGATTACCCCGTAGCCAGAGTGATGACAAAAAAAAATCATGGCAATAAGTCTTATAAGGTCAGGGTAGTCAAAGACTTGCTACACCCAGTGATAATTGGGCGGGACCTTAGCCTACTTGTGGGAAAAGACAAGGGTGCCCAATAAGTCAGACAAGAGCCAGTCCACCCATGAATATTCCCCATTGCAGTTGGAGGTGGATGAGGTCCCCTGTATGTCCTTGCTGGTGATGAGGATGAGACAGAGACCCATGAGGATGAGATTCCTGGGTTGGCGGTTTCTGAGGGGAATTTTGGGACTGTCCAAATGCAAGATCTTACATTGAAATGGGCTTTTGATAATGTGACTGTGATAAATGGAGCTGCTCAAGAGCCAGGGGCTTGTATATTTTACTTTAAATGAGGAGCTGCTTTATCGGTTCGCTATACCAAGAGGGGAAGCAATAGAACAGATGCTGGTGCCAGGTCCCTACAGGCATAGGGTATTAGATCTGGAATAGTCTCATGTCTTGGGTGGGCATTTGGAATTAGACAAAACTCAATAGTGGGTCCTTCAGAAGTTCTATTGGCCTAGATGTCACAGGGACATTGTTAATTTCTGCTGGTCTTGCCCTAACTTTCAGTTACCTGCTCCCATTCCCACTTTCACAATCCCCTAGTGCCATTGCCCATAACAGAAGGCCCATTTGACTGAAATTGCCATTTACTTTGTCTGGCCCTTAGTTAAGTCCGGCAGGTGTCACCAATACATCCTGGTGGTAAAGGACTATGCAACACAGTACCCAGAGGCGGTACTACTGAGAAAGTCTTTCGTCAGGAGTATAGTGAGAGAGCTAGCCTATATTTTCTCCCAGACGGACCTGCTAAAGGAGATCCTGACAGACTAAGTGACTCTTTTTTATGATGAATGTGATGAGGAAGTTGTGTATGGCTCTCCAGATTACCAAACTCCAGACATCTGCAGAAGGACCGCCTGGTGGAAAGGTTCAACAAGATCTTGAAATCTGTGCTGAAGAAGGTCATGGAGAAGGATGGACGAGACTGGGATTGCCTGCTGCCATACTTACTCTTCTCCATTAGAGAAGTCCCGCAGGCCACTACGGGGTTCTCACAGTTTGAGCTGCTATATGGATGGCACCCTTGGTAACTTCTAAACATTGCAAAGGAGACCAGGGAAGTGGAGCTAACACGCCACTGAAGCATCATCAAACATTTGGCCAATATGAAGGACGTGATCGTGAGGGTGAGGCATACTATGAGGGAGAGCCCCCTTCAAGCACAAGACCTGGAGACCGGATGTTGGTGTTGAGTGGCAAGGGCCATACGATGTAGTTGAAAAGTTGAGTGACATCAACTACAAGGTCCACCAACCAGGGAGAAGAAAGCGCTACCAGGTGTACCACATTATCCTGCTCAAACCATGGCGAAACAAGGAACACTTTGAAAGCAACGTGTCTTAGGGCCAATTCTGAAGCCAGGTTCGAGGATGTTGTAGTGGCAGAGACACTGTCACCAGCCCATAACCAATAGTCCCGAGAGCTGCTTCACCTGAATTGAGACCTGTTTACGGAGCTGCCAGGTTGTAAGCAGGTTGTGCTAAAACTGTGTTTCAGTGGCAAATCAGAAGACCAGATTTTCACTTAAAAATTGTTAGGCTTACTAAGGTGGTGCAGCCACAAGGCCCATTTAGCTACTCCAAATCATTTGTGCTTAAACTGTGTTTAAGTGGCAAATCAGAAGGCCAGATTTCCACTTAAAAATCATTAGGCCTACTATAGTGGTGCAGCCAAGAGGCCCAATAACACTGCACAACAAATTTAACCCCTTAAGCCCCGAGGGTGGTTTGCACGTTAATGACCAGGCCAATTTTTACAATTCTGACCACTGTCCCTTTTTGAGGTTATAACTCTGGAACGCTTCAACGGATCTTGGCGATTCTGACATTGTTTTCTCGTGAAATATTGTACTTCATGTTAGTGGTAAAATTTGTTCGATATAACTTGCGTTTATTTGTGAAAAAAACGAATATTTGGCGAAAATTTGGAAAATTTCGCAATTTTCCAACTTTGAATTTTTATGCCCTTAAATCACAGACATATGTCACACAAAATACTTAATAAATAACATTTTCCACATGTCTACTTTACATCAGCACAATTTTGGAACCAAAATTTTTTTTTGTGACGGAGTTATAAGGGTTAAAAGTTGACCAGCAATTTCTCATTTTTACAACACCATTTTTTTTTAGGGACCACATCTCATTTGAAGTCATTTTGACGGGTCTATATGATAGAAAATACCCAAGTGTGACACCATTCTAAAAACTGCACCCCTCAAGGTACTCAAAACCACTTTCAAGAAGTTTATTAACCCTTCAGGTGTTTCACAGGAATTTTTGGAATGTTTAAATAAAAATGAACATTTAACTTTTTTTCACACAAAATTTATTTCAGCTCCAATTTGTTTTATTTTACCAAGGGTAACAGGAGAAAATAGACCCCAAAAGTTGTTGTACAATTTGTCCTGAGTACGCTGATACCCCATATGTGGGGGTAAACCACAGTTTGGGCGCATGGCAGAGCTTGGAAGCAAAGGAGCGCCATTTGACTTTTCAATGCAAAATTGACTGGAATTGAGATGGGACGCCATGTTGCATTTGGAGAGCCCCTGATGTGCCTAAACATTGAAACCCCTAACAAGTGACACCATTTTGGAAAGTAGACCCCCTAAGGAACTTATCTAGATGTGTGGTGAGCACTTTGACCCAACAAGTGCTTTACAGAAGTTTATAATGCAAAGCCGTAAAAATAAAAAATCATATTTTTTCACAAAAATGATCTTTTCACCCCCAATTTTTTATTTTCCCAAGGGTGAGAGAAGAAATTGGACCCCAAAAATTGTTGTGCAATTTGTCCTGAGTACGCTGATACCCCATATGTGGGTGTAAACCATTGTTTGGGCGCAGGGCAGAGCTCGGAAGGGAAGGAGCGCCATTTGACTTTTCAATGCAAAATTGACTGGAATTGAGATGGGACGCCATGTTGCATTTAGAGAGCCCTTGATGTGCCTAAACATTGAAACCCCTAACAAGTGACACCATTTTGGAAAGTAGACCCCCTAAGGAACTTATCTAGATGTGTGGTGAGCACTTTGACCCAACAAGTGCTTTACAGAAGTTTATAATGCAGAGCCGTAAAAATAAAAAATCATATTTTTTCACAAAAATGATCTTTTCACCCCCAATTTTTTATTTTCCCAAGGGTAAGAGAAGAAATTGGACCCCAAAAATTGTTGTGCAATTTGTCCTGAGTACACTGATACCCCATATGTGGGTGTAAACCATTGTTTGGGCGCAGGGCAGAGCTCAGAAGGGAAGGAGCGCCATTTGACTTTTCAATGCAAAATTGACTGGAATTGAGATGGGACGCCATGTTGCGTTTGGAGAGCCCCTAATGTGCCTAAACATTGAAACCCCCCACGAGTGACACCATTTTGGAAAGTAGACCCCTTAAGGAACTTATCTAGATGTGTGTTGAGCACTTTGACCCAACAAGTGCTTCACAGAAGTTTATAATGCAGAGCCGTAAAAATAAAAAATCATATTTTTTCACAAAAATGATCTTTTCACCCCCATTTTTTTATTTCCCCAAGGGTAAGAGAAGAAATTAGACCACAAAAGTTGTTGTACAATTTGTCCTGAGTACGCTGATACCCAATATGTGGGTGTAAACCATTGTTTGGGTGCATAGCAGAGCTCAGAAGGGAAGAAGCGCTATTTTACTTTTCAATGCAAAATTGACTGGAATTAAGATGGGATGCCATGTTGCGTTTGGAGAGCCCCTGATGTGCCTAAACATTAAACCCCCCCACAAGTGACACCATTTTGGAAAGTAGACCCCCTAAGGAACTTATCTAGATGTGTTTTGAGAGCTTTGAACCCCCAAGTGTTTCACTACAGTTTATAACGCAGAGCCGTGAAAATAAAAATATTTTTTTTTTTCACAAAAATGATTTTTTAGCCCCCAAGTTTTGTATTTTCACAAGGGTATCAGGATAAATTGGACCCCAAAAGTTGTTGTCCAATTTGTCTGGAGTACGCTGATACCCCATTTGTGGGGGGGGACCACTGTTTGGGCGCATGACAGAGCTCGGAAGTGAAGGAGCGCCATTTGGAATGCAGACTTAAATGGATTGGTCTGCAGGCGTCACATTGCATTTGCAGAGCCCCTGATGTACCCAAACAGTACAAACCCCCCACAAGTGACCCCATATTGGAAACTAGACCCCCCAAGGAACTTATCTAGATGTGTTGTGAGAACTTTGAACCCCCAAGTGTTTCACTACAGTTTATAACGCAGAGCCGTGAAAATAATATTTTTTTTTTTTCACAAAAATGAAATTTAGCCCCCAGTTTTGTATTTTCACAAGGGTATCAGGATAAATTGGACCCTAAAAGTTGTTGTCCAATTTGTCCTGAGTACGCTGATACCCCCTATGTGGGGGGGAACCACTGTTTGGGCGCATGACAGAGCTCGGAAGGGAAGGAGCGCCATTTGGAATGCAGACTTAAATGGATTGGTCTGCAGGCATCACGTTGCATTTGCAGAGCCCCTGATGTACCCAAACAGTACAAACCCCCCACAAGTGACCCCATATTGGAAACTAGACCCCCCAAGGAACTTATCTAGATGTGTTGTGAGAACTTTGAACCCCCAAGTGTTTCACTACAGTTTATAACGCAGAGCCGTGAAAATATTATTTTTTTTTTTTTTCACAAAAATGAAATTTAGCCCCCAGTTTTGTATTTTCACAAGGGTATCAGGATAAATTGGACCCTAAAAGTTGTTGTCCAATTTGTCCTGAGTACGCTGATACCCCCTATGTGGGGGGGAACCACTGTTTGGGCGCATGACAGAGCTCGGAAGGGAAGGAGCGCCATTTGGAATGCAGACTTAAATGGATTGGTCTGCAGGCGTCACGTTGCATTTGCAGAGCCCCTGATGTACCCAAACAGTACAAACCCCCCACAAGTGACCCCATATTGGAAAGTAGACCTCCCAAGGAACTTATCTAGATGTGTTGTGAGAACTTTGAACCCCCAAGTGTTTCACTACAGTTTACAACGCAGAGCCGTGAAAATAAAACATATTTTTTTTCCCACAAAAATGATTTTTAGCCCCCCAAATTTTTATTTTCCCAAGGATAACAAGAGAACTTGAACCCCAGAAGTTGTTGTTCAATTTGTCCCTAGTACGCTGATACCCCATATGTTGGGGTAAACCCCTTTTTGGACGCACGGGAGAGCTCGGAAGGGAAGGAACACTGTTTTACTTTTTCAACGCAGAATTGGCTGGAATTGAGATTGGACGCCATGTCGCGTTTGGAGAGCCCCTGATGTGCCTGAACAGTGGAAGCTCCCCAATTCTACCTGAAACCCTACCCCTAACCTCACCCCTAACCGTTTACTGAACATTTTCTGACAGTCATAAGTGCCACGTATATAAGTGCCACGTATTTAAGAGCCACGTATTTAAGTGCCACGTATTTCAGTGCCACGTATTTCAGTGCCACGTATTTCAGTGCCACGATATTTCAGTGCCACGTATTTCAGTGCCACGTATTTCAGTGCCACGTATTTCAGTGCCACGTATTTCAGTGCCACGATATTTCAGTGCCACGTATTTCAGTGCCACGTATTTCAGTGCCACGTATTTCAGGCACTGAAAAATACGTGGCACGTAAATACTTCAGTGCCACGATATTTCAGTGCCACGATATTTCAGTGCCACGAATTTCAGTGCCACGAATTTCAGTGCCACGTATTTCAGGCACTGAAAAATACGTGGCACGTAAATACGTGGCACGTAAATACGTGGCATGTAAATACGTGGCACTGAAATACGTGGCACTGAAATACGTGGCACTGAAATACGTGGCACTGAAATACGTGGCACTGAAATAAGTGGCACTGAAATACGTGGCACTGAAATACGTGGCACTGAAATACGTGGCACTGAAATACGTGGCACTTAAATACGTGGCACTTAAATACGTGGCACTTATATACGTGGCCACTGAAATATCGTGGCACTTATATACGTATATACGTATATAAACGTATATTTCAGTGCCACGTATTTCAGTGCCACGTATTTCAGGTTAGGGGTAGGGTTAGGGGTAGGGTTAGGGTTTTTTGTTTTTTTCTTGTTTTCTTGTGTTTTTCTATAAAAACGCATGCGTTTTACCGCGTTTACATGCATTTTTTCACACATGCGTTTTTTTTAAAAAACGCATGCAGATAAAAACGCAAGTGTGAAACCAGACTAAAAGACGCTTTTTATAGCAAAAAAGTTTTTGCGTCTCCACATTTTGAGACCTATAATTTTTCCACATTTTGGTCCACAGAGTCATGTGAGGTCTTGTTTTTTGCGGGACGAGTTGACGTTTTTATTGGTAACATTTTCGGACACGTGACAGTTTTTGATCGCTTTTTATTCCGATTTTTGTGAGGCAGAAAGACCAAAAACCAGCTATTCATGAATTTCTTTTGGGGGAGGCGTTTATACCGTTCCGCGTTTGGTAAAATTGATAAAGCAGTTTTATTCTTCGGGTCAGTACGATTACAGCGATACCTCATTTATATCATTTTTTTATGTTTTGACGCTTTTATACGATAAAAACTATTTTATAGAAAAAATAATTATTTTGGCATCGCTTTATTCTGAGGACTATAACTTTTTAATTTTTTTGCTGATGATGCTGTATGGCGGCTCGTTTTTTGCGGGACAAGATGACGTTTTCAGTGGTACCATGGTTATTTATATCCGTCTTTTTGATCGCGTGTTATTCCACTTTTTGTTCGGCGGTATGGTAATAAAGCGTTGTTTTTTGCCTCGTTTTTTTTTTTTTTTTCTTACGGTGTTTACTGAAGGGGTTAACTAGTGGGCCAGTTTTATAGGTTGGGTCGTTACGGACGCGGCGATACTAAATATGTGTACTTTTATTGTTTTTGTTTGTTTTTTTTAGATAAAGAAATGTATTTATGGGAATAATATTTTTTTTTTTATTATTATTTATTTAGGAATTTTTTTTTTTTTTTTTTTACACATGTGGAAATTTTTTTTTTTACTTTTTTACTTTGTCCCAGGGGGGGACATCACAGATCGCAGATCTGATAGTGTGCACAGCACTCTATCAGATCCGCGATCATACTTTCATCGGAGCAGGCTGCAGCTTTCATCTGCAGCCTGCTCCGACCCGGAAGTGCTCCCTGCAGGACCCGGATACAGCCCCTCGGCCATTTTGGATCCGGGGCCTGCAGGGAGAAGACGTTCGGTACGAGGTGAGTACATCACCTTGTACCGATCGTCTCAGGGAAGCCCGCAGGGAGCCCCCTCCCTGCGCGATGCTTCCCTGTACCGCCGGTACACCGCGATCATGTTTGATCGCGGTGTGCCGGGGGTTAATGTGCCGGGGGCGGTCCGTGACCGCTCCTGGCACATAGTGCCGGATGTCAGCTGCGATATGCAGCCGACACCCGGCCGCGATCGGCCGCGCTCCCCCCGTGAGCGCGGCCGATCGCGTATGACGTACTATCCCGTCACCGGGAATTAAGGCCCACCCCACCTCGACGGGATAGTACGTCATACGGGCTTAAGGGGTTAAGGGAAGTTCTTGGCCCCTGAGAAAACTTTATTGTATCTTATAGATTTTGATATGCTGAACACGAATATGTGCTCCAAAGGACTATATCACGAAAGGTTTTTAACCCCTTCATGACCAGAGCTTTTCGTGATTTTTCACTCCCATTTTTTTCAGAGCCATAACTTTTCTATTTTTCCGTCAATATGGCCGTGTAAGGGCTCATTTTTTGCGAAACGATCTGATGTTTTTAATGATACCATGTTTGTGCAGATATGCTCTTTTGATCACCCATTATTGCATTTCAATTCAATGTCGCGGCAATGTCCATGGGAGGCTAGAAGCTGGCACAACTTGATTGCCTCTGCTACATAGAGGCGATGCTCAGATAGCCCCTATGTAGTAGAATTACAGCATTGCTATGAGCGCCGAACACAGGGTGACGCTCACAGCAATCTGGCATCAGCAACCATAGAGATCTCAAGGAGACCTCTGGTTGTTGCCAATGCACCGCTGACCCACGATCATGTGATGGGGGTCACCGGTGTGTGCATCTCTGGCCGGAAGTGCTTGTTAAATGCTGCTGTCAGAGTTTGACAGCGGCATTTAACTAGATAATAGGCGCGGGTACATTATTGCGGGCACATGTAATAAGTGCTTGCATGTGAAGACAAAAAAGAAGAAAAAAGATATGCACACTAGTGGGATCTACCAGCCATAATAATTTTTATTGTACATAATACTACAAAAAAGAGGCAAACAAGAGGACATACAATTAAAAACATTTAAAAAGGCAAAAAGCCAAGTTAAACCCCCAGGACAAACACAGATGAAAAAATAGAGGCTCACATGGTCATGCATGAGGTAATAAATACAAGATACATAGAAGAAATACTAAATATTAGTAAATATTAATGTGCATACAAAGAACTATAGGACAAATTTGCATACAGGATAGTAAATAAAGGACATAACTGCCCTGTGCTGCCAGCTGACCTCTATTGCATACCAAGAGCCTGTGTTGGTTGGTAACCCATAATGTGCATGCAGGAAATGTCACAATAAGTACCTCTATTCATATATCATATAAAGCACCTGAATCCTGCAACAACAAACAACCATGCACTATGAAATAAATAACCAGCCAGTCGTCCTAACCACAGCCTTTAAGAATATATAGGCTTAAATAGTAGAAAAGCCACAAACCGTGGCTATCAGAAGGAACCACTAGCATTAAGGGTATAAGCTATACGCTAGTGACCCGGTTACACGTGCATGTAGGTTACCAAACAGAGTCCATAGGGGAGTAAAAGCCCCACGCGTATCGACGCTGCTAGAGCGTCTTCATTAGGGGAGGTACGACTGGCTGGTGCTTTATATGATATATGAATAGAGGTATTTTCTCTACTGCGCAGGAGCTGGTTGCCATTTTCAAACGGATATTTGCTTTCTTTTGAATTTCAGCATAACCTCAAACAAATGAATGTTATACACATTACTTATCCGATCATCCGGCGGCGTAGGCAGCACCGTTGATGCCTGCCTGCAGAAGAGGATTATTTTTTCAAGATATACATATTATATTCATTATGTAAACTAGAGGGCAGGTCACTGAGGGATCAGAAGCCATACTGGTGAATGCCTAATCAGAGCACCATATGAAGACCCCCCAACAGGTCCGCCCAGAAGCACGAGAATCTCAGTAACTCAAAACTGAAAATAAAGATTAAACAACAATATGGATTTCATCATCCAAGTTATCATTTTAATCAGTATAACAGACCTGACAGTGTATGTAGGTTACTGTGCACAATACTGCTGACAGGTTCCCTTTAACCTCTATGCCACAAAGTCTGTTTTCACCATCCTGACCAGGCCAATTTTTAAAATTCTGACCACTGTCACTTTGACGTTATAACTCTGGGACGCTTCAATGATTCCACTGATTCTGAGACTGTTTTTTCATGACATATTGCACTTTATGATAGTGGTAACATTTCTTTATTTGTGAAAAAAAATTAAATTTGGTGATAATTTGGAAAATTTCGCAATTTTCAAAATTTAATTTTTATGCCCTTAAATCAGAGTAATATTGCACAAAATAGTTAATAAATAATATTTCCCACAAGTCTATTTTACATCAGCACAATTTTTTAAACATAATTTTTTTGTTGCGAAGTTATAAGGGTTAAATTTGACCAGTGATTTCTCATTTTTACAACAAAATTTGCCAAACCATTTTATTTAGGGACCACCTTACATTTGAAGTGACATTGAGGGGCCTATATGACAGAAAATACCCAAAAGTGAAACTCTTCAAAAAAACTGCACCGATCAAGGTACTCAAAACCACATTCATGAATTTATTAACCCTTCAGGTGCTTCACAGGAATTTTTGGAATGTGGAAGGAAAAAATAAACATTTATTTACTTTTGACAAAAATTTTTCCTTTAGACCTATTTTTTTTACTTTTGCAAGGGTAGCAGGAGAAAATGGACCATACAATTTGTTGTGCAATTTCTCCTAAGCATGCCGACACCCCATATGTGGGGTGAAATCTACTGTTTGGGCACATGGCAGGGCTCGGAAGGGAAGGAGCGCCATTTCACTATTTGAATGTAAAATTTGCTGGCATAATTAGCAGACACAATGTCATGTTTGGAGAGCCCCTGATGTGCCTAAACAGTGGAAACCCCAAACAAGTGACACCATTTTGGAAAATAGACCCTTTTAGGGAACTGATCTAGATGTGTATTGAGCACCTTTTGCCCACATGTGCTTCACATATGTTTATACTGTAACATTAAGCTGTGAAAATATTAAAAAAATTTCCTAGATAAATCTTTTTAGCTTCAAATTTTGCATTTTTATAAGCGTAACAGGAGAAATATGTCCAATCAATTTGTTGTGCAATTTCTCGTTAGTGCGCAGATACCTAATATGTGGACAAAAACAACTGTTTGTGTCCACGGCAGAGCTTGGAAGAAAAGGAGCACCTTTTGACTTTTTGAATGTACAGTTTGCTGGAATAATTATCTACATGAGTATTGAGCATGTTGAACCCACATGTGCTTCACAGAATAGGGTTGAGCGACTTTTATTTTTATAGGATCGGGTCGGGTTTCACGGGACCCGACTTTCTCAAAAGTCGGGTCGAGTGAAATCGGCCGATCCTATAAAAAAGTCGGGGTCGGCCGAAACGCGAAACCCAATGCAGTGCAATGGGATACTATGGTTCCCAGGGTCTGAAGGAGAGGAAACTCTCCTTCAGGCCCTAGGATCCATATTTACGTGTAAAATAAAGAATTAAAATAAAAAAAATTGATATTCTCACACTCTGACGCGCCCTGGTAGTAACCGGCATCTTCCGTTCCTAAAAATGGCGCTTGAAAGACCTTTTGAATGCTTCACGGCTTGTGATTGGTTGTGGCGGCCCACGTGACCGCTGAGCGACCAATCACAAAGCCGTGACGTCATCGGAAGGTCCTTCACACGTTCATTCTTAAGAAGGAAGGCTGCCGGAAAGAAGCAGGGCACGTACGAGGGTGAGTATATACCTAATAGGAATACTCACCCTCGGCTTCTTTCCGGCAGCCTTCCTCAGCGACCAATCACAAGCCGTGCCGTAATTCTCATGTACCTGAGAACCAGAACAGGACCTGAGAATTACGTCACCGGCTTGTGATTGGTCGCTCAGCGGTCACGTGGGCCGCCGCGACCAATCACAAACCGTGAAACATTCGAAAGGTCTTTCAAGCGCCATTTTTAGGAACGGAAGATGCCGGTTACCAGCGGCGATGTCCAGGCTGCGTCGGAGAGGTGAGAATATCAATATTTTTTATTTTAATTCTTTATTTTACACTTAAATGTGGATTCTGATACCGATTTCCGATATCGCAAACATATCGGAACTCGGTATCGGAATCCCGATACCAGATTCAGAAGATCGCCGACCTCATGGCCGACCCCACACAGGGGTCGGGTCGGGTTTCATGAAACCCGACTTTGCCAAAAGTCGGCGACTTCTTAAAATGGTCGACCCGTTTCGCTCAACCCTATCACAGAAGTTTATAACGTTAAATAGTGAAAATAAAAGAATCACATTTTTTCTGCAGAAATCGTTGTTTTAGCTCCAAATTTGGGATTTTCACAACGGTAACAGGAGAAAATGGACCCCAAAATTTGTTGTGCAATTTCTTTTGAGTTAACCGATACCCCATGTCATCAAAAACTAATTTTTAGGCACAGTGCAGAGCTCAGAAGTGAAGAAACGCCATATTACAGTGCAGATTTTGCTGAACTTGTTTGAGGGTGCCATTTACATTGGCAGAGCCCCTGAGATGCCAACTCAGCAGAAACCACCATAAGTGAACCCATTTTACAAACTAAACCTCTCAGTGAATACATCTAGGAGGGCAGTGATTATATTGACACCACAGGTGTGTCACAGACTTTTATAGCATTGAGCAGTGGAGAACAAATAGTTACATTTTCACCACCAAGCTTGTATATTAGCTCCAAGTTTTACATTTTCACACTGGGAAATGGGTAAAATCGACACCGAAATTTGTCCCACAATTTCTACAGAATGTGGCAATACCCCATATGTGGCTGTACAGTACTACTTAGCCATACGGAGAGATTCGGGAGAGATTGAGCACTTTATGTCTCCTGAAACGCCGATTTTCATAAAATAGTTTGCGGATTCAATATAAAGAGCCCATATGCGCTAGAAAAGCAGACTCCCGCCTCAAGTGACCACATTTTGGAAATTATAACCCTTTGGAAATTTACACTGTCATTCAAAAGTTTAGGGTCACTTAGAAATTTCCTTATTTTTGAAAGAAAAGCACAGTTTTTTTCCAATGAAGCTAACATTAAATGACTCAGAAATGTACTCTATACATTGTTAATGTGAACAACTATAAATGTATACCTGCTGTATGCAGTGTATATCAACAAGGAGGTATAGCAGAGGAAACATGACGATACTCGGATTGTATGTGGGTAACAAAATTCATCCCTAGGGTACAGACAGTAAATATGTATCTCTATATAAGAGTCCAAATTAGCAAAGAACTGGGCTCTAAGGCTATATACAGATCACAGTGTCCCCATATGTAATGGCCCAGAGTCCGCTAAAAATAGATCAATAATGCACGCTTACCCATATTGGAAAACAGGGGAGTAGATCCCACTTCACCCGGCTGCCGGGTAAAGTTGGAGATTTGTACAAGGTAAAAGGGATTTTGAATAAGGAAGGCTATCACTCCATTTTATGAAGAAGAACAAAAGACGTCACGCTATATAGTAGGAACCACCACTATAAATAGTACAAAAATATATAAATTTTATTTTGTCAGCCAAAAAAAAACAAAAACAAAGCACCACACTATTAAAATCATTTAAAAACCAGACTAAATCATAGGTTCCAAATAGGGAACCATCCCCCTGGACATGGTAAAGATAGAACACAATATACAGGTAAATATGTCAAGATGTAGTAGAATATTCAAATTACAGTGATGCAAGTGTCATGAGTATAAATCTGAATATACATCTGGATATAAGCGCTCCTCCCAGAAGGATATCACCACTATGCTAATCACACATGACAATGTTGGTATGGCACAGCTCGCAGCATGATTAATAATTTTGACAAAAAATGCGGGTACACTCTTGCTGCTAATTAGCGCCTAAATATTTGTATAGCAAATACAGTACAAACATTAAACCAATGATAATTGCATAGAGGTGAGCCCAAATAACGAGATCAAATGATGTCTAAAGACAACCAGGTCCTGGGATAGATGGTCACAGAGACAAAAAAGATATTATATATGAGCAATTGTCTCCCCTAAGGTCAGTCACCCCAAATGTCCCTAAGAGTCTAGGGCTCAGTACAAAAAAGGAGGTATATACCTATAGATGAGATGAAGCACCGCACAATGACTCAGTGCTAGGTGCCACCAAAAGAATGCTAAGGATAGCGCTGCCCAGAGAACATGAACCTGACATACTACCTATCACCCAGAGGTCCAGGGGACATCAAGCCCAACGCGTGTCGCCACCTAAAGTGGCTTCGTCAGGAGCAGGTGCCCTACCGTGCGGCTGACTCCTATATGTATACACAAATATTACATACCCAAATTGAAGAATCCACAAACAGCTGTGGGATGACGGCATGGCATAATGGCGAGGAATGTCTTGCCGGCTTTCCGAACGCCGGAAATGAGGTAGACAGGAAGGGTTCACAAAGCGGTACCAAAATGGCCGCGAAATTGGTTACTGCGCCTGTGCGAGCTCCTTATTCATAGACGCAATACGATCTTGTGGAGTACAAAGATGGCTGAACCAATCTTTACCGCGCATGCACTTATCTACTACTATCACTCCATTTTGCAACACCATGCCATACCATGTGGACAGCGCTTGATTGAAGCCAATTTCATCCTACAACTGGACAATGACCCAAAGCACACCTCCAAATTATGAAAGAACTATTTAGGAAAGAAGCAGGCAGCTGGTATTCTGTCTGTAACGGAGTGGCCAGCGCAGTCACCAGATCTCAACCCCATTGAGCTGTTGTGGGAGCAGCTTGACCATATGGTGCGCAAAAAGTGCCCACTGGTCACTGTAGTGACCAGTACATTATGCCCAGATCATTCTTCTGGAGGCATAGGTTAAGGTGGGTGGAATGCACTAAATAAATTATAATAATGAAGTGCGTTAGCCACCTGGGGACCACCGTGCAGAGATGGTACACTGCAGCTAAGAAGACAATGGCGAGATTTGCAGTGAGCATAACAGGCTTGAGCTGAGTTAATGTCACTTAGTGGAGCAGCAAGTGGCTGTGCCAATCGCACACAGTGATGGAAAAAGAACTCTGCTATGAGACCATGTTTATAGACACACGGCCGCAGAGTGAAAATGGCACTAAATGCATACCCTGTTAGCGTCACAGGAGTATGCAAACCCCTCTGGGACACAGGAACAGGTAGTAGACTCCAAGCACTCACAGAACTCTTCTCCAGAGGGGCCAGAATTCTAAAGGCACTAGTGCCTGCCCTGAATTCAACCACAAAAACTCCTCTCTGAAGAAGCCAGAATTCTAAAGGCACTAAGCCTGCCCTGAGCACATACAGCTGAGTCCACACTGCCGTTAGATTCCTCACAGAGTGCAGAGTAAGAATCCCGGCACCTAACAACATGCACCTGTAAATTTGGCGGGCTCTCATCAATGCAGAAAATACAAACATGGTCATTAAATGTGGTTTAGGTACACTGTGACTCAGAAGGCAGGGGGGAATTTGGATTTGTAAGTGTAGAATTTACTGAATTTCTTTTGGTGTCGAGGAGCCATTTTGATTTTCCAGAGCTTTTGTGCTACCAGTAACGTGGAAGATCCTATATTTCCATTAGCAGGTGATAAACCTAAGTGAGGGCTTGTTTTTTTGTGTATTGAGTTGAAGATTTTATTGGGAACATTTTACAAAACATTTATGAACACATTTATCTGTCGCTCTACTCTGAGCCATAGAATCATAGAATGGTAGAGTTGGAAGGGACCTCCTGGGTCATCTGGTCCAATCCCCTGCTCAAAGCAGGATTCACTAAATCATCCCAGACAGATGTCTTTCCAGCTTCTGTTTGAAAACTTCCATGGAAGGAGAACTCACCACCTCTCGTGGCAGCCTGTTACACTTATTAGTCACCTGTCAAAAAGTTTTTTCTAATATCTAATCTCTCCTCCCATTCAGTTTCATCCCATTGCTTCTAGTCTTTCCTTGTGCAAATGAGAATAAAGATGATCCTTCTACAATGTGACAGCCCTTGAGATATTTGTAGACAGCTATTAAGTCTCCTCTCAGTCTTCTTTTTTGCAAGCTAAACATTCCCAAATCCTGTAACCGTTCCTCATAGGAAATGGTTTGCAGACCGGTCACCATTCTGGTCGCTCTTCTCTCTGCTTGCTCTAGTTTGTTGATGTCTTTTTAAAAATGTGGTGCCCAAAACTGGACACAGTATTCCAGATGAGGTCTGACCAAAGATAAGTAGAGGGCAATAATAAATTTGCGTGATCTGGACTGTATGCTTCTGTTAATACATCCCAGAGTTGCATTTTCCTTTTTTGCTGCTGCATCACACTGTTGACTCATGTTCAGTTTATGACTTATTAGTATACTCGTCTTTTTCACATGTGCTGTTGCTTAGCCCTATTCTCCCATTCTATATATGGTTTTTCCTTTTTATTGCCCGGATTTAGTACTTTGCATTTTTCCTTCTTAAAAATCATTCTGCCCTTACATCGGAGATTCCATCTAAATCTTCAAGTGACGTGACAGATGAAACCCCTGATGAATCCATTCACTATAATGAGGCAGCAGAGTTACTCTGCACTCCATCTGGCCTCTGTTCAATGAAGACCATCTTTTCATAGGTGCAAAAAACTTTTATGCAAAACTAAAAAGACGGACACAGCGGAATCATTGGCAGTATAACGATAAAGCATTTTTTTGCCTCTTATTTATTGTTATGGTGTTCACTGAATGGGTTAACTAGTGAGACAGTTTTATAAAGCAGGTCGTTACGGATACAGCTATACCAAATATATGTACTTTTATTTTTTTATTTACATACATAAATGTATTGAAGAAAATATTTTTTTCTCTTTATTTGATGATTTTTTAAAAACAATATTTTTACACTTTTTAATATTTATTTGTTTTACTTTTTACTTTTTTTTACATTGTCCCATCCTGCGACATCATTGTCTTGTGTCAGATTGCTGACACTGCACTGCAGAGTATTACATTAGCATCTGATAGGCAGGGAAGCAGGCATGTCACACCTGCTTTCAGCAGGCGCTTACAAGCCACCTTCTCTGCAGGACCATGAAGGACCCCCAGCCGCAAGGTGGAGACCATCAAGAGAATGTGATCACATTGCGTTGTTCTGATGGAAGCACGCAGGGAACTCATTCCCTATGCGATGCTTATCTATCTTGCTGTCACTACTGACAGCGGCATCAGAAGGGCTAAATGTGCATTGCTGCGGGCTGTCAGCTCTCACACAGAGCTGTGACGCTCAGCATGAGGCTGCACAGAGCAGTACATGTACAACGCGTGTTGGGAAGGGGTTAACTACAGTTTGTAATGTAACTAAGGTAGGTAAAAAGCCAAGTAGGGGAATACATGCACAAGCCACTGAACTTCCTTCCTTCTCCCAGAAACTAGGAAAGTAGGAGAATGTAGAATTATGAGCTGCTTATTTAACAACTTGAGAATAATTAATTAAGTTTGGAAAAGTGTACTGATGGATCAAATATTTTGACTTTGCAGTATTAAAATAGCAACAGAGTAACAAATTGGAGGATAACTCCATACTATATTGATATACTTTTAACTCAATTTAACTGACCATACAGCTGACCATAGCTGACCATACAGTGGCATTTTTTATTTAGAAATATGTCGCAATTAGTGTTGAGCGATACCGTCCGATACTTGAAAGTATCGGTATCGGATAGTATCGGCCGATACCCGAAAAGTATCGGATATCGCCGATACCGATACCCGATACCAATACAAGTCAATGGGACACCAAGTATCGGAAGGTATCCTGATGGTTCCCAGGGTCTGAAGGAGAGGAAACCGCTGTTAACCGGCAGCCTTCTTTGCTTAAAATGAGCGCGTTTAGGGCCTTCCATGACGTCACGGCTTCTGATTGGTCGCGTGCCGCTCATGAGACCGCCACGCGACCAATCACAAGCCGTGATGTCATTCTCAGGTCCTAAATTCCTAGAATGAGGAGTTTAGGGCCTGAGAATGACGTCACGGCTTCTGATTGGTCGCATAGCGGTCACATGAGCGGCACGCGACCAATCAGAAGCCGTGACGTCATGGAAGGCCCTAAACGCGCTCATTTTAAGCAAAGAAGGCTGCCGGTTAACAGCGGTAAGGTGCAGGGGCCTCCGGAGAGGTGAGTATATCCATATTTTTTATTTTAATTCTTTATTTTACAAATTAATATGGTTCCGATACCGATTCCCAATACCACAAAAGTATCGGATCTCGGTATCGGAATTCCGATACCGCAAGTATTGGCCGATACCCGATACTTGTGGTATCGGAATGCTCAACACTAGTCGCAATATATAGCAATTGATCTTGAATTCTTCCATATATTAATTATTTTTGTGAAACATTGCAAATGTTGTTGCTGTTATATTATACAATGATATACATTTAATGTAATATGCAGCAAACAGCCTGCATATTATATTGTATAAAGATGTATTATTAACTTACCTCTTTTAACAGTAGTTTCCACAAAGGAGTTACTTTCACTACAATTGAGTTTAGTCCACAGATCCGTTGTCTGCCCAAACATAATACAAGTGATAATTGTACAATAGCCGTATGACATAGATCTATAAAGTTATGTGCCATTTTATTTTTATCTTAGTAAAGCCTTATCACTGTAAAATGCAATGTTATGTAGCTTTACAATATAATTTGTTTCATTTCCAGATTTTTAAAAAACTCTTCTCGCTGTCAATTATAAAAAACTATATCAATCATGTAACTGTATGCTTAATTAGAACAAAGCGCTTTTTTTTCTAGTGAGCCTCCTACCTATATAACCAGGTTTTCACCTTCTGGATATCAAAAATGAATCCACTGTGAGCAACCAGAGATATTCATAATTGACAACAATTAATGCATCAATCTTTTATTTTACAGGTCATCTGCTTTAATTATAAAAACTGGAAAACCAGTATATCATTATTCCAGAAATTAGATTGAGGAAAGGATAGGGGATAGGGGTGCTTATACCTGACTTCCTGTTCTTCTTTGATAAGACCAAAACTATATTTTGAGTGTATATCTGAGCAAGAGAGGTCTTTTTCCAGAACACTAAAAGAAAATATCTTTGATTATGAATTTATTTGATAAAGTACAGCATTAACGGAGTCATCCAGGACTTTTTTCTATGGAGCTAAGTACTTATCAGCAGGTACTTGCAAACTACATATCTTTTCTGCTGTGCAACAATCTCTCCCAGCTTAGAGTGGTCATGGGCCACTCCTGATGATTCTCCTAATTTCATGTGCTGTCATGTCAATTGAGCAGTTCCTTCTTTTCTGTTACTGTCAATGTATTTTGACTGACAGCTCCCTAATCGGCAGGTCGAAAGAGAAGGAACAGTTCTGTTGATGTGATGTCACAGAAAGTAGGAGAAACATTGCCAAAAGTGGTTTGTGACCGGTCAGAGCCAGGAGAGATCATCACAGGACAGAACAGGCAAGTATATAACAATGTCCTGTGAATAAGTGCCTAGCCCCATAGAAATACAATTAAGTCCCAGATAACAACATTACATTTTATTTGTAGTTCACTTACCCAAATTTTATAAACTTGTCCTCAGAGGGAATCCAGACATATCGTATTTTTTGCACTTGTATATATCTTACCTAGTAGAGTAAATGAGAGAAATGAGTAAGCATTGTATAATAAAATTACTTTTATGTATCACAATTAAAACAGCATATGTGGTTGTTTCACATTACTCTATTAATGTTGTTTATCATGTCAACCAGTAAACTATTCTAAATGCAGACATGAAAGGAGAATAGGAACTGAGCTTGTATCATTTGGGATAGAGAAACCAACATATCCCAATAGAGGCTCATCAGGTTAAACTTAAGGACATGCTAACTTTTGGCCAATGGCCACAAGTCATTATAACACACCACTATGGCACTGGTAGCTAACTTATTATGTGCTTTACTGTGTTACATTCGGTCCGGTCTCTGTACCTTCGCAAAGTCTCCGTCGGGACTCCGGCTCTGTGCCAGCTCCATGCTGTCCTGATACAGCCAGCAGGTTCTCGGGCCAAGAGCTTAGGTAGCGCGTGCTCGCTTCTGGTCTCTTAAAGAGACAGCGCACTATTTTAAAAAATGCTTCTGACTAAGCACTATTTCTAGCCCCTCCACCATAGGGAGGTTGCTGGAGCAACAAGTATCCACTGTTGCTTACTTCCAGTTTCTGCTAACATGTGCTTCTGCTTCTGAAGTTCTCTGCCAGTGCTCCGCTTATACTGTTTGCCTCCACAGACTATCTGCTACCCGTTACCTGGCTTTCCTAGACGACCTCCGATCTGCCTACTCCAGTTCCGTCTCGTTCCGACATTCAGTCACCCGTACCTCAGGACAACGTCAGTACTGCCGTAACCAGCTTCTACCCATACCCCCAGTACCCACCGGTTAGCTCTACATCACCTGCTAACCCTGCTAGTCCGTCTGTCCTGCTGGGTCTGCTACCACGTGTCTGGGGTCTAACTGGATGTAGCACCCGTGTCCCCCAGGCATCCCATTCTGACCCTGTTCGAGGGGTCTTACCACGGGTGTCTGGGGCTCACGTAGTCACGCCTCCTTCATAGCCCACCGGACCGTGGTCCCGAGGTTCCATGTTAAATTACAATAAAAACTAATGTGATCTTCAACATCTGTGCCTCCGTATCCATTCGTTACATACTGCTTTACAGGATATCAGGACTGCAAGCAGCACCTTCTATAGGAATGCAGAACCACAGGTTATTTTACAGTTCTTCTTCATTTATAACTACCTTGTTCTTCTCACAACTCAGCTCATATCACAGCTGCCTCATATCTTCTTCCATTGGGGTTACAAGTAGTATAGACATCATGAGTCAGTCGCAGCCGTGGCCTAAACTACCCAAGGATGCACCAGTTTCTTCCCATCAGAAAGCATACACCTACTATGGTGGCCAATTTTTAACACTAGTACATAAATGTAATGCATACAATGGTCCTTGTGATAATAATACTATATACACATAGAGCTCAACATGTCTTCGTCCCTGCCAAAAACACATTAACTCTACCTATAATCACAATAAAGGGTACACTACACTATATGCTTATATGCCAAAGATGAGCGGCTCATTAGAGATTCGAATTCATCAACTTCACTAAGTCCCCCCCCCCCCACAAAAATGATTTGTAGTAAATAAATTCATGGTAATCTCAATAGTAAAAACATTATAAGTGCTTGGAAAATACTTGTTGGGGAGAGGAGAGAGAGTCAAAGATCCCTGCTGACCATAAGAGCTTACACTCTACAGTAGAGAAAGAGGATCCCGTTAACCTTAGGAGCTTATACTCTACAGTAGAGAGAGAGGACCCTGCTGTCCATACAGTGGCATTTTTTTGTGTTTTGCTACCTCATAACTTCCTGTTAACCTTAAGAGCTTATACTCTACAGTAGAGAGAGAGGACCCTGCTGACCATACAGTGGCATTTTTTTGTGTTTTGCTACCTCTTAACTTGCAATTTCACTGGTTTCTTTTGAGGGTTTGCATCAGTTCATGTAAAGTAAATGCCTACAAGTGTGAACATTTGGTTTTCTTTTCATTGTGAAGACAACAACAATTAGGACAAAATAACTGAAAACTTCAATGTGCATAACTATACTCCCCCTAAAGTCAGTACTTTATAGTGTCTCCTTTTGCAGAAATTATAACTGTAAGTCACTTTGAATAAGTCTTTATCACGTAGAGATGAGCGAATTTGATCAGGTCCCTGCTTATTCGACAAGCTATAGCACTTACCAAATAAGCTGCAGAAGGAACGGCTCCACTGCTATGGTTTACGGCTGAGTGACAGTCACAACACATGTATGGATAGCCTGTTTGTTGGGCTCTCCTTTCATGCATTGTGACTGTTACCTAGCCATGACATATGCAGCTGTGGAGCTGAACAGCTGATCAGGCAGCGCAGTCCATGTGTCCGGATTCCCTCTGCCGCTTACTTGGTAAGCGCTATAGCTTACCGAAGACATAGTGTTTACATTCATGGCCAAAAAGTTCTATTTTGGTCTCATCTGACCACAGCAACTTCCTCCATACATTTGGGAATCCGTCACATGTCTTTTGGCAAGCTCAAGACAAGCATAATTTTTGTGCAGTTATATGGACAGATGCTCCAGTCTCTGCTTGGGAACTCTACAGGTCCTTTAGGGTTATCTTTAGTCTATTTGCTGACTAACTGCAGCTGGTGTTAGCTCTTACATGTCTCTGTCTAGTTGTATGTACTAACAGTAGGTAAGTTCCCTCTCAGAGGACGCTTGGAGGATTGCTGGCATGACATCTCAGTTGTCTTTTCAAGCTAAGTGTCCCCTTGTTTGTCTGCCCTCTTTGTCTTTAGTTGTAGTGGGGACTGACTAGTGCATACCCCCTAACCAGAGCCTATCACTAGGGTCAGGCAGGGATTGGATTCCTGCTCAATGACAGGTGCAGAATCTATTTAGGGATGTTAGGGCAGTCATGAAGATTTTCAATCTGCCTAAAGGTCTCTACTCCCCACTTCCTAAGTGTTTGGGCTCCACCTCCCTTAACCCTTTGTTGTTCACTTACTTATCCATCATCCAGCATGACATTAGCACCAGCCATATACTTTTGTAAAAGAAAAGAAAAAACAAAACTGACACTTGTTTTTTTTTGTGCGTGTGTTTTTTCGATGTGTTTTTTTTTTGTCTGGGTTCATGGATCCCATTTCTGTGCTGGCACAGCAGTTACAGAGGTTGTTACTGAAGATGACCAACTTTCTTTCTGAGGTTCAGCAGCAATGGCAGCGGCTGCAGACTCCTGTTGTGGGGGTCTCTGCAGGTTCAGCTTGAACCCAAAATTGCCCTCACAAACAGGTTTTTAGAAGGTAGGGACAGGTATTTTTGCATTTAAAGAATCTTGTAAACTATACAGGGTGAGCCAATTATATGGATACACCTAAATAAAATGGGAATGGTTGGTGATATCAACTTCCTGTTTGTGGCACAGTAGTATATGGGAGGGGGTAAACTTTTCAAGATGGGTGGTGACCATGGTGGTCATTTTGAAGTCAGCCATTTGGATCCAACCTTATTTTTTCGAATGGGAAGAGGGTCATGAAGGAATGCTAGCACAGGCTTCCAGTATCCGTTGTTTCAGATGCTGCACATCTTGTATCGTAAGGCATTTCTCTATGCTGTGAAGATAAGAGATGTGCAGCATCTGAAACAATGGATACTGGACGCCTGTGCTAGCATTTCTTCTGCGGTGTTGCTATCAGTGTGTCAAGAGTGGGAGAAGAGGGTTGCATTTACAATCCAACACAATGGGCAGCACTTTGATCACATTTTAAAAGTGGTCATAAACTTGTAAATAACTCATGAAAGAATAAAGTTACATTAAAACCAAGCACACCATTGTTTTTCTTGTGAAATTCTCAATAAGTTTGATGTGTCACATGACCCTCTTCCCATTTAGGTGTATCCATATAAATGGCCCACCCTGTAGTTTAAACTTCGACTTTACTCCTATGGGGATGAAAAACAACGTGTAGGAATTGTGATTTCACTGATGCAAGGGAATCCTCAATCCTGGGCTTTTTTTACTGCTACAGGATTCTATGTGTCTCCTGTCCATTGAAGGGTTTTTCAAGGCTTTAGCCCTTATCTATGATGATCCTGACCGTAATTACATGGCTGAATCAAGGTTTTGCCACCTTTAGTAGGGAAATCATTCAGTGGAGACTTATATCTCTGAAATCCGCAGGTGGGCAACCGATACCAAATGAAATGACCCGACTCTTAGAAGCCAATTTTGTCAAGGTCTTACTGAAAGATTAAAAGATGCTCTGGCAGTGTATGAAACTCCTGAGCCATTGGAGGCTTCCATGTAATTGGCTATATGGGTGGATAGATGCCTGGGGGATAGATAGGTAAGACCACCTTCTCCTGAGCCCTCTTTCTGGGACAATACGATTGTGTCAGTGGCGACGGTATAGGGGTGAACCTATACTTGTAGAGTTAGAGGACCCATGCAGTTAGTAGGTGCTTCTGCGTCATATGTCTCTCCTGACATTGGCAAGGAAAAGGGTGTGTGTTTTTTTGGGCCTGTCTTTTGATTCCTAAACAAAAATAGATGCGATTAACCCTTGAGAGCCTGGAGTTTGATGATCACAGGGTATGTTCCTTTTCAACCTGTAATTCTTGGTTTGTCCTGACAGCAGAGGTGGTGCTAGAGACCAGGACTGAGAACATTTCTGTGTTTGTGGACAGTGGAGCTTAAGTCAGTATGGTTGCTGCTAACTTTGCTAGACCTCATGGGCTTGCTTACTCTACCTTAGCTAAGCCTATTTCTATTTATGACAACAACTCAGCACCACTTGCACAGAGAGCAATGACGCAGATTGTTCATAACATAAGACTGAAGTTGGGGTCTTTTATTATAAGGCAATTACTTGTTATGTCCTGGAGAGTCTCCCCACTCCTATTGTTCTGGGATTACCCTGGTTGGCTCAAGCATAATCTGACAGTGGAATGGCAATCCAGAGAAATTGTGGGGAGATTACTGTCATGATAACTGCCTAAACATTTCCCTTTGTGCAGAATCTACGGGGACCTTAGCAGCATTTTTGTCTGGCTTTGAGGATGTATTTTCTGGGAGTGGGTGTCAGGATTTGCCCCCCATCAGTCATATGACTGTCCTATTTACCTGACTCTCATGTGGGGGAGTGTCTGGATGCTAGACTGAGAGAACTCCTGGCTGCAGAGCTCCCGCCAGGCATCTCCATATACCAGCTGATGAGTCCTGCACTGGCGCACTGTAACACTCATCAATGGGTCGCAGGAGGGTGAGAACCACTGCGCTTTCTGGAGCGATGTCGGCCATCTCGGTGACCACTCTGGATGTCTTCCTCCTGCGGGAGCAGAGCGGCACTGTGGTCTGGGCGCCATCTTGCCAGGAAGAGGAGGCAGCTAGAAGACACGAGGAGATCACAGCTCATGGTGCCCTAGATGAGGAAGAGCAGCCATGAGACCCGTCGGAAGCTGGGTCAACAGGGGTAATTAGGTTGCAAATAAAGAGAAGTCCCAGGGCAGCGTTGCATTGATGGGGTCCTGCAGACACTAATCTTCCCTGAACATTATGTTGCACAAAATGGCAGATCGCTACAGACAGCTGATGGAGGCCATCTCTCCCCCACCCTTGAACAGACACAAGTTGCAGAGCCTGTGTTGTTGCCTAGAAGTATAGTGACCCCATGGAATGGAGCAGTAATACTGAAAAAGAAGGGGTATTAAGTTCTCAAAAGGGTCCCCCTAGGCTAACCCCACGAACCACTTATGAGGAAAATGGGAGTGACTATATGGAGGGTTCCTCTGATGAGGGAGACCACCTGGACAAGAACCTTCCTTCACAATGGATGAGGGTTTTTTTTCACATTTCCCCTCAAAGAAAGACTTTAAAGCACTAATAGCGGAGGTCAAAGAATCATGCAGGTCTGAAATTGCCTGTGTGCTCCAGGATTTGCAGCTTTTGATAGGCAGAATTGATTGTTTGGAGGAGGATCACAACCTTACCAGATCCCATATGGCTGACCTGCACCAGACATCTATTTTGCAGAAGAAAACCGTTAGAGACCTTCGGGTTCAGCTGGAGTACTTGGATAATAGGGGCAGGAGATGTAACATTAGGGTGATAGGTGTCCCTGAATCTAATGAACAGGAAAATACCAAAATAATTCTGCAGGACATCTTTATATCCATCTTAGGAGACCCAGTCTTAATGCCCATTGACTGAGCTCATTGGGCCCTACACCTAAGGGATCATCATCATATCCACAAGACATTATCTGTTGCCTTCATGATTTTGAAGGAAAGAATTATGACAAAAGTCAGGTCCCAGATGGAGATATTGTAGCTGGATACCGCAATTCAATTATTTTTGGACTTGTCTCGTATTAATTTGCAAAAAAGATGGCTCCTCAGGCCTTTGCCTGCCATCCTGATAAACCTTAGAATCCCTTACAGGTGGATTTTCCCTTTGCTCAAACAGCACGGAGAAAGGGTATCTCAGTGTCTGGAGGACCTTCCAGCCTTTTGTGATACATTGGGGCTCCAGATCCCTAAGATTGCAGACAGGGATATTCCTGCCCCTGGGGTCCACCTCCGCCTCCGGTTTGGACCCAGAAAAAAGGAAAGGAATGTCTGAGTAGTAGGGGTGACAAGAGTGGACCACCTCAAAATGGACTTCGCTGACTTGTTAGACTTAACTTAATGGATTCTGTTGTTGACAGGTTGCAGCAAATTTGGGCTCATGTGGTGGACAATTTGGTGTTGTCTCAGGAGGAGGACGTTTTGCTAACCGTCGTCGGTGTGTTGGTTCCAGGCTTCGGGTTGGGGATTTGGTCTGGTTGTCTTCCCGTCATGTTCCTAAGAAGGTTTATTCTCCTAAGTTCAAGCCTCGGTTTATTGGTCCTTATAGGATTTCTGAGATTATCAATCCAGTGTCTTTTTGTTTGGCCCTTCCAGCCTCTTTTTCCGACTTGTTAGACTTAACTTAATCTTATAATTATTTTTTTCTCTTTCGTATAATGCAAGATTCAGGTTATAGAAGTTGTTTATATCTCTTAAAAGAATATTAGCTGGTGCAGGCTAATTTTTCTAATATGTCTTAAGTATTTGGAAGCCAAATTTTTCTGTAGGCAGGTAATTGTGCAAGATTTTGGTACTATATGCCCAGGGGAACCCTGGTTAGGCCTGCAATAGAAGATAGTTTTCCTTTGCCTTATTTCAGGATATTTATCTTTCTCCCTCTATGCAGGTTAAATGCTGGAAGGGATCACTGTATACTGGAGGCACTAGGAGAGGTGATAGTTTCCTAATTCCTTACACATGTGATTAACTTAACCATACATGACACGCATAATATCACTGAACGTTAGGGGCCTTAACTTCCCTAGAAGAAGGAGGCTCACCCTTCAGGAATTGAAGTCTCAGAGGACCGACATAGTTTTCCTACAAGAGACTCATTATGATAACTGGGGCACTTTCAAGTTTGCCTTTAACTCCTTTCCTGTGTCCTACTCTGCTTTCAACAATAATAAGAGGAGGAGTGGCAATTTTAATATCATCAGGTTACCCTTTGCAAGTGAACAGGACACATATTGACCCTGGGGGTAGATTTGCAATCCTAGGGGCCGTTCTGAGGGGTATGTCCATCATTTTATGCAACCTATATGCTCCAAATACCGGTCATATCAAATATCTGCTAAAAGTTTTTTCCCTGATTTAAAAACTTATGCTGGCAGCCTTATTAGTTGGTGGCAACTTTAATATCCATTTTTTCAGAGATATCTGATAGACATCTTCACCCGCCTCTGTTCCCTTACTAATGTCACTAACTCACTCCTCCCCCGTCTGACCACAACCTAATGACATTTTCTTCCCTCTCCCCTCCTAGTGCGCAACCTCCACTCCACAAACTGACTCACCCTTGCAGAAATCTCAAACACCTCAATTTAAACTTATTCTCTGAGTCCCTTCACCCTCTTACAGACATA
Source organism: Ranitomeya variabilis (assembly GCF_051348905.1). Lineage (NCBI taxonomy): Eukaryota > Metazoa > Chordata > Amphibia > Anura > Dendrobatidae > Ranitomeya > Ranitomeya variabilis. The sequence continues at coordinate 873,561,406 of NC_135233.1, forward strand.
GCTTCCTTCCATGACACAGAGGCTGCTGCCACTTTTTATAACACCACAATAACAGCTACACTTGATTTGGCCACCCCCTCATGCATAGCAAAACTCGTAGAATCAACAGGCAGCCCTGGCTAACCAGCCCAACCAAAGAACTGAGACAGCCTTCCAGGGTCGCTGAACGGAGATGGAAGAGATCTCGTTCTGCTGAGCACTTCACTGCATCCAAGCAGTCCCTCACCAGCTTCAAGTCCACGGTCACTGCCGCAAAACAATCTTACTTCTCATCTCTCATATCCTCCCTGACTCACAACCCTAAACAGCTCTTCAACACTTCAATTCTCTACTCCGTCCCCCAGCATCTCATTCCTTCCCTCTCATTTCTGCTGAAGAATTTGCCTCTTTCTTTAAGCAGAAGATCGATAACATCAGACAAAGCTTTGGCCCACAGCCCCCAATGCCCCTCCTCTTGACTTCTCAGCCCTGTTCCAAAGCCAGCTTCTTCCCCTTGACAGATGATCAGCTCTCCATTCTTCTGTCAAGATCACATCTTACCACTTCCACGCTTGACCCACTCCCATCCCACCTCATCCCTAACCTTGCAAAAGTCTTCATCCCAACCCTTACACAACTCTTCAACCTCTCAATCACAAACGGTGTCTTCCCCTCATCCTTTAATCATGCATCAATCACACCTATCCTCAAAAAACCCTCCCTCAACCCATCCTCTGTGTCCAGCTATCGCCTGATATCCCTTCTTGTTGTGAATTCTGCTCTTGGGCTCCCTCCGGTGGTTATAAGTGGTAGCGCTGCTGTCTTTGGATCATCAGGTGTCTCCACTTATTACAATTCTGACTGGGCTATTTAGCCTGGCTTGACCCTTTAGTCAGTGCCAGTTGTCCATTGTTCCTGGAGGATTCACATCCCTGCTTGGTCTCTCCTGCTTGCTGTTCATTTCAACAAAGATAAGTCTGGCTTTGTTTTCTGCAGTCCACATGTTGTGGGCCTATAGTTCAGTACATTTCCTTGTTTTGTCTTGTCCAGCTTGGTCTGTATAAGGATTTGTTCAGCCAAGCTGGTATCTCTGGAGATGCAGATATACCCTCCATATCTTTAGTTAGATGTGGAGATTTTTGTATTTTCTGTGGTGGATATTTTCTAGTGTTTAATACTGACCGCATAGTACTCTGTCCTATCCTTTCTATTTAGTTAGACCGGCCTCCTTTGCTAAATCCTGATTTCTGTCTGTGTATGTTTTTTCCCTCTCCTCTCACAGTCAATATTTGTGGGGGGCTGTCTATCCTTTGGGGATTTTCTCTGAGGCAAGATAGTTTTCCGTTTCTATCTCTAGGGGTATTTAGTCCTCCGGCTGTGACGAGGTGTCTAGGGAGTGTCAGGTACATCCCACGGCTACTTCTAGTTTGCGGTGTTAAGATCAGGGTCTGCGGTCAGTACAGGTACCACCTTCTCCAGAGTACGTCTCATGCTGCTCCTAGGCCACCAGAGCATAACAGTACAAATGGCCAACAATGAGTTAATTGCATCTCAGAAGAAGGGAAGGAAAGTGCTGAGCCATTTTTTTTCTGTAGTCTGTTGTGTCTTTTTTTCCCTCTTTTCCTCTGGGTGGCTCAGGAGTTTGGCACTGGCATGGATGTTCAGGGATTGGCTTCTCGTGTGGATCAACTTGCTGCTAGAGTACAGGGTATTTCCGATTATATCGTTCAGACTCCGGCTTTGGAGCCTAGAATTCCAACTCCTGATTTGTTTTTTGGGGACAGGTCCAAATTTTTGAGCTTTAAAAATAACTGTAAACTGTTTTTTGCTCTGAAACCCTGTTCCTCTGGTGATCCCATTCAGCAGGTTAAAATTGTCATCTCTCTGCTGCGTGGTGATCCTCAGGATTGGGCATTTTCCCTGGAATCTGGGGATCCTGCTTTGCTTAATGTAGACACCTTTTTTCAGGCGCTAGGGTTATTGTATGATGAACCTAACTCAGTGGATCATGCTGAGAAGACCTTGTTGGCCCTGTGTCAGGGTCAAGAAGCGGCAGAATTGTATTGCCAGAAATTTAGAAAATGGTCTGTGCTGACTAAATGGAATGAGGATGCCTTGGCGGCAATTTTCAGAAAGGGTCTTTCGGAATCCGGGTCAGAAAGGGTCTTTCGGAGACCACTCACTGGTCTGAGTGATTCTATGTCTCTGGCCATTCAGATTGATCGGCGCTTGTGCGAGCGCAGAGTTGTGCACACTATGGCATTGTCCTCCGAGCGGAGTCCTGCGCTTATGCAGTGTGATAGGATTTTGTCTAGAGCTGAACGACAAGGATTCAGACGTCAGAATAGGTTGTGTTTTTACTGCGGCGATTCTGCTCATGTTATTTCTGATTGCCCTAAGCGTACAAAGAGAATCGCTAATTCCGTTGCCACCAGTCCTGTACAACCTAAATTTCTGTTATCTGTTACCCTGATCTGCTCATTATCGTCATTTTCTGTCATGGCATTTGTGGATTCAGGCGCCGCTTTGAACTTAATGGACTTAGAATTTGCCAGACATTATGCTTTCCCCTTGCAGCCTTTGCAGGACCCTATTCCTTTGAGGGGCATTGATGCTACACCGTTGGCTAAAAATAAACCTCAGTTTTGGACACAGCTGACCATGTGCATGGCGCCAGCCCATTAGGAAGATTGTCATTTTCTGGTGTTGCATAATTTGCATGATGCTATTGTGCTGGGGTTCCCATGGTTACAGGTACATAATCTGGTTTTAGATTGGAAATCTATGTCTGTGACTAGTTGGGGTTGTCAGGGGGTTCATGGTGACGTTCCTTTGATGTCAATTTCCTCTTCTCCCTCTTCTGAAATTCCTGAGTTTTTGTCAGATTTCCAGGATGTATTCGATGAGCCCAAATCCAGTTCCCTTCTACCGCATAGGGACTGTGATTGTGCTATTGACTTGATTCCAGGCTAAGTTTCCTAAGGGCTGACTTTTCAACCTGTCTGTGCCAGAACATGCCGCCATGCGGAGTTATGTTAAGGAGTCTTTGGAGAAGGGGCATATTCGGCCATCTTCTTCACCATTGGGAGCAGGTTTTTTTTTGTTGCCAAGAAGGATAGCTCCTTGAGACCCTGTATTGATTATCGCCTCTTGAATAAGATCACGGTCAAGTTCCAATACCCTTTGCCTTTGCTTTCTGATTTGTTTGCCAGGATTAAGGGGGCTAGTTGGTTTACTAAGATTGACCTTCGAGGGGCATATAATCTTGTTCGCATTAAGCATGGTGACGAATGGAAAACTGCGTTTAATATGCCCGAAGGCCATTTTGAATACCTTGTGATGCCATTCGGGCTCTCTAATGCTCCATCTGTGTTTCAGTCCTTCATGCATGATATCTTTCGGAATTATCTTGATAAATTCATGATTGTATATTTGGATGATATTTTGATTTTTTCCAATGATTGGGAGTCTCATGTGAAACAGGTCAGGATGGTATTTCAGATCCTTCGTGATAATGCTCTATTTGTGAAGGGGTCTAAGTGCCTCTTTGGAGTGCAGAAGGTTTCTTTTTTGGGTTTCATTTTTTCTCCCTCATCTATAGAAATGGATCCGGTTAAGGTTCAGGCCATACATGATTGGATTCAGCCCACATCCGTGAAGAGCCTTCAGAAATTTTTGGGCTTTGCTAATTTTTATCGCCGTTTCATTGCCAACTACTCCAGTGTGGTTAAACCCCTGACCGATTTGACGAAGAAAGGCGCTGATGTGACGAATTGGTCCTCAGCGGCTGTTTCTGCCTTTCAGGAGCTTAAACGCCGATTTACTTCTGCCCCTGTGTTGCGTCAGCCGGATGTTTCTCTTCCTTTTCAGGTTGAGGTTGACGCTTCTGAGATTGGGGCAGGGGCCGTTTTGTCTCAGAGGAATTCTGATGGTTCCTTGATGAAACCGTGTGCCTTCTTTTCTCGAAAGTTTTCGCCTGTGGAACGCAATTATGATGTCGGCAATCGAGAGTTGTTGGCTATGAAGTGGGCATTTGAGGAGTGGCGACATTGGCTTGAGGGGGCCAAGCACCGTATTGTGGTCTTGACCGATCATAAGAATCTGATTTACCTCGAGTCTGCCAAACGGCTGAATCCTAGACAGGCTCGATGGTCCCTGTTTTTCTCCCGTTTTGATTTTGTGGTCTCGTATCTTCCGGGTTCTAAGAATGTTAAGGCTGATGCCCTCTCTAGGAGCTTTTTGCCTGATTCTCCTGGGGTCCTTGAGCCGGTTGGCATTCTGAAGGAAGGGGTGATTCTTTCTGCCATCTCCCCTGATTTACGATGGGTTCTTCAGGAATTTCAGATTGATAAACCTGACCGCTGTCCAGTGGGCAAACTCTTTGTTCCTGATAGATGGACTAGTAAAGTGATTTCTGAGGTTCATTGTTCTGTGTTGGCTGGCCATCCTGGGATTTTTGGTACCAGAGATTTGGTTGGTAGGTCCTTTTGGTGGCCTTCTTTGTCACGGGATGTGCATTCTTTTGTGTAGTCCTGTGGGACTTGTGCGCGGGCCAAGCCTTGCTGTTCCCGCGCTAGTGGGTTGCTTTTGCCTTTGCCGGTCCCTGAGAGGCCTTGGACGCATATTTATATGGATTTTATTTCAGATCTTCTGGTTTCCCAGAGGATGTCGGTTATCTGGGTGGTTTGTGACCGGTTTTCTAAGATGGTTCATTTGGTACCTTTGCCTAAATTGCCTTCCTCTTCTGATTTGGTTCCATTGTTTTTTCAGCATGTGGTTCGTTTGCATGGCATTCTGGAGAATATTGTGTCCGATAGAGGTTCCCAGTTTGTTTCTAGGTTTTGGCGGGCCTTTTGTGCTAGGCTGGGCATTGATTTGTCTTTTTCTTCCGCATTTCATCCTCAGACAAATGGCCAAACCGAGCGAACTAATCAGACTTTGGAAACTTATTTGAGATGCTTTGTATCTGCTGATCAGGATGATTGGGTGGCTTTCTTGCCATTGGCCGAATTTGCCCTTAATAATCGGGCTAGTTCTGCTTCTTTGGTTTCGCCCTTCTTTTGTAATTCTGGTTTTCATCCTCGTTTTTCTTCAGGGCAGGTTGAGCCTTCTGATTGTCCTGGGGTGGATTCTGTTGTTGACAGGTTGCAGCAAATTTGGGCTCATGTGGTGGACAATTTGGTGTTGTCTCAGGAGGAGGCTCAGCGTTTTGCTAACCGCCGTCGGTGTGTTGGTTCCCGGCTTCGGGTTGGGGATTTGGTCTGGTTGTCTTCCCGTCATGTTCCTATGAAGGTTTCTTCTCCTAAGTTCAAGCCTCGGTTTATTGGTCCTTATAGGATTTCTGAGATTATCAATCCAGTGTCTTTTCGTTTGGCCCTTCCAGCCTCTTTTTCCATCCATAATGGTTTTCATAGATCTTTGTTGCGGAAATATGTGGTGCCCGTTGTTCCCTCTGTTGATCCTCCTGCACCGGTGTTGATTGATGGGGAGTTGGAGTATGTGGTTGAGAAGATTTTGGATTCTCGTTTTTCGAGGCGGAAGCTTCAGTATCTTGCTAAGTGGAAGGGTTACGGCCAGGAGGATAATTCTTGGGTTGTGGCCTCCGATGTTCATGCTGACGATTTGGTTTGTGCCTTTCATTTGGCTCATCTTGATCGGCCTGGGGGCTCTGGTGAGGGTTCGGTGACCCCTCCTCAAGGGGGGGTACTGTTGTGAATTCTGCTCTTGGGCTCCCTCCTGTGGTTATAAGTGGTAGCGCTGCTGTCTTTGGATCATCAGGTGTCTCCACTTATTACAATTCTGACTGGGCTATTTAGCCTGGCTTGACCCTTTAGTCAGTGCCAGTTGTCCATTGTTCATGGAGGATTCACATCCCTGCTTGGTCTCTCCTGCTTGCTGTTCATTTCAACAAAGATAAGTCTGGCTTTGTTTTCTGCAGTCCACATGTTGTGGGCCTATAGTTCAGTACATTTCCTTGTTTTGTCTTGTCCAGCTTGGTCTGTATAAGGATTTGTTCAGCCAAGCTGGTATCTCTGGAGATGCAGATATACCCTCCATATCTTTAGTTAGATGTGGAGATTTTTGTATTTTCTGTGGTGGATATTTTCTAGTGTTTAATACTGACCGCATAGTACTCTGTCCTATCCTTTCTATTTAGTTAGACCGGCCTCCTTTGCTAAATCCTGATTTCTGTCTGCGTATGTTTTTTCCCTCTCCTCTCACAGTCAATATTTGTGGGGGGCTGTCTATCCTTTGGGGATTTTCTCTGAGGCATGATAGTTTTCCGTTTCTATCTCTAGGGGTATTTAGTCCTCCGGCTGTGACGAGGTGTCTAGGGTGTGTGAGGTACAACCCACGGCTACTTCTGGTTGCGGTGTTAAGATCAGGGTCTGCGGTCAGTACAGGTACCACCTTCTCCAGAGTACGTCTCATGCTGCTCCTAGGCCACCAGAGCATAACACCTTCTCCCTTATGCTTCAAAACTGCTGGAACAGCATGTCCATCTTGAACTGTCCTCCTATCTCTCCTACTGCTCCCTCTTTGACCGGTTACAATCTGGCTTCCAACCACATCACTCAACTGAAACTGCCCTAACTAAAGTGACCAATGACCTACTAACCGCCAAGAGCAAGCAACACTGCTCTGTCCTCTTCCTCCTGGACCTGTCTTCTGCCTTTGACACTGTGGACCACTCCCTCCTGTTACAGATTCTCTCATCTCTTGGCATTACAGACTTGGCCCTATCCTGGATCTCATCATATCTAACAGACCGGACATTCAGTGTCTCCCTCTCCCACACCACCTCCTCATCTCGCTCCCTGTCTGTCGGTGTTCCCCAAGGCTCAGTTCTAGGACCCCTACTCTTCTCCATCTACACCTTCAGCCTGGGACAGCTCATAAAATCCAACGGTTTACAATATCATCTATTCGCTGATGACACGCAGATCTACCTACCTGGACCTGACCTCACTTCCTTATTGACCATAATCCCACAATGTCTGTCTGCTATTTCATCCTTCTTTTCTGCCCGTTTTCTAAAACTGAACATGGACGAAACAGAATTCATCATCTTTCCCCCACCTCACTCTACCCCTCCACCTGACCTATCCATCAATGTTAATGGCTGCTCACTTTCCCCGGTTCCTCACGCTCGGTGCCTCGGGGTGATCCTTGACTCTACCCTCTCTTTCAAGCCACGTATCCAAGCCCTTGCCTCCTCTTGCCGATTCCAGCTCAAAAACATTTCCCGGATCCGTGCATTTCTTGACCATGAGAACAACAAAAACACTAGTACATGCCCTTATCATCTCCCGCCTTGATTACTGCAACCTCATACTCTCTGGCCTCCTCTCTAGCACTCTGGAATCACTCCAATCCACCCTAAACTCTGCTGCCCGACTAATCCACCTGTCTCACCGTTATTCTCCAGCCTCTCCTCTCTGCCAGGCCCTTCACTGGCTTCCTATTGCCCAGAGGCTAAAGTTCAAAACATTAACAATGACATACAAAGCCATTCACAACCTTACTCATCCATACATCTGTGACATGGTCTTTCTCCCACAACTACATCCAAGACTTCTCCCGTGCTTCCCCTATACTCTGGAACTCTCTACCCCAAAACATCAGGCTCTCGCCTACCACAGTATCCTTCAAAAGGAACCTGAAGACCCACCTCTTCCGACAAGCCTACAATCTGCAGTGATCCCCAATCTACTGAACCACCGCATGACCAGCTGTGACACTCTCCTAGTGTATCCTAACCCATCCCCTGTAGACTGTGAGTCCTCTCTCCTCCTGTACTTGTGTGTGCCTTGTTTTACTCATGTTTATTGTACTTGTCTATATTTTCCCCTTTCACATGTAAAGTGCCATGGAATAAATGGCACTATAAAAATGTGTTATAATAATAATAATAATAGACACTCTGTCAATAATAAACCCCCACCACAAAATCTAATTAGAATGGCGAGAGACTATAGAAAACTAATTACGACTAATTCCTTATTTGATTTGTGGAGAATAGATCCTCCTGTGAACAGAAACTTCTCCTTTTACTCTCCCTCCCCATTGCAACCATAACAGAATTTATTTTTTTTGCAAATATATTAACTCCTAAGGCTGAGATGGGTAAAATTAGCTGGTCTGACCATGCCTCGGTTTTGTTGGACCTTAATCCACTCAACTGTTTTCCAGGGCTTGTCACTGGCGATTGAATGAGTTACTAATTAATGACCCAACTGTCTGGAAGACCTTATTGGACCATCTCACTGACTTCTTCCATTTGAATGAGGGGTCAATTTCCTCTCCTTCAGTCCTGAGGAAAGCTCAGAAGGCCATCAAGAGGGGTTATTGTATCAAAGAAGGTTCCAGATTGAAAACAAATGATAAATTTTAACTCAATAAATTAACCTCTCAACTAATTAAAGAATGTAGGTTAACTGTTTCACCCTCCGTGAAGGTATTGAATAAGGTCGTGGGGATTGTAAACAAATTAAAAGACATTTCAATGCATAAAGTTGAAAAATTTCTTCTTTATACAAAATAAAAATATTACGAAAAGGTAATAAAGCACACACGCTTTTGGCTAGATTACTGAAGGATAAAACTTTGAACTCTGATCCCCAGGCCCTGAGAGGGGCTGATGTAACAATCCATGATAATCCAACTGAAATTTCAAAACTATTCTATAATTTCTATAGTAAATTGTATAACCTACAAGATACTCACCCCATAAATAGGGCTGATAGAAATATTGTATTGAAATTTTTTTTATCAAATTTAAATCTCCCTATTCTACCCTCTGAGGCCTTACTGTCTCTTAATCAGCTAGAGAGCCAGGAAAAATTTATGGATATTTTGAAAGATCTCCCTTTGGTTAAATCCCCTTGACCAGGTGGGCTGATGTACACTGCTCAAAAAAATAAAGGGGACACTAAAATAACACATCCCAGATATCACTGAATGAAATATTTCAGTTGCAAATCGTTATTCATTACATAGTGGAATGTGTTGAGAACAATAAAAAATAAAAATGATCAATGTAAATCAAAATTAACATCCCATGGAAGTCTAGATTTGGAATAATACTCAAAATCAATGTGGAAAATCAAATTACAGGCTGATCCAACTTCAGTGGAAATGCCTCAAAACAAGGAAATGATGTTCTGTTGTGTGTGTGTGGCCTCCATGTGCCTGTATGACCTCCCTACAATGCTTAGGCATGCTCTTGATGAGGCAGTGGATGGTCTCCTGAGGGATCTCTTCCCAGACCTGGACTAAAGCATCAGCCAAGTCTTGGACAGTCTGTGGTGCAACGTGACAATGGTGGATGGTGCAAGACATGATGTCCCAGATGCGTTCAATTGGATTCAGGTCTGGGGAATGGGGTGGGCCAGTTCATAGCTTCAATCCATTCATCTTGCAGGGACTGCTGACACAATCCAGTCACATGAGTTCTGGTATTGTCCTGCATTAGGAGGAATCCAGGGCCATCTGCACCAGCATATGGTCTCACAAGGGGTCTGAGGATCTCAATTCGGTGCCTAATGGCAGTCATGCTACCTCTGGCGAGCACATGGAGTGCTGTGCGGCCCTCCAAAGAAATGCCACCCCACACCATTACTGACCCACTGCCAAACCGGTCATGCTGAAGGATGTTGCAGACAGCAGATCGCTCTCCACCGTATCTCCAGACTCTGTCACGTCTGACACATGTGCTCAATGTGAACCTGATTTCATCTGTGAAGAGCACAGGGCGCCTTTGGCAAATTTTCAAACATGGTCTTCTATAGCAAATGCCAAGCGTCCTGCACGGTGTTGGACTGTGAGCATAACCCCCATCTGTGGACGTCCGGCACTCAGACCATCCTCATGGAGTCAGTTTCTAACCATTTGTGTAGACACATGCACATTTGTGGCCTGCTGGAGGTCATTTTGCAGGGCTCTGGCAGTGCTCCTCATTGCACAAAAGCTGAGGTAATGTTCCTGTTACTGGGTTGTTGCCCTTCTACGGCCACCTCAACATCTTCTAGTGTACTGGCCTGTCTCTTGTTAGCGCCTCCAGCCTCTGGACACTCCGGCGACAGACACAGTAAACCTTCTTGCCAGAGCTTGAATTGATGTGCCATCCTGGATGAGCTGCATTACCTGAGCCACTTGTGTGGGTTGTAGAGTCTGTCTCATGCTACCACGAGTGTGAAAGCACAACCAACATTCAAAAGTGAGCAAAACATCAGCCAGAAAGCATTGGTACTGAGATGTGGTCTGTGGACCCCACCTGCAGAACCACTCCTTTATTGAGTGTGTCTTAATAACTGCAAATAATTTCCATCTGTAGTCTCTTCCATTTGCATGTGAAATTTATTGTCAGTGTTGCTTCCTAAGTGGACAGTTTGATTTCACAGAAGTTTGATTTACTTGAAGTTATATTCTGTTTAAGTGTTCCCTTTATTTTTTTGAGCAGTATATATATATATATATATATATATATATATATATATATATATATAAATACATAAATAAAAAAAATATCTGTGCATGTATATATTACACAGATAGATGGAAGAAAAGCTGGTAATTCACCTGCCGTGTTCTGTAAAATTACTGCAGGAGCCGACAGGATAGAAGAGATGGATTACATACAGTAAATACAAATAGAATAGGTAGATATATAAATGTCAGTGACAAATACAATTATTATAGTGTGTGTGCAAATTACTGGACATGTATTTAATTAATAAAAGATTAATTTTCAGATAAAAAATGGCGTTGGCTCTCCTATCATTTTCATGACAAGCAGAGGGAAAGACGACGGTTGGGGCAGATGTTTATAGCCTGGAAAGAGGTAATACCCATAGAGCTCGCCAAGCTATTAATATCAGCTCACAGCTGTATACATAGCCTTTACTGGCTATTAAAATGGGGGACCCTAAAAATATTACATAAACATCAGCTCTCTGCTGACCCAGAAAAGGCAAATCTCTAAGATGCACCAATTCTGGCCCTTAGCCTCGCTCTTCCCACTTGCCCTGTGGCGGTGGCAAGTGGGGTGATAGGTGGTGGGGTTGATGTCACCTTTGTATTGTCTATTAACATCAAGCTCCGAGGTTGTTAATGGAGATGCGTCAATAAGAGGCCCTCATTACTAACCCCATTTCCACATTGTAAGAAAACACAGACACCTAGAATAAAGTCCTTTAATTGAAAAAAATGACACAGACTCCTTTAATAATCTCAATTAAACCATACTTACAAACTCGCCTAATCCCACCAAAGCCCTCGATTTCCTGTAATAAAAGTAAAATAAAAAAAAACAATATAACACACCTGTCTGTCGTTGATTCCACGTCGTAACGTAATCCATGTCTGGGGGAGGAATAGTTTTCAACCTGAACAGTGCCAAGATGTGACCGTCCAGGCTGAGAACCACTGGTGAATGAGATGCTGCGAGCGCAGCCTCAGTAACTAGCGGTGATGTCGCTGAGGCTCCGTTCCCAGCCGGGCTGAACTGTGGTGACCTCAGTGAGATCCACGTTAGCACTGTGAGAAAGTCCACGGTGCAGAACTGAGTTCACTGGAAGAATTTCACTGCAGAAGAAGGCACTGCGCCAAAGTGCTCGTTGGGTCGGGTGGTACAACGGTCCTGCAGTTAATTCCTTAGGCACATCATTACTGTATTTTGTCGGACTATAAGTCGCACTGGACCATAAGATGCACTTAGGTTTTAGAGGAGGAAATTTGGAAAAAAAAACTGAAGCAAAAAATGTGGTCAATGGTCCCCTTATCCCTATCCTGGTATGTATGACCCTCATCCCCATCCTGGTATGCATGGTCCCATTCTTATTCTGATATAATTGATTGGCCTCATCCCGTTCCTGGTATGATTCATTGATTGGCCCCCATTCAGTTCCTGGTAAGATTGATTAATTGGCCCCCATTCAGTTGCCGGTATGATTGATTGATTGGCCCCATCCCGTTCCTGGTATGATTGATTGATTGGCCCTCATCCAGTTCCTGGTATGATTAATTGGCCCCCATCCAGTTCCCAGTATAATTGATTGATTGGTCCCCATCCAGCTCCCAGTATGATGAATTGATTGGCTCCATCCCCTTGCTGGTATGATTGGACCCCATCCAGTTCCTGGTATGATTGATTGATTGGCCCCCATCCAGTTCCCGGTATAATTGATTGATTGGCCCCCATCCAGCTCCCGGTATGATGAATTAATGGGCCCCATCCCTTTGCTGGTATGATTGGCCCCCATCCAGTTCCCGGTATAATTGATTGATTGGCCCCCATCCAGCTCCCGGTATGATGAATTAATTGGCCCCATCCCCTTGCTGGCATGATTGGCCCCCATCCAGTTCCAGGTATACATGGCCCCATCAGAAAAGATTAAAAAGAAAACATTACTCTTACCTTCCTCTGCTCCCTCTCAGTCGCAGCATCCTGAGCAGCTGTTTAATGCTTGTAAGCAGCACATGGCAGGGACGTCATACGCTGCTCACAAGCAGATTGAACACAGCTGGCAGAAAACTCACCGACACTGTTCATCGTGATTGCGGTGAGTATCCATTCCCCTTCAGTAGCGCGCAGTGTCAGCCGCCTGCTTCCTGCTCCTGCCGGCGGTCACGTGTGCCGATACATAAGAGAAATGAATATTCTGAATAGGAAGTGGGAAGAGTGAGGCTAAGTGCCAGAATTGGCGCATCTTAGAGATGTGCCTTTTCTGGGATGGCTGTGAGTTAATATTTTTAGCCTGGGGGTAGCATCCATGGCTCCTTCCTAGGTTATTAATATCAGCCCGCAGATGTCTGCATAGCCTTTGCCAGTTATTAATTGTAGGGGGACCGTATATCATTTTTTTTAGTGTCCCCCATTTTAGTAGCCAGTAAAGGCTAATTATACAGCTGTGAGCTGATGTTAATAGCTTGGGAAGATCCATGGGCATTACCCCCTTCCCAGGCTATAAACATCTGCCCCCAGCCATCGTCTTTCCCTTTGCTGGTTATGAAAATTGCACATGAGCATACACCATTTTTTAATGAAAAATAATCTTTTATTAATTAAATACATGTCCAGTAATTTCCACACACACTGTAATAATTGAATTTGTCACTGACATCTATTCATCTAACTATTCTATTTGTATTTACTGTATGTAATCATCTATTCTATCCTGTCAGCTCCTGCAATAATTTTACAGAACACGGCAGATAAATAACCAGCTTTTCTTCTATCTGTCTATGCAATATATATATACAGTACAGACCAAAAGTTTGGACACATCTTCTCATTTAAAGATTTTTCTGTATTTTCATGACTAAGAAAATTGTACATTCACACTGAAGGCATCAAAACTATGAATTAACACATGTGGAATTATATACTTAACTAAAAAGTGTGAAACAACTGAAATTATGTCTTAAATTCTAGGTTCTTCAAAGTAGCCACCTTTTGCTTTGATGACTGCTTTGCACACTCTTGGCGTTCTCTTGATGAGCTCCAAGAGGTAGTCACTGGGAATGGTTTTCACTTCACAGGTGTGCCCTGTCAGGTTTAATAAGTGGGATTTTTTGCCTTATAAATGGAGTTGGGACTAGGGTTGAGCGAAACGGATCGGACAAATTAAAAAATCGCTGACTTTCGGCAAAGTTGGGTTTCATGAAACCTGACCCGATCCTAGTGTGGGATTGGCCATGAGGTCAACGATCTCCACGTCAAAGTTGCGTTTCATATGACGCTTTCACCGCCATTTTTCAGCCAATGAAGGAGGACGCAGAGTGTGGGCAGCGTGATGACATAGGTCTCGGTCCCCACCATCTTAGAGAAGGGCATAACAGTGATTGGCTTGCTTTCTGCGGCGTCACAGGGGGTATAAAGGGGCGTGCACACCGACCGCCATCTTACTTTTGCCGATCTTAGCATAGGGAGAGGTTGCTGCAGCTTCATCAGAGGAAGGGATATAGTTAGGGAGGGAAGTTTTACCCCCAAACCGCTTGTGCTGTAGCGATTTCCACTGTCCAACACCACCTATTTTTTGCAGGGACAGTGGAGGCTATATTTTTGTGCATCAGCTCTGTACCATATTAGGCTGCCTTATAAGGCTCCCTGATAGCTGCATTGCTGTTTGCACGCTGCTGTGCAAACCAACTGCTTTTTTAAAAGCAAAAATCCTGTTGCTCCTTTCAGCATAGTTATCTTGTTTATTTGTCCACAGTGCACTTTTGTGTGCAGCAGTCCTTTTTATTGCTGCTATACTTGTCCTGAGATCATTGTAGGGAGATTGAAATTGGACTACAGTCCATATATTTTTTCATATATCTTCCAGCCACTTTCTGCCACTTACATTTTGTTGTTTTATACAATGGGCCTGAGTTTTGGTTCAGTCACCAAAAAAAAAAAAGTGAGATTCAAATCCTCACAAAGTGGATGTAGTTCAGTCCTGTTAGTTTGTCGTATATCAGCCAGCCACTTTCTGCCACTTACATTGTGTTGTTTTATACACTGGGCCTGAGTTTTGGTTCAGTCTCCCTCCCAAAAAAGGGAGATTCAAATTCTCACAAAGAGGATATACTACAGTGCTGTCAGTTTGTCATATATCAGCCAGCCACTTTCTGCCACTTACATTTTGTTGTTTTATACACTGGGCCTGAGTTTTGGTTCAGTCTCCCCCCCAAAAAAGGAGATTCAAATTCTCACGATGTGGATATACTACAGTTCTGTTAGTTTGTCGTATATCAGCCAGCCACTTTCTGCCACTTATATTATGTTGTTTTATACACTGGGCCTGAGTTTTGGTTCAGTCTCCCCCCCAAAAAAAGGAGATTCAAATTCTCACAAAGTGGATATACTACAGTCCTGATAGTTTGACGTATATCAGCCAGCCACTTTCTGCCACTTTCATTGTGTTGTTTTATATACTGGGCCTGAGTTTTGGTTCAGTCGGCCCCCCAAAAAAGGGAGATTCAAATTCTCATGAAGTGGATATACTACAGTCCTGTTAGTTTGTCGTATATTAGGCAGCCACTTTCTGCCACTTACATTGTGTTGTTTTACACACTGGGCCTGAGTTTTGGTTCAGTCTCCCCCCAAAAAAGGGAGATTCAAATTCTCACAAAGAGGATATACTACAGTCCTGTTAGTTTGACGTGTATCAGCCAGCCACTTTCTGCCACTTACATTGTGTTGTTTTATACACTGGGCCTGAGTTTTGGTTCAGTCTCCCCCCCAAAAAAGAAAGATTCAAATTCTCACAAAGTGGATATACTACAGTCCTGTTAGTTTGTCGTATATCAGCCAGCCACTTTCTGCCACTTACATTGTGTTGTTTAATACACTGGGTCTGAGTTTTGGTTCAGTCTCCCCCCCAAAAAAGGGAGATTCAAATTCTCACAAAGTGGATATACTACAGTCCTGTTAGTTTGTCGTATATCAGCCAGCCACTTTCTGCCACTTCCATTGTGTTGTTTTATGCACAGGGCCTGAGTTTTGGTTCAGTCTCCCCCCCAAAAAA
Source organism: Ranitomeya variabilis (assembly GCF_051348905.1). Taxonomy (NCBI): domain Eukaryota; kingdom Metazoa; phylum Chordata; class Amphibia; order Anura; family Dendrobatidae; genus Ranitomeya; species Ranitomeya variabilis. Next base: position 873,576,900 of record NC_135233.1, read on the forward strand.
GGGAGATTTAAATTCTCAACAAGTTTATATACACCTTCTACCTTGTTTTACAGTACGATATAACGGTTGTTATTTTGGTTAGATTTTCCAAAAAAATGAGGAAGTCTGGTGGAAGAGCCCATGGGCGGTCGTTGCCAGCTGGTTCTGATGGTGGTGGTGGTGGTGGTGCATCTGGTGTTAGTGGCAAAAGCACAATAGCCCCTAAGGCTGGAGGTCTTGAGCCAGTGTCATCGTCTGGCTACACAAGGCCTCAAAGGCTCCCTTATCTGGGAGTAGGAAAACAGCTTTTAAAGCCAGAACAGCAGGAAAAAGTTTTGGCTTTCCTTGCTGACTCAGCCTCTAGCTCTTTTGCCTCCTCTTCAGAAAGTTCCAAATATAAAAGCAGCGAGTCATCAGTGGATGCTCCTAGTCAGGAACAAGACGTTTCCTTGTGTCCTTCACCCAAACCAAAAGTGAAGGATGCGTCTCGCGACACTACAGGTTACTCCATCGAGCTCTTTACACATACCGTGCCTGAGTTAGAAAGGGAAATTCTTAACTGTCCATTACAAGATGAATCAGACATGGAGTGCACTGATGCACAGCCACAGCTAGATTATTATGCTGTTCCATTGACTCAGATCACTACATTGCCCTCACAGTGTACTGAGCCTGAATCTGACCCTGATGAGACTATGGTGCCCCGTCCTGAATGCTATAGCACTTTACAAGGTGATACAGAGGAAGGTGCACATGACATTGAAGAGGAGGTGATAGATGACCCAGTTGTTGACCCAGATTGGCAGGCATAGGGGGAAGAGGGTGCCGCTGCCAGTAGCTCAGAATCGGAGGAGGATGATCCGCAGCAGCCATCTACATCGCAACAGCTGTCATCTGGCAGGCCCGTATCAGGCCAAAAACATTTGTCAAAAACAAAAACAGTTTTAGGACAGCGTGGCCATCTGGTGAAAGTAGCACAGCATGCAATGCCTGAAAAGGTATTCCATAGTAGGAAGAGTGCAGTGTGGACATTTTTTAACCAAGATCCGAATGATCAGTGCAAAGTTATCTGTAAGAAATGCTCAAAGACCTTTAGCAGAGGGAAGAATCTTCAAAATTTAAATACAACGTGCATGCTTAGACATTTAACCAGCATGCACTTGCAAGCCTGGACTAACTACCAAACATCCTGTACCATTGGTGCACCTGCTCAGAATGAAGGTAGTCAGCAACGCTACATTGCTTCCCTCACTGTAAGCCCACCGGTTAGGACACCACCAGCAGCAAATGTGGAGGTATCGTCGCAAGGCCAAAGCAGTCAGTCACCAACTCTCTCTCAATCCGCCATGTCCACCACCACCACCGCTAGTTCCACCATATGCACATCTCCAGTCCAGCTCATCCTGCAAGAGACTCTCGTTTGGAAAAGAAAGTACTCATCCTCTCATCCACGTACACAGGGTTTGAACGCCCACATTGCTATACTAATCTCGTTAGAGATGATGCCTTAACGGTTGGTTGAAAGCAAAGCTTTCAAAGACCTGATGGCCTACGCAGTACCACTCTATGACCTACCCAGTCAGCACTTCTTTGCAGGAAAAGCCATATTAGCCCTCCATCAGCATGTCAAAGACCGCATTGTCCATGCACTGAGGCAATCAGTCAGTGGAAAGGTGCACCTCACAACAGATGCATGGACAAGTAGGCATGGCCAGGGACGATACGTGTCCATCACGGCGCACTGGGTTAATGTGGTGGATGCTGGGTCCACAGGGGACAGTCATAGTGGGACAGTTCTGCCTAGCCCACGGTCTAGGAAACAGTTGGCTATAGGCGTTCGCCACCCCTCCTCCTCCTCCTCCTCCAGAAGCGAAAGCTCATCCACAGAGTGCAGTCGCATGACCACTCCATCCGCAGCTGCCAGTGTTGCACACGATGTGTCAAATTATTGAACAGCTAGTGATAAGCATCAGCAGGCTGTGTTACAAATGAAGTGTTTGGGCGACAACAGACATACCGCGGAAGTACTTGCCGAGTACTTGCAGCAAGAAACTCAGTCATGGCAGGGCAGTGTACATCTTGAGGCAGGCAAGGTAGTCAGTGATAACGGAAGGAATTTTATGGCTGCCATAGCCCTTTCAGAACTGAAACACATACCTTGCCTGGCTCACACATTGAACCTGGTGGCGCAGTGCTTCCTGAAAAATTATCCGGGGTTACCAGCCCTGCTCCTGAAGGTGCGAAGACTTTGCTCGCACATCCGCCGGTCGCCCGTACACTCCAGCCGTATGCCGAACCATCAGCGATCGCTGAATCTTCCCCAGCACCGCCTAATAATACATTGCAACAAGGTGGAACTCCACACTGCACATGGTTCAGAGGCTGTGCGAACAGAGGCGTGCTGTAATTTATTTGTGGGAGGACACACATACATGGGCAGGCACTTAGATGGCAGACATGGAGTTGTCTGGTGTGCAGTGGTCGAAACTACAAGACCTCTGTCAAGTCCTTCAGTGTTTTGAGGAATGCACGTGGCTGGTAAGTGCAGACGATGCCATCATAAGCATGAGTATCCCACCAACGCGTCTGCTGATACAAAGTTGGATGCACATTAAGGAGCAGGCGTCTGCAGCCGAGGTGAAGGGAAGCCTTGATGACAATCAGCCATTGTCTGCTCAGGGAACTGTCCTGGACGAGGTGGCGGATGAAGAGGAGGAGGAGGATGATGGGGATGAATATTTATGGGGGGAGGATGCTTCTCATGGGGCAATAGAAACTGGTGGTGTTGCAAGGTCAGGTACAAGGTTTTTGCGGGACACAAGTGATGTTGATTTGCAAGAAGGTGCTCCTCAACCCAGCACAAGCAGTGAATTGTCACCTGGAACATTGGCCCACATGGATGAGTATGCCTTGCATATCCTAAAAAGGGACCCCCGCATTATCAAAATGATGACCGATGACGATTACTGGTTGGCCTGCCTCCATGATCCACGATATAAAGGAAAATTACAAAATATCATGCAACATGAGAACCTTGACCAAATATTGGCTACCAAACAAGCAACTCTTGTAGACCGTTTGGTTCAGGCATTCCCAGCACACAGCGGCGATGATGGTTCTCACAGGAGCCATAGGGAGCAACATGGCAGAGGTGTTAGAGATGCACAAATCCGAAGTGCCGTTGGACAGAGGGGTTTTATGACCAGGTTGTGGAGTGATTTCGCAATGACTGCTGACACGACAGGTACTGCTGCATCGATTCAAAGTGACAGGAGACAGCATTTCTCCAGTATGGTTACGAACTACTTTTCCTCCCTTATCGATATTCTCCCTCACAGGTCATTCCCCTTTGATTACTGGGCATATAAAATAGACACCTGGCCTGAATTGGCAGAATATGCATTACAGGAGCTCGCTTCCCCTTCTGCTAGTGTGCTATCAGAAAGAGTCTTCAGTGCTGCTGGCTCAATACTGACCGAAAAAAGGACACGTCTGGGTACTCAAAATGTTGATGATCTAACCTTCATTAAAGTAAACCAATCATGGATTTCAAATTATTTGGCCCCACCTCCCCTTGCTGACACGTAGCTTGCCTGAAAAATGTCTTGCTTTTGGCCTCCTCTTACTGACTGCTCCAATTCCTCTATTTGCAGCTGCTGAATGTCCACCATAGGCCATTTTTATACCTCCCTAAATGTGCTGACTCCATCCACAGGCCCGTGGTCACCACCTGGCGCAAGCATCCATGTGAGTGCCGTTTGCCTGGACAGGTGGGTGTGCCCACTCTTGGATGACGGCACTGGCACAGTGTCCCTCATAGTACAATGAAGTGTCTCTGATGGTGGTGGTGCACAACCAACGTCAGACACACCATCGTAATATGAGGGGCCCTGTGCCAGTACCGCCACCCACGAGAGAGTGTTCCCCCCACAGCTCGAACAGAGCTCTACCACTTGCAATACTTACCTCTCCCTGCTCCACCACTGTGTAGTCTGAGCTGTTAAATCCTTCAATGGCACTGCCAATACAAATTTGTTGAAATGATAGGTGATAGTTAAAATATACAGGGGCCCTGGCCCCCATTTAGACCAGTTAATACTTTGCGCCTACTACCACTGTCTGCTACTCAGCAAAGGAGCCCACCCCTGTACCTAGCTATGCCACCTGTTTATATATGAACAATTTTTTGGCTGACATTTAGCCCACTTTATTATTTGGGCCTACTAACTGTGTCTGCCACTCATTACAGTTGTCCTCCACTGAACAAAGCAATGCCGCCTGTTTAGTCCTGTTACCAATTTTGAACTGCATTTAGCCCACTTTATTATTTGGGCCTACTACATGTGTATGCCACTCATTACAGTTGCCCTCCACTGAACAAAGCAATGTCGCCTGTTTAGTCCTGTTACCAATTTTGAACTGCATTTAGCCTACTTTATTATTTGGGCCTACTAACTGTGTCTGCCACTCAATACAGTTGTCCTCCACTGAACAAAGCAATGCCGCCTGTTAAGTCTTGTTACCAAATTCGAACTGCATTTAGCCTACTTTATTATTTGGGCCTACTAAATGTGTCTGCCGCTCATTACAGTTGTCCTCCACTGAACAAAGCAATGACGCCTATTTAGTTTTGTTAACACATTTGAACTGCACTTAGCTCAATTTATTATTTGGCCCTACTAACTGTGACTGCCGCTCATTACAGTTGCCCTCCACTGAACAAAGCAATGCCACCAGTTTAGTCCTGTTACCACATTTGAACTGCATTTAGCCCACTTTATTATTTGCGTCTACTAACTGTGTCTGCCGCTCATTACAGTTGTCCTCCACTAAACAAAGCAATGCCACCTGTTTAGTCCTGTTACTGTTGTGAATTCCGCTCTTGGGCTCCCTCCGGTGGTTGTAAGTGGCACTTTTGTGAATTCTGCTCTTGGGCTCCCTCCGGTGGTTTTAAGGGGAACGGCTGCTCCTTGGATTTAGCAGTCAGCAGCTGCTGCCACTGATCGTCTATTCTGGCTCGGCTATTTAGCCTGGCTCTATCCTTCAGCCAGTGCCACTGTTCAATGGTTCCTGGTTGGATTCACATCTCTTCTTGGATTTCCCTGATATTCTGACCAGTTCAGCAAAGATAAGTCCTTGCTTTGTTCTTTTGCTTTCCACATTTTGTGGACTTTATCGTTCAGCACATTCTATGTTTTTTCTAGTCCAGCTTTTCAGTATGGATTTATTCAGTTAAGCTGGAAGCTCTGGGAAGCAGATTTACCCTCCACACCTTTAGTCAGGTGTGGAGATTTTTGTAAACTCTGTGGTGGATTTTTCTAGTTTTTTAATACTGACCGCACAGTATTCTGTCCTATTCTATCTATCTAGCTAGCGTGGCCTCCTTTGCTTCATCCTGGTTTCATTCTGCGTATGTCATTTCCCTCTCCACTCACAGTCAATATTTGTGGGGGGCTGGCTATCCTTTGGGGATTTTCTCTGAGGCAAGATAGCTTTCCTGTTTCTATCTTTAGGGGTAGTTAGTCCTCCGGCTGTGACGAGGTGTCTAGGGAGTGACAGGAACATCCCACGGCTACTTCTAGTGTTGTGTTAAGCTTAGGAACTGCGGTCAGTACAGGTTCCACCTCCTCCAGAGCTCGCCCCATGTTGCTCCTAAACCACCATTTCATAACAGTACGAGTGACCAAAAATGAATTAAATGCATCTCAAAAGAAGGAAAAAAAGTTCTGAGCCATTTTTTTTTTTTTGCAGTCTGTTTTGTCTTTTTTTTCCTCTTAATCTCTGGGTGGTTCAGGATTTTGGCGCTGGCATGGATGTTCAGGGTTTGTTTTCTCGTGTGGATCAACTTGCTGCAAGAGTTCAGAGTATCCAAGATTATGTTGTCCAGACTCCGGCTTTAGAGCCTAGAATTCCTACTCCTGATTTGTTTTTTGGGGACAGATCTAAGTTTTTGAACTTTAAAAATAACTGCAAATTGTTTTTTGCTTTGAAACCCCGTTCCTCTGGTGATCCCATTCAGCAGGTTAAAATTGTCATCTCTCTGTATTTTTACTGTGGTGATTCTGCTCATGTTATTTCTGTTTGCCCTAAGCGTACTAAGAGGGTCGCTAGGTCTGTTACCATCAGTACTGTTCAGCCTAAATTTCTCTTATCTGTGACCCTGATTTGCTCATTATCGTCCTTTTCTGTCATGGCATTTGTGGATTCAGGCGCTGCCCTGAACTTAATGGACTTGGAATTCGCCAGGCGATGTGGTTTTTCCTTGCAGCCTTTGCAGAGCCCTATTCCTTTGAGGGGCATTGATACTACACCGTTGGCCAAGGATAAACCTCAGTATTGGACTCAGCTGACCATGTGCATGGCTCCAGCACATCAGGAAGATTGCCGTTTTCTGGTGTTGCATAATTTGCATGATGTTGTTGTACTGGGTTTTCCATGGTTACAGGTACATAATCCTGTGCTGGATTGGAATTCTATGTCTGTGACTAGTTGGGGTTGTCAAGGGGTACATAGTGACGTTCCTTTGATGTCAATTTCCTCTTCCCCCTCTTCTGAAGTCCCTGAGTTTTTGTCGGATTTCCAGGATGTATTTGATGAGCCCAAGTCCAGTTCCCTTCCTCCACATAGGGACTGTGATTGTGCTATTAACTTGATTCCTGGCTGTAAGTTCCCTAAGGGTCGACTTTTCAATCTGTCTGTGCCAGAGCATGCCGCCATGCGTAGTTATGTTAAGGAGTCTTCGGAGAAGGGGCATATTCGGCCGTCTTCATCACCATTGGGAGCGGGATTCTTTTTTGTTGCCAAGAAGGATGGCTCCTTGAGACCCTGTATTGATTATCACCTTCTTAATAAGATCACGGTCAAATTCCAATACCCTTTACCTTTGCTTTCTGATTTGTTTGCTCGGATTAAGGGGGCTAGTTGGATTACTAAGATTGACCTTCGAGGGGCATATAATCTTGTTCGTATTAAACAGGGTGACGAATGGAAAACTGCATTTAATACGCCCGAAGGCCATTTTGAATACCTTGTGATGCCTTTCGGGCTTTCTAATGCTCCTTCTGTATTTCAGTCCTTCATGCATGATATTTTCCGCAATTATCTTGATAAATTCATGATTGTGTATTTGGATGATATTTTGATTTTTTTCCGATGATTGGGAGTCTCATGTGAAGCAGGTCAGGATGGTATTCCAGATCCTTCGTGATAATGCTTTATTTGTGAAGGGGTCTAAGTGCCTATTTGGAGTTCAGAAGGTCTCTTTTTAGGGTTTTATTTTTTCACCCTCGTCTATAGAAATGGATCCTGTTAAGGTCCAAGCCATTCATGACTGGATTCAACCCACATCTGTGAAGAGTCTTCAGAAATTTTTGGGATTTGCTAATTTTTATCGCCGTTTCATTGCCAACTTTTCCAGTGTGGTTAAGCCCCTGACCGATTTGATGAAGAAATGCGCTGACGTGACGAATTGGTCCTCTGCGGCTGTTGAGGCCTTTCAGGAGCTTAAACGCCGATTTACTTCTGCCCCTGTGTTGTGTCAGCCAGATGTTTCTCTTCCTTTTCAGGTTGAGGTTGACGCTTCTGAGATTGGGGCAGGGGCCGTTTTGTCTCAGAGGAATTCTGATGGTTCTTTGATGAAACCGTGTGCCTTTTTTTCCAGAAGGTTTTCGCCTGCGGAGCGCAATTATGACGTCGGCAATCGGGAGTTGTTGGCTATGAAGTGGGCATTTGAGGAGTGGTGACATTGGCTTGAGGGAGCCAAGCACCGCGTTGTGGTCTTGACCGATCATAAGAATCTGATTTACCTCGAGTCGGCCAAGCGGTTGAACCCTAGACAGGCTTGATGGTCCCTGTTTTTCTCCCGTTTTGATTTTGTGGTCTCGTATCTTCCGGGATCTAAGAATGTTAAGGCTTATGCCCTCTCTAGGAGTTTTTTGCCTGATTCTCCTGGAGTCCTTGAGCCAGTTGGCATTCTTAAGGAAGGGGTGATTCTTTCTGCCATCTCCCCTGATTTACGGCGGGTGCTTCAGGAATTTCAGGCTGAAAAACCTGACCGCTGTCCAGTGAGGAAGCTGTTTGTTCCTGATAGATGGACAAGTAAGGTAATTTCTGAGGTTCATTGTTCGGCGTTGGCTGGTCATCCTGGAATTTTTGGTACCAGAGATTTGGTTGCTAGGTCCTTTTGGTGGCCTTCCTTGTCGTGGGATGTGCGTTTTTTTGTGCAGTCCTGTGGGACTTGTGCCCGGGCCAAGCCTTGCTGTTCCCGCGCTAGTGGGTTGCTCTTGCCCTTGCCGGTCCCTGAGAGGCCCTGGATGCATATTTCCATGGATTTTATTTCGGATCTTCCTGTTTCCCAGAAGATGTCTGTTATCTGGGTGGTTTGTGACCGGTTCTCTAAAATGGTCCATTTGGTACCTTTGCCTAAATTGCCTTCCTCCTCTGATTTGGTTCCATTGTTTTTTCAGCATGTGGTTCGTTTGCATGGCATTCCGGAGAATATTGTGTCTGACAGAGGTTCCCAGTTTGTTTCTAGGTTTTGGCGGCCTTTTGTGCTAGGATGGGCATTGATTTGTCTTTTTCTTCGGCGTTTCATCCTCAGACAAATGGCCAAACTGAGCGAACTAATCAGACCTTGGAAACCTATTTGAGATGCTTTGTGTCTGCTGATCAGGATGAGTGGGTGGCTTTCTCGCCGTTGGCCGAGTTTGCCCTCAATAATCGGGCTAGTTCGGCTACTTTGGTTTCGCCTTTCTTTTGTAATTTTGGTTTTCACCCTCGTTTTTCTTCAGGGCAGGTTGAGCCTTCTGATTGTCCTGGTGTGGATTCTGTGATGGACAGGTTGCAGCAGATTTGGACTCATGTGGTAGACAATTTGACGTTGTCTCAGGAAAAGGCTCAACGTTTTGCTAACCGCCGTCGGTGTGTTGGTCCCCGGCTTCGGGTGGGGGATTTAGTCTGGTTATCTTCTCGTCATGTTCCTATGAAGGTTTCTTCCCCTAAGTTCAAGCCTCGGTTTATTGGTCCTTATAAGATTTCTGAAATTATCAATCCGGTATCTTTTCGTTTGGCCCTTCCAGCCTCTTTTGCCATCCATAATGTTTTCCATAGATCTTTGTTGCGGAGATATGTGGTGCCCGTTGTTCCCTCTGTTGATCCTCCTGCCCCGGTGTTGTTTGAGGGGGAGTTGGAATATGTGGTTGAGAAAATTTTGGATTCTCGTTTTTCGAGGCGGAGGCTTCAGTATCTTGTCAAGTGGAAGGGTTATAGCCAGGAGGATAATTCTTGGGTTGTTGCCTCCGATGATCATGCCGCCGATTTGGTTCATGCTTTTCACTTGGCTCGTCCTGATCGGCCTGGGGGCTCTGGTGAGGGTTCGGTGACCCCTCCTCAAGGGGGGGTACTGTTGTGAATTCCGCTCTTGGGCTCCCTCCGGTGGTTGTAAGTGGCACTTTTGTGAATTCCGCTCTTGGGCTCCCTCCGGTGGTTTTCAGTGGAACGGCTGCTCCTTGGATTTAGCAGTAAGCAGCTGCTTCCACTGATCGTCTATTCTGGCTCGGCTATTTAGCCTGGCTCTATCCTTCAGCCAGTGCCACTGTTCAATGGTTCCTAGTTGGATTCACATCTCTTCTTGGATTTCCCTGATATTCTGTACCAGTTCAGCAAAGATAAGTCCTTGCTTTGTTCTTTTGCAGTCCACATTTTGTAGACTTTATCGTTCAGCACATTCTATGTTTTTTCTAGTCCAGCTTTTCAGTATGGATTTATTCAGTTAAGCTGGAATCTCTGCGATGCAGATTTACCCTCCACACCTTTAGTCAGGTGTGGAGATTTTTGTAAACTCTGTGGTGGATTTTTCTAGTTTTTTAATACTGACCGCACAGTATTCTGTCCTATTCTATCTATCTAGCTAGCGTGGCCTCCTTTGCTTCATCCTGGTTTCATTCTGCGTATGTCATTTCCCTCTCCACTCACAGTCAATATTTTTGGGGGGCTGGCTATCCTTTGGGGATTTTCTCTGAGGCAAGATAGCTTTCCTGTTTCTATCTTTAGGGGTAGTTAGTCCTCCGGCTGTGACGAGGTGTCTAGGGAGTGACAGGAACATCCCACGGCTACTTCTAGTGTTGTGTTAAGCTTAGGAACTGCGATCAGTACAGGTTCCACCTCCTCCAGAGCTCGCCCCATGTTGCTCCTAAACCACCAGTTCATAACATGTTACCACATTTGAACTGCATTTAGTCCACTTTATTATTTGCGTCTACTAACTGTGTCTGCCGCTCATTACAGTTGTCCTCCACTAAACAAAGCAATGCCACCTGTTTAGTCCTGTTACCACATTTGAACTGCATTTAGCCCACTTTATTATTTTGGACCTACTAACTGTGTCTGCCACTGATTACAGTTGTCCTCCACTGAACAAAGCAATGCCGCCTTTTTAGTCCTTTTACCAATTTTGAACTGCATGTAGCCTACTTTATTATTTGGGCCTACTAACTGTGTCTGCCACTCATTACAGTTGTCCTCCACTGAACAAAGCAATGCCGCCTGTTTAGTCCTGTTACCAATTTCAACTGTGTTTAGCCTACTTTATTTTTGGGCCTACTAACTGTCTGTCACTCATTACATTTGTCCTCCACTGAACAAAGCAATGCCGCCTGTTAAGTCCTGTTACCAAATTGGAACTGCATTTAGCCTACTTTATTATTTGGGCCTACTAACTGTGTCTGCCACTCATTACAGTTGTGCTCCACTGAACAAAGCAATGCCACCTGTTTAGTCCTGCTACCACATTTGAACTGCATTTAGCCCACTTTATTATTTGGGCCTACTAACTCTGTCTGCCACTCATTACAGTTGTCCTCCACTGAACAAAGCAATGCCGCCTGTTTAGTCCTGTTAGCAATTTTGAACTGCATTTAGCCTACTTTATTATTTGGGCCTACTAACTGTGTCTGCCGCTCATTACAGTTGTCCTCCACTGAACAAATTAATGTCGCCTGTTTAGTCCTGTTACCACATTTGAACTGCATTTAGCAACTTTATTATTTGGGCCTACTAACTGTGTCGGCCACTCATTACAGTTGTCCTCCACTGAACAAAGCAATGCCGCCTGTTTAGTCCTGTTACCAATTTTGAACTGCATTTAGCCTACTTTACTATTTGGGCCTACTAACTGTGTCTGCCGCTCATTACAGTTGTCCTTAACTGAACAAAGCAATTCCGCCTGTTTAGTCCTATTACCAATTTGGAACTGCATTTAGCCTACTTTATTATTTGGGCCTACTAACTGTGTCTGCCGCTCATTACAGTTGTCCTTCACTGAACAAAGCAATGCTGCCTGTTTAGTCCTGTTACCACATTTGAACTGCATTTAGCCCACTTTATTATTTGGACCTAGTAACTGTGTCTGCCGCTCATTGCAGTTGACCTCCACTGAAGAAAGCAATGCCACCTGTTTAGTCCTGTTACCAATTTTGAACTGCATTTAGCCTACTTTATTATTTGGGCCTACTAACTGTATCTGCCGCTCATTACAGTTGTCCTCCATTGAACAAAGCAATGGCGCCTGTTTAGTCCTGTTACCACATTTTTTTTTTAACCAATAAATTTTTATTGAAAGATTGCATATTAACAACATATCAAGAAAAAAAACCACATCAGGAGGGGGAGAGGGAGGAAGGAAGGGAGGGAGGACAGGGAAAGGAGGACAACAAGGAACCCAGTACATAATACAAGAGGACCACAATGTGGTCAAGCAAAACACATAAATTCCACAAACACAGGGTCAGTCATACTTTAAATGAGGGCGAGTGCAGACTGAGATATGTGTGCGGAGGAAACCCATGGATCCCACCACGAGAGGACCCTAGATTTCCTTGACAAATCCTGCGCCATAATAACCTCGTAGCAAAAATGTAAGTCAATTTTCGCAATCAGCTCGGCTCTGGAGGGGAGGGCCGGGGACTTCCAATATTTTGCAATACATTGTCTAGCGGCAACAAGGACATTAGAGATCACGGGTCGGAGAGGAGAGGGGAGGTCTATGAGAGAAATACCCAGAATAGCGAGCTGACCACTCAGCAGCAGGGGGAGACGGGTCAGATCAGTAATCAGTGCCTCCACCTCACTCCAAAAAGCCCGGATCTGCGGGCATAACCACCAGACATGAGAAGCAGATCCCACAGCACCACAACCCTTCCAACAGAGGGGTGAGGAAGATGGAGAGAACCTCGCCAGACGGGACGGAGTAATATACCAATGTAATTGTATCTTTTTAACCTGTTCCAAGTGACCGATACATGAAGAAAATTTAGAGGGATGAATCATTGCGAACTGCCAATCCTCCAAGGAAGCCTCAAAACCCAATGAGGACTCCCAGGAAGACATAAATTGAAATTTGCCAGAGACGCCACAGGATAGGAGGGCTTTGTAAATAATGGAGATGCCATGGGGCAATACAGTGGAAGGTCTGAAGAACCTATGGACCGGGTCCTCTGTCAAAGGCGGGGGGGCCCCGAATGAGCGATGAGACCTGAGAAAACTACGGAGTTGGAAATATTGGAAAAAGTCAGAGGCGGTCAGGGAGAACCTCCCAGAGAGCTCCTCAAATGACAGAAGGCCATCTGAGCCGAATAGATCCGCCACCCGGAGCACCCCGCGCCCCCTCCAAGAGGAGAGAGAGATGTGCCCGATGACATACTCCAAGGCCCGTACCGAGACATAATCATGCATGAACACCAGAATAGAGGGAATAAGCAACGCCCAAAGTTTCGTAGCAGTCCTAACAGAGCGGAGACACTTGCCCACAAGGGGAACCCGGAGAAACTGAAGTTCTAAGAGCAATTTTAGCGAGTTTTGGGGACCAAAGTGAGATTCGATAAGGAACCAGGGTAGACACGAGTCCCCTTCCCACCAAATTTTAAGAGGCTCAAGGATCGCCGCTCTATAATAAGATTGGACCGCCGGGACGCCCAGACCCCCCATTGAGTATGGTAGGCACATAATCCGACGCCTGACCCTATGAGGTTTCTTGTTCCAGATGAACCGATCTATAAGCGATTGGAAAGCAGAGATAAACTTCGAGGGGATAAAGAGGGGAAGACAACGGAAGAGGTACATAATTTTAGGCAGGAATTACATTTTAGCAGTTTGTATACGTGCCATCCATGATAGAGTCATACTCGATAAATGATCCATACCTCTTCTGACCTCTGCAAGAGTTCCCTCACAGTTTGCATGGACTATGTTGTCTAACCTAGTTATCTTGATGCCTAGGTACGTGAATCCCAGGGGAGCCCAGATGAACGCATATTTCGATTGGATTTGGACCTGAAGGGAAGCCGGGAGAAACAGGGGAAAAATTGTGGATTTGGTCAAATTAAGCTTATAATACGAAACCGCTGAAAATTCAGTTAGAATGGAGGTGATGGCATTCAACGAGGTTAAGGGCGAAGTGCAAGTTAATACTACGTCGTCGGCATAGAGACCGATTTTATGTTCCGATCCCCCCACCACAATTCCCCTTATATCCGTCGACTGTCTAACTCTTGCAGCCAGGGGCTCCATGACCAGAGCGAAGATAATCGGAGAGAGGGGGCAGCCCTGACGCGTACCATTACGAATAGGGAATGTCCGAGAATTAAAACCCGCCGAACGAACCGACGCACAGGGGTTGGAGTACAATGCCATAACTGCTCTACCAATTTGGCCAGTAAGCCCGAATCTCCCCAGAGTGAGTTCAATATAGTCCCAGTGTACCCTGTCGAACGCTTTTTCTGCGTCGAGCGACAGAAATACACTGGGGAGGCCCCTCCCTTCCACCACATCCAAAAGGTCTATCAGGCGCCTGGTGCCATCTCTGGTCTGCCTACCCGGGACGAACCCAACTTGATCAGGGTGAATAAGACTAGGGAGAACTGCGAATAGTCTGTTGGCCCAGACCTTTGCATAGATCTTCACATCGCAGTTTAGCAGTGCTATCGGGCGGAAATTCCCCGGGGATGTTGGGGATTTCCCTTGTTTGGGGAGAGTCGCAATGGAAGCCTCCAATCCCTCAGCCCTAATACTACCTGCCGACAACCAACTATTAAAAAGCCGCAGGAGGTAAGGGGAGAGAACAGAAAAGAACTGCGCGTAGTAGAGAAAAGAAAAACCATCCGGCCCAGGGGAGGAACCTTTATTGGCATCTCTGACAATTTGTGAGAGTTCAGATTCAACAATGGGGGAGTTTAAGAAGGCGAGCTGTTCCTGGGTAACGGAGGGGAGATTAGCCCCATCCAAGAATGCCAAAATTGACTCCCGCGAAGGCTGGGGAATCCCTAGGTCAGACCCGAGATCATAGAGCGAGGAGTAATAGGAAGCAAACTCCTCAGCAATCTGAATCGGGTTGCACACCTGGGAGCCGTCAGGCCTGAGCAAGAATGGGATCTTGGACTGAGCCTCTCTCTTCCTAACACGTCTGGCCAGGACAGCACCTGCTCGGTCCCCCATTGTGTAGAACTTTGCCCTAGATTTCCTCAGGTTCTTCTCAGCTCTATGGAGGAGAAGGTTGCGAACATGCATACGGGCCCTAGAAAGGTCAGAAAGAAGGGCTGGAGTAGGAGATAATTTGTGGGCAGACTCCAGTCGAGATAAGTCCTCCAGAGCCGAGCAAAGGACCGCGTTATACTGCCTTTTGGCCTTAGCTGCCAGTTTGATGAAGTGGCCCCTAATTACCGCCTTGTGAGCAAACCAAAGAGTGTCATCCGCTGTGTCAGGAGTATCATTGTAGGCGAAAAAATCACCCAAAGCCGCCTCTATACATTGGGAGTTGGTTTGGTCAGCAAGGAGATGGGCGTTGAGACGCCAGTGCCCGGGGGGTCTAATGGCCAAGGGGTCCTCCAGGGTGAGGGACACCGGAGCATGGTCCGACCAGGTAATGCCGCCAATATCTGCTGAGGTACAGTGAGGGAGAGCCACGTCATTCACCAGAACAAAGTCAATCCTGCTATAGGAACCATGTCTGGGAGACAAAAACGTGTAGTCTCTCTCGCCGCAATGCAGATATCTCCAAATATCATGAAGGTTGAAAGAATTAATTAGGGGACCCGCTTCACATCTTGACAGTGAGGAGGTAGAACAATCTAAATCTTTAGACATTGGGACATTGAAGTCGCCAGCAATCAATTGATGACCATGCTGAATGTCGTGAAGAGTTAGAAAAACCCCCTCCAGAAACCTGAGCTGCCCCACATTAGGGGCATAGATCGAAGCGATGGTATAGGGTGCGTTGTTAATGAGGCATAGCACCACAAGAAACCTACCCAGCGGGTCTGCAATGGAACGAACCAACTGAAAGGAGTTGGACCTGCTAAAGAAGATAGCTACTCCCGCCTTTTTAGACGGGCCATTAGCAAAAAACTGGTGCGGGTATAAACCTGAATGCATTCTCTGATTATCACATTCCAGCAAATGCGTTTCCTGAAGGCACAAAATGTCATGTCGGGATTTACCTAATTGGCGCCACACAACAGACCTCTTGCCCGGGGAGTTAAGGCCATTAACATTAATTGAATATAGCGAGATACTCATAATGAGAACATAAAAACAGTTTGGTAATCATCAAACACCGACAACCTGTGAATAAGAAAAGAGGCCAAGTAATCAATGGACTAGAGCATACATGTGTGCAGACCGGGGGGAGGGGAGAAGGAGATGGGAGGACACAAACAGGACATACGACAAGTAACAAGTAAACTAGCGGACTGGAGTCCATTCAGGAATACCCTGAGTCCAAAAGGTGAGAGTCAGAAAAACAGTTCACCTATGGGGCAAAAGAAGGTTGCAGAGAACCTCAAAAGAGGGCTCAGCACAGCAACAAAAACCAAGAAAAAATAAAAGAAAAAAAAACCCAGAGTATAACCGTGCGGGAAAATAGCCAGGAACCGCAAGACCGTGGAGTCAGACCTCCTCCCAATCAGGAACAATGCGGGCCCTGGGGCCTCTGTTACCTCCAGTCTTAGAAAGGGATGCCGAAGCCGGAGATTCAGGAGTCGCGAGTCCCCATTTGGAGAGAGCGGAGGCAGCGTGAGCCGGAATTAGGCAGGTGGTGATCGAGCCATCTTTGCGAATGAGAAGCTTGGTAGGAAATCCCCAGCGGTACTGGATACCCTTCTCTCTAAGGATCGTGGTGTAGGGGCCAAAGGCCCTCCGTAGCGCCAAAGTGCCTGGGGAGAGATCCGGAAAAACAGCTATGCGTGTGAACCTATCAGGGAGCGCTGGATCTTTCCGTAGAGCCTGGAGAAAATTTTCCTTTATCTCGTAGAAATGTATGCGAGCCAGCACATCTCTTGGAACGGAGGGACCCAAGCCAGACGGTTTAGGGATCCTGTGTATACGGTCGATTATAACCTCCTTTGGAGCAAGATGAGGGAGAGCTGCAGCCACAAAGTCTTGCAGGAATAACTTCAAATCTCCTGAAAGTATAGATTCCTCAATGCCCCTAAGTTTTACGTTGTTTCTCCTGGACCTATCTTCAAGGTCCAGGGCTTTAGAGTGGGTTTTAGTAGCCATGGTTTGCAGGGCCTCATGAGCATCCCAGAGTTCATTATGTGAAGAAACCAGCTCCGCCATCTTACGCTCCAGGCGGTCTGTACGATTACCCAGTTCCACCACTTCCCCTTTAAGTTCAGCCAGCATAGAACGCATATCTTCTTGGGTAGAAGCTCTAAGGTCACCAAGAAGGCCTTTGAGGAGAGCAGCAGTCACCGGGCCATCGACCGAATCCGACGCTGCAGCGCCTGAACGCGACGCCTCACCGCCAGAATGGAACGCTGCTGCGTTGGACTTCAGCGCCGCACCTCCGGACTGCGACGCCTGAGCGTTACGATGCGCAGAGCGCGAGGACCTGGGGGAGGACGGCGCCATCTTGGCTTTCGGCGAGGGCTGCGGGGCGGCGGCGAAGAAGTCGGGAATTCTCCTCGAGGGGTCACGGGCGCCTGCTTTTGCTTTCCCCATGCACTCACCACCGCAGCGGGGACAAGCGCCAATATCTTGGAGGTGAAGATTATCGAAGAGGAGGTAGATAAGAGCCGCTTTAGGGTTCCTGGCTGAGGAGCTCCCGCTCTGTGCGACCTACTCCATCAGCAGATAGGCCACGCCCCCTGTTACCACATTTGAACTGCTTTAGCCCACTTTATTATTTGGGCCTACAAACTGTGTCTGCCACTCATTACAGTTGTCTTCCACTGAACAAAGCAATGCCGCCTGTTTAGTCCTGTTACCAATTTTGAACTGCATGTAGACTACTTTATTATTTGGGCCTACTAACTCTTTCTACAGCTCATTACAGTTGTCCTCCACTGAACAAAGCAATGCCGCCTGTTTAGTCCTGTTACCACATTTGAACTGCATTTAGCCCACTTTAATATTTGGGCCTACTAACTGTGTGTGCCGCGCATTACAGTTGTCCTCCACTGAACAAAGCAATGCCACCTGTTTAGTCCTGTTACCAATTTTGAACTGCATATAGCCTACGTTATTATTTGGGCCTACTAACTGTGTCTGCCGCTCATTACAGTTTTCCTCCACTGAACAAAGCAATGCCGCCTGTTTAGTCCTGTTACCACATTTTAACTGCATTTAGCCCACTTTATTATTTGGGTCTACTAACTGTGTCTGCCGCTCATTACAGTTGTCCTCCACTGAACAAAGCAATGCCGCCTGTTTAGTCCTGTTACCACATTTGAACTGCTTTAGCCCACTTTACTATTTGGGCCTACTAACTGTGTCTGCCACTCATTACAGTTGTCCTACACTGAACAAAGCAATGCCGCCTGTTTAGTCCTGTTACCACATTTTAACTGCATTTAGCTCACTTTATTATTTGGGCCTAATAACTGTGTCTGCTGCTCATTACAGTTGTCCTCTATTGAAAAAAGCAATGCCGCCTGTTTAGTCCTGTTACCACATTTGAACTGCATTTAGCCCACTTTATTATTTGGGCCTATATCTGTGTTTCCTCCTCATCCTGCCCGTTGCCCAGCCACTGCTAGATGAGTCTGCTGGTACATTGACCCATACCACTACATTCCCCTTGAACTATACACAGCCAGAATCTGACCCTGCTGAAAGTCAGGTTCGCCTTCCTGCATACTATACCACATTGCACGGGGACAGAGGAAGGTGCAGATGAAAGTGCAATTTCCTTCATCAGGTGGGGGGAATGCTCGTTGGTGACATCACTGGCACAGGGCCCCTCATAGTACGCAAATATGCCCCACCCACCATCAAACACACCGCCATACTATGAGGGGCCCTGTGGCAGTGCCAATGCCAATGAGTGGGCCCCCACTGCTTGCTCAGGATCACAGCACTTGCAAAGTTGAAATACTTACCTCTCCCTGCTCCACCGCCGTGACGTATTCCGCATTTCCTTTGCCCACAAAAATCTTGAGCCAGCCCTACCCCCCACAACTTTAGCCAAATGACCCCCAGTTTTCAATGCCTATTATTATAAAGTAAACTTTTTGGAAGTGCATTTGAACAGCAAGGTGGCTTGTTGTTGAAGGGAAATAGAGGAAAAAAAATCTATAAATCTTCAGCATAGCGAGTGTGAGCGAGCTGAGTGTGACCTGAGCGTAAGTGTGAACGGCGGTAAGTGTGACTTGTGATTCAGTGACTTTGGAATCAGGGAGTTTCCAAGGGAGGAATTGCTGTCTGTTTTTAATTAATACTTGTATTTTTTTATTTAACGTTTCTGTGTGGTGCAATCCCCATTAGGAAATGTGCTCCACTATTGTTAATGCCATCCAGTGCACATCTTGCCACATGTATGCAGTCCTTGATCAGCCGGTCGAGGGTGCATACTGCTGTGCGAGATGTAAGAACGTTGTGCATTTGGAATCCCAGATTCTGGATCTAAATGTGCAGCTGGTAACACTGAGATCCATAGACAATATGGAGAGGAGTCTTCTGCTCACAGAGCAGACGCTCAATGGGATAGATGAGGAGGGGGATGGTAGGATGGAGCTGCAGGACAGTGAAGTAGGTAGCTGGGTGACATTCAGAAAGCGGGATAGAGGGAAGAGTGCCAGGGAGGCTAGTCCTGATCTGGCTCACCCCAATAAGTTTGCTAAGTTGGCAGATGAGGGGGGTGCCAGTACAGGGGTAGCACTGCTGCAGCCAGGCATGTCCTCTGAAAGCTGGAGGAGTGACTGCTCCAGTAAGGAGTGAAATAGGAGAGCAGGGCAGGCCAGACAGGTGCTGGTAGTGGGGGACTCTATTATTAGGGGAACAGATAGGGCAATCTGTCACAAAGACAGGGATTGTCGGACGGTGTGCTGCCTACCTGGTGCTCGAGTCCGACACATCGCTGATCGGGTGGACAGATTACTGGGAGGGGCTGGTGAGGACCCAGCGGTCATGGTGCACATTGGCACAAATGACAAAGTTAGAGGTAGGTGGAAGGTCCTTAAAGATGATTTCAGGGAATTAGGCTGCAAGCTGAAAGCAAGGACCTCCAACGTGGTATTTTCTGAAATACTGCCTGTACCACGTGCCACGCCAGAGAGGCAACGGGAGATTAGGGAGGTTAATAAGTGGCTCAAGAATTGGTGTAGGAAGGAGGGGTTTGGGTTCCTGCAGAACTGGGCCGACTTCTCAGTTGGCTACAGGCTCTATGCTAGGGACGGGCTGCACCTCAATGGGGTAGGTGCAGCTGTGCTGGGGGAGAAAATGGCTAGAAGGTTGGAGGAGTGTTTAAACTAGGGATTGGGGGGGAGGGTATTCATTTTATAGGAGGGGAAGATAGTGCAGATAGAGACCTGGGCACAAATAAGGAATTTGGGGGTGGCGGTGGCATGGGGGGTGGGGTTAGAAAAGTTAGTAATTTAAGAAAGAATAGGGGTACAGAGAGGAACATCAAGTGCATGTATACTAATGCCAGAAGCCTCGCCAACAAAATGGACGAATTAGATCTAATGTTGTTGGAACATAATTATGACATGGTGGGGATATCTGAAACATGGCTGGATGAGAGTCATGACTGGGCTGTTAACTTGCAGGGCTATAGCCTTTTCAGAAATGACAGATAAGCGAGTGGGTGGGGTGTGTCTGTATGTAAAATCGACCTTAAAACCCATCCAGCGTGATAATATAGGTGAATCTAATGAAAATGTAGAGTCCCTGTGGGTGGCGATAAGGAGAGGGGGAAAAATAATAAATTACTGATAGGGGTTTGTTATAAATCTCCAAAAATAATGGAAGCAATGGAGAATATCCTCATAAAGCAAATAGATGAAGCTGCGACTCAAGGAGAAGTCATTATTATGGGGGACTTCAACTACCCTGAAATAGATTGGGGAACGGAAACTTGCAGTTCCAGTAAAGGTAATCGGTTTTTGACAATTATGAGAGACAATTACCTTTCACAACTGGTTCAGGACCCAACAAGAAGGGGGGCACTGCTAGACCTAATATTAACCAACAGGCCAGACCGCCTATCAAATATAAGGGTTGGGGGTCACTTGGGGAATAGTGATCACAAAATAATAAGTTTTCATGTCTCCTTTAATAAGATGTGTAGTAGAGGGGTGACAAGGACATTAAACTTCAGGAGGGCACATTTCCAACTCATGAGAGAGGATCTTGGTGCAATTAACTGGGACGATATCCTGAGACATAAAAATACACAAAGAAAATGGGAGACGTTTATTAGCATCCTGGATAGGACCTGTGCACAGTATATACCGTATGGGAATAAACATACTAGGAATAAGAGGAAACCAATATGGCTAAATAA
This sequence comes from Ranitomeya variabilis, assembly GCF_051348905.1. NCBI lineage: Eukaryota > Metazoa > Chordata > Amphibia > Anura > Dendrobatidae > Ranitomeya > Ranitomeya variabilis. Next base: position 873,597,655 of record NC_135233.1, read on the forward strand.
AGCTGTAAGGGGCGCAATAAGGGACAAAAAGAAAGCATTTAGAGAATTATAGGAAGTAGGTAGTGATGTGGCATTAAATAAATACAGAAAATTAAATAAATTCTGTAAAAAGCAAATCAAGGCAGCAAAGATTGAGATAGAGAGACTCATTGCTAGAGAGAGCAAAAATAACCCCAAAATATTCTTTAACTACATAAAGAGTAAGAAACTAAAAAATGATAGTGTTGGCCCCCTTAAAAATAGTCTGGGTGAAATGGTGGATGAGGATGCGGAAAAAGCCAATATGCTAAATGACTTTTTTTCATCAGTATTTACAAAAGAAAATCCCATGGCAGCCAATATGACTAGTGATAAAAATTCCCAATTAAATGTTATCTGCTTAACCCAGCAGGAAGTACGGCGGCGTCTAAAAATCACAAAAATTGACAAATCTCCGGGCCCGGATGGGATACACCCCCGAGTACTGCAGGAATTAAGTACAGTCATTGATAGACCATTATTTTTAATCTTTAACCCCTTCATGACCGTGGGATTTTTCGTTTTTCCGTTTTCGTTTTTCACTCCACTCCTTCCCAGAGCCATAACTTTTTTATTTTTCCGTCAATTTGGCCATGTGAGGGCTTATTTTTTGCAGGACGAGTTGTACTTTTGAATGACACCATTGGTTTTACCATGGCATGTACTAGAAAACGGGAAAAAAAGTCCAAGTGCGGTGAAATTGCAAAAAAAGTGCAATCCCACACTTGTTTTTTGTTTGTTTTTTTTGCTAGGTTCACTAAATGCTAAAACTGACCTGCAATTATGATTCTCCAGGTCAGTACGAGTTCACAGACACCTAACATGACTAGGTTATTTTTCATCTAAGTGGTGAAAAAAAATTCCAAACTTTGCAAAAAAATAAATAAATAAAATTGTGCCATTTTCCGATACTCGTAGCGTCTCCATTTTTCATGATCTGGGGTCGGTTGAGGGCTTATTTTTTGCGTGCCGAGACGGCGTTTTTAACTGTACCAATTCGGCGCAGATGCGTTCTTTTGATCGCCCGTTATTGCATTTTAATGCAAATCGCGGCGACAAAAAAAACGTAATTCTGGCGTTTCGATTTTTTTTCTCGTTACGCCATTTTGCGATCAGGTTAACGCTTTTTTTTATTGATAGATCGGGCGATTCTGAACGCGGCAATACCAAATATGTGTAGGTTTGATTATTTTTTTATTGATTTATTTTGATTGGGGCGAAAGGGGGGTGATTTAAACTTTTTTTTTTTTCCACATTTTTTTTAACTTTTTTTTAAAACTTTTACCATGCTTCTATAGCCTCCATAGGAGGCTAGAAGCAGGCACAGCCCGATCGGCTCTGCTACATAACAGCGATCATCAGATCGCTGTTATGTAGCTAAAATGCAGGTGTGCTGTGAGCGCCGACCACAGGGTGGCGCTCACAGCCACCGGCGATCAGTAACCATAGAGGTCTCAAGGACCTCTATGGTTACAATATACAAGCATCGCCGACCCCCGATCATGTGACGGGGGTCGGCGATGCGCTCATTAAATGCCGCTGTCTGCGTTTGACAGCGGCATTTAACTAGTTAATAGCGGCGGGTGATCGCGATTTCACCCGCCGCTATTGCGCGCACATGTCAGCTGTAAAAAACAGCTGACATGTCGCGACTTTGATGTGCGCTCACCGCCGGAGCGCACATCAAAGCAGGGGACCCGACATCGGACGGTATAGTACGTCCGATGTCGGGAAGGGGTTAAAGAGTCCATAATAACAGGGTCTGTACCACAGGACTGGGGTATAGCAAATGTGGTGCCAATATTCAAAAAGGGGACAAAAACTGAACTCGGAAATTATAGGCCAGTAAGCTTAACCTCTACTGTGGGTAAAATCCTGGAGGGCATTCTAAGGGATGCTATACTGGAGTATCTGAAGAGGAATAACCTCATGACCCAGTTTCAGCACGGGTTTACTAGGGACCGATCATGTCAGACTAATTTGATCAGCTTCTATGAAGAGGTAAGTTCCGGACTGGACCAAGGGAACCCAGTAGATGTAGTGTATATGGACTTTTCAAAAGCTTTTGATACGGTGCCACACAAAAGGTTGATACATAAAATGAGAATAATGGGGATAGGGGAAAATATGTGCAAGTGGGTTGAGAGTTGGCTCAGGGATAGGAAACAAATGGTAGTTATTAATGGAGCACACCCGGATTGGGTCACGGTTAGTAGTGGGGTACCACAGGGGTCAGTATTGGGCCCTCTTCTTTTTAACATATTTATTAATGACCTTGTAGGGGGCATTCAGAGTAGAATTTCAATATTTGCAGATGACACTAAACTCTGCAGGGTAATCAATACAGAGGAGGACAATTTTATATTACAGGATGATTTATGTAAACTAGAAGCTTGGGCTGATAAATGGCAAATGAGCTTTAATGGGGATAAATGTAAGGTCATGCACTTGGGTAGAAGTAATAAGATGTATAACTATGTGCTTAATTCTAAAACTCTGGGCAAAACCGTCAATGAAAAAGACCTGGGTGTATGGGTGGATGACAAACTCATATTCAGTGGCCAGTGTCAGGCAGCTGCTACAAAGGCAAATAAAATAATGGGATGCATTAAAAGAGGCATAGATGCTCATGAGGAGAACTGTTGTGAACTATAGTTCTTGGCTCCCTCTTGTGGTCATTAGCGGTATGGCACTTAGAGTGTCTTTCCCCAGGTTGGCACTCACCTGCTTCGTTTGGTCTGGGTGTGCCTATATAAACTTCCTGGATACTCTGTATTGTGCCTGGATTCGTTGTTATCAGACCTTGTCTGTTTTCTCCTGTCTCCTGGTCTCCTGATTTTGCAAGATAAGCTAAGTCCTGCTTTCCTATTTTTGTGCATTTGAATTTCCCTTATTTTGTTCCAGCTTTGTTTAATATGTGATTCCTGATTTTGGCTGGAAGCTCAAGGGGGGCTGTTATCCTTCCCCCACACCGTTAGTCGGTGCGGGGGTTCTTGGATATTCAGCGTGGATATTTTGTAGTGTTTTTTGCTGACCGTATAAGTCATCTTTCTATTTTCTGCTATTAGTTAGTGGGCCTCTCTTTGCTAAATCTAGTTCATTCTTACGTTTGTCATTTCTTCTTACCTCACCGTTATTATTTGTTGGGGGCTTGTATTATAACTTTGGGGTCCTTTCTCTTGAGGCAAGAGTGGTCTTATTTTCTCTGAAAGGGTTAGTTAGTTCTCCGGCTGGCACGAGACGTCTAGAACCAACGTAGGTACGTTCCCCGGCTGCTGCTAGTTGTTTGTGCTATGATCAGGTATACGGTCAGTCAAGTTACCACTTCCCTATGAGCTGGTTTTTGTGTTTGCAGACTTAGCTGGTACTCCTGAGATCCTCTGCCATTAGGATCATAACAGAGAACATAATTTTACCTCTATACAAGTCACTAGTGCGACCACACTTAGAATACTGTGCACAGTTCTGGTCTCCGGTGTATAAGAAAGACATAGCTGAACTGGAGCGGGTGCAGAGAAGAGCGACCAAGGTTATTAGAGGACTGGGGGGTCTGCAGTACCAAGATAGGTTATTACACTTGGGGCTATTTAGTTTGGAAAAACGAAGGCTAAGGGGTAGTGTTGAGCGATACCGTCCGATACTTTCCGATACCGATACTTTCAAGTATCGGCCGATACTGGCAAAGTATCGGATCTGATCCGATACCGATACCCGATACCAATACAAGTCAATGGGACTCAAGTATCGGAAGGTATCCCTGATGGTTCCCAGGGTCTGAAGGAGAGGAAACTCTCCTTCAGGCCCTGGGATCCATATTAATGTGTAAAATAAAGAATTAAAATAAAAAATATTGATATACTCACCTCTCCGACGCAGCCTGGACCTTACCGCTGTGAACCGGCAGCCTTCTTTGCTTAAAATGAGCGCGTTCAGCACCTTCCATGACGTCACGGCTTCTGATTGGTCGCGTGCCGCTCATGAGACCGCCACGCGACCAATCAGAAGCCGTGACGTCATCCCTCAGGTCCTAAATTCCTAGAAGGGAATTTAGGACCTGAGGGATGACGTCGCGGCTTGTGATTGGTCGCGTGGCGGTCTCATGAGCGGCACGCGACCAATCAGAAGCCGTGACGTCATGGAAGGTGCTGAACGCGCTCATTTTAAACAAAGAAGGCTGCCGGTTACCAGCGGTGATGTCAAGGGGCCTCCGGACAGGTGAGTATATCAATATTTTTTATTTTAATTCATTATTTTCCACATTCATATGGATCCCAGGGCCTGAAGGAGAGTTTCCTCTCCTTCAGACCCTGGGAACCATACACTGGAAACTTCCGATTCCGATTCCCGATACCACAAAAGTATCGGATCTCGGTATCGGAATTCCGATACCGCAAGTATCGGCCGATACCCGATACTTGCGGTATCGGAATGCTCAACACTACTAAGGGGTGATCTTATGTTAATGTATAAATATATGAGGGGACAGTACAAAGACCTTTCTGATGATCTTTTTAATCATAGACCGGTGACGGGGACAAAAGGGCATCCTCTACGTCTGCAGGAAAAAAGTTTTAAGCATAATAACAAACGCGGATTCTTTACTGTAAGAGCAGTGAGACTATGGAACTCTCTGCCGTATGATGTTGTAATGAGTGACTCATTGCTTAAATTTAAGAGGGGACTGGATACCTTTCTGGAAAAGTATAATGTTACAGGGTATATATATGAGATTCCTTGATAAGGCGTTGATCCAGGGAACTAGTCTGATTGCCGTATGTGGGGTCGGGAAGGAATTTTTTTCCCCATGGTGGAACTTACTCTTACCACATGGGGGGTTTTTTGCCTTCCCCTGGATCAACATGTTAGGGCATGTTAGCCTATAGGTTGAACTAGATGGACTTAAAGTCTTCCTTCAACCTTAATAACTATGTAACTATGTAACTATGTAATTAAGATTGACAAGCTTAAGTAATAAGAATTGATGTTTTTGGCATTAAAATGGACACTGTAGGTGTTTTCCTGTCCTCCACTCACTGACGACTTTGATTCCCCATTGACTTGAATTGGGTTTTGTGTTTCAGTCGGCCCCCGACTTTTCGCAATAATCGTCCGATTTTACCCGACCCGACTTATGACAAAGTCGGGTTTCGCGAAACCCGACTCAATCCGAAAAAATTCGGTTGTGTTGTTCAGAAGCTGGTGGATACACAGCTGATAGTCCTACTGAAAAGACTTTTAGAATTTGCATTATGTCAAGAAAAAAGCAGCTAAGTAAAGAAAAATGAGTGGCCATCATTACTTTAAGAAATGAAGGTCAGTCAGTCTGAAAAATTGGGAAATCTTTTAAGTGTCCCCAAGTGCAGCTACAAAGATACTGGCTCACATGAGGACCGCCCCAGGAAAGGAAGACCAAGAGTCACCTCTGCTTCTGAGGATAAGTGAACGGATGGACTCTACATGCTTGGTTCCCACTGTGAAGCATGGAAGATGAGGTGTGATGGTGTGGGCGTGCTTTGCTGTTGATACTGTTGGGGATTTATTCAAGATTGAAGGCATACTGAACCAGCATGGCTACCACAGCATCTTGCAGCGGCATGCTATTCTGTCCAGTTTGTGTTTAGATGGACCATCATTTATTTTTCAACAGGACAATGACCCCAAACACACCTTCAGGCTGTATGAGGGCTATTTGACCAAGAAAGAGAGTGATGGGGTGCTACGCCAGATGACCTGGCCTCCACATTCACCAGACTTGAACCCAATCGAGGTTTGGGGTGAGCTGGACCGCAGAGTGAAGGCAAAAGGACCAACAAGTGCTAAGCATCTCTGGGAACTCCTTCAAGATTGTTGGAAAACCATTCCTGGTGACTACCTCTTGAAGCTCATCAAGAGAATGCCAAGAGTGTGCAAAGCAGTCATCAAAGCAAAAGGTGGCTGCTTTGAAGAACCTAGAATATAAGACATAATTTCAGTTGTTTCACAATTTTTTTGTTAAGAATATAATACCACATGTGTTAATTCATAGTTTTGATGCCTTCAGCGTGAATGTACAATTTTCATAGTCATGAAATTACAGAAAAATCTTTAAATGAGGTGTGTACAAACTTCTGGTCTGTACTGTATATATATATATATATATATATATATATATATATATATATATATATATATATACATACAGTGCATATACACTCACTGGCCACTTTATTAGGTACACCTGTCCAACTTCTTGTTAACACTTAATTTCTAATCAGCCAATCACATGGCGGCAACTCAGTGCATTTAGGCATGTAGACATGGTCAAGACAATCTTCTGCAGTTCAAACCGAGCATCAGTATGGGGAAGAAAGGTGATTTGAGTGCCTTTGAACGTGGCATGGTTGTTGGTGCCAGAAGGGCTGGTCTGAGTATTTCAGAAACTGCTGATCTACTGGGATTTTCACGCACAACCATCTCTAGGGTTTACAGAGAATGGTCCGAAAAAGAAAAAAAATCCAGTGAGCGGCAGTTCTGTGGGCGGAAATGCCTTGTTGATGCCAGAGGTCAGAGGAGAATGGGCAGACTGGTTCGAGCTGATAGAAAGGCAACAGTGACTCAAATCGCCACCCGTTACAACCAAGGTAGGCCTAAGAGCATCTCTGAACGCACAGTGCGTCGAACTTTGAGGCAGATGGGCTACAGCAGCAGAAGACCACACCGGGTACCACTCCTTTCAGCTAAGAACAGGAAACTGAGGCTACAATTTGTACAAGCTCATCGAAATTGGACAGTAGAAGATTGGAAAAACGTTGCTTGGTCTGATGAGTCTCGATTTCTGCTGCGACATTCAGATGGTAGGGTCAGAATTTGGCATAAGCAACATGAAAGCATGGATCCATCCTGCCTTGTATGGAGCATCTTTGGGATGTGCAGCCGACAAATCTGCGGCAACTGTGTGATGCCATCATGTCAAAATGGACCAAAATCTCTGAGGAATGCTTCCAGCACCTTGTTGAATCTATGCCACGAAGAATTGAGGCAGTTCTGAAGGCAAAAGGGGGTCCAACCCGTTACTAGCATGGTGTACCTAATAAAGTGGCCGGTGAGTGTATGTAGTGTATATATATATATATATATATATATATATATATATATATATATATATATATATATATATATATATATATATATATATACAATAAAGTTCCTTTTAGTATGCTAATGAGCTGAGCACAGTGTAGCAGGAAGATGGCATTTCAAAGCCTGAGTGAGGAAGCCACACCAGCAGGGGACATAGAGTTGCCTGAGGGATTCATTAGAAAAGGTGGGGGCCAGGAGCACTCTAGAGTGTAGAGTGTAGAGTGTAGGGTGTATGGTGTAGAGTATATATACAGTATATATATATTAGATAGTGGCCCGATTCTAACGCATCGGGTATTCTAGAATATGTACTGTATGTTTGTATGTATATAGCAGCCACATAGTATATAGCACAGGCCACGTAGTATATAGGAGCCATGTAGTATATAGCAGACAAATACTACGTGGCCTGTGCTCTATACTATGTGGCTGCTATATACATACATACATACATATTGTAGAATATCCGATGCGTTAATACAGGCCACGCAGTATATAACAGTGGCCATGCAGTATATAACACAGCCCAAACAGTATATCACACAGCCCACGCAGTATATAGCAGCCACGCAGTATATAACACAGGCGACGTATTATATAACACAGGCCACACAGTATATAACACAGGGCACGTAGTATATAGCACAGCCCAAACAGTATATCAAACAGCCCACGCAGTATATCATACAGCCCATGCAGTATATAACACTGCCCATGTAGTATATAGCAGCCACGCTGTATATAACAACCCACACAGTATTTAGCAGTGTGGGCACCATATCCCTGTTAAAAAAAATAATTTAAATAAAAAATAGTTATATACTCACCCGCCGGGATCCAGTGAAGCTCTGGCGATACGTGCGCGACTGCCACCATCTTCCGTTCCCAGGATGCATTGCGAAATTACCCAGATGACTTAGCGGTCTCGCGAGACGGCTAAGTCTTCTGGGCAATTTTGCAATGCATCTCTGGGAACGGCAGATGGCGGCTGGCGCGAGCGCATCGTAGGACGATGCAAGGTGAGACTAGCAGGTTTTTTGTTTTTTTATTATTTTTAACATTACATCTTTCTGCTATTGATGCTGCATAGGCAGCATCAATAGTAAAAAGTTGGGGACACACAGGGTTAATAGCAGCGGTAACGAAGTCCGTTACACCGCGGCATAACGCGGCCCATTACCACTGGCATTAACCCTGTGTTAACGGTGACTGGAGGGGATTATAGAGCGGGCGCCGGGCACTGACTGCAGGGTAGTAGGGAGGGACTAATCGGACTGTGCCCATCACTGATTGGTCGTGGCAGCCATGACAGGCAGCTGGCGAGACCAATCAGCGACGCGGGATTTCCGTGATGGAAGTTGCCGACAGAAAGACCGAACTACCCCTTAGACAATTATATACATAGATATATGTCACTGACATCTATATATCTATGTATTCTATGTGTATATATCTAATCTATCTATTTTATTCTAACCTGCCAGTGTGATTTTACTGTATGTGCTTTTCTTCTATCACATACATACATATATGTGTGTGTGTATGTTTTGACAAATATTTCCTTTGAAAAGGATGTGTAAATGAGAGAGAAAAGCTCATGTTAAAATCGCATTGCAATCAGATAGCAATCACACTGTGTTTGGATGTAAATCGGGTGATAGGTGTGCAAAATCAAATTGTACTCGCATGACACTCACATTACACTCGTATGACTCTCGGTAAGGAGACATGGACCAATTTTCCATATGGTAAGTGTGACGCCGGCCTCAGACTAGTGATGGGCAAGCACTAAAATGCTCAGGTGCTCGTTACTAGAGATTGTAAAAAATGTCATTGTTCGGTTCAGATCACAATCGCCGAATTTGCAATATTCGCCAATTAATTTGTCAAATATTTGCCGAACATAAGCACACACCATTCCTGTCAATGGGAGGCAAAAATGCATACACAACACCTTATTATGTCCCCAATTGCTGCCACAGCAGATCAAATGAGGGACAGACACCAGGAAAGTGGCCTCATTTCACCCACAGTACAAATTTTAGAATGGCACTGCAGCAATGAGGCAGGCATGAGGTATCGGGGTCTGGAACAGCATTTACAGCTTTCAATTGAACGTCGCAGTAAGACAAAGTGGGAGACTGATCAGTGTAGGCTGTTGTGAATTCCATCTGGGCTCCCTCTGGTAGCCTTTAGCGATACTGCGGTTCTGGAGATGGGCTCAGCTGCCGCATTTCCTGCTATGCTGGTTCCTATTTAACTCCACCTGCACCTTTGTTGCCTGCTGTCGTTGTATTCAGTACTGGTTCTGATCTCTCTGGACTTCCTTGTGACCTGTCTCCATCCGGAGAAGCTAAGTCTTGCTAGTTCATGTTTGCTCATTTTTCTCTTGAAAATATGTTTGATTATATGATGAGTTCAGTCCAGCTTGCTTATATGTGATTTTTTGCTTGCTGGAAGTTCTAGGGTGCAGAGTGCGCCCCTCACATCGTGAGTCGGTGTGGGGGTTCTTGTATTTTCTGCGTGGATAATTTTTGATAGTTTTTGTACTGACCGCACAGATCCCTTGCTATCTTCAGTCTATTTAGCGTTAGCGGGCCTCATTTGCTTAAACCTGTTTTTCATTACTACGTTTGTATTTTCCCCTTAACTCACCGTTATTATTTGTGGGGGCTGTCTAAACTTTGGGGTCATTTCTCTGAGGCAAGTGAGGCTTGGCTTTCTCTCTAGGGGTAGTTAGTTCCTCAGGCTGTGACGAGGCGTCTAGGTTTTTAGGTAACGCTCCACGGCTGCCTTTAGTGTGTTTTGGATAGGTTCAGTGTTGCAGTCAGTATAGTTTCCACATCCCCAGAGCTCGTCCTAATATTCTGGTTTACCTATCAGGTCAGTTTGGTGATCCTACTACTGGATCATAACAGTACAGCAGGCCAATAAAGAGTTAATGCATCGCAAAAGAGGGATAAGAGAAATCCTGAGTTCATTTTTTTTTTTTTCTGCAATGTTTCTTGCCTCTCTCCTCCCCTTAATCTCTGGGTGGTTCAGAATTCAGCTGCAGCTATGGACCTTCAGAGTCTGTCTTTTAGTGTGGATCATCTCACTGCTAGAGTACAAGGCATTCAGGATTATGTAGTTCGCAGTCCTATGTCAGAGCCTAAGATACCTATTCCTCATTTGTTCTCCGGAGACAGATCTAGGTTTTTGAACTTTAAAAATAATTGCAAATTATTCCTTTCTCTGAGACCTCGTTCCTCTGGTGATCCGGTTCAGCAAGTTAAAATTGTTATTTCTTTGTTGCGCAGTGACCCTCAGGATTGGGCATTCTCTCTGGCGCCAGGAGATCCTGCATTGCAAAATGTGGATGCGTTTTTTCTGGCGCTTGGAGTGCTTTATGAGGAACCTAATCTGGTAGACCAAGCAGAAAAGGTTTTGCTGGCTCTCTCCCAGGGTCAGGATGAAGCAGAGCTTTACTGTCAGAAGTTTAGGAAATGGTCTGTGCTCACTCAATGGAATGAGTGTGCCCTGGCAGCGATTTTCAGAAAGGATCTTTCTGAAGCCATTAACCCCTTCCCGACATTTGACGTACTATCCCGTCGAGGTGGGGTGGGCCCGTATGACCGCCGACGGGATAGTACGTCATACGCGATCGGCCGCGCTCACGGGGGGAGCGCGGCCGATCGCGGCCGGGTGTCAGCTGCATATCGCAGCTGACATCCGGCACTATGTGCCAGGAGCGGTCACGGACCGCCCCCGGCACATTAACCCCCGGCACACCGCGATCAAACATGATCGCGATGTGCCGGCGGTGCAGGGAAGCATCGCGCAGGGAGGGGGCTCCCTGCGGGCTTCCCTGAGCCCCCCGCAGCAACGCGATGTGATCGCGTTGCTGCGAGGGTCTTACCTCCCTCCCTGCCTGCTCCAGACCCGGATCCAAGATGGCCGCGGATCCGGGTCCTGCAGGGAGGGAGGTGGCTTCACAGACGCCTGCTCAGAGCAGGCACTGTGAAGCAGCCTGTACTTCTCGCAGATCGGTGATCTGTCAGAGTGCTATGCAAACTGGCAGATCACCGATCTGTATTGTCCCCCCCTGGGGCAAAGTAAAAAAGTAAAAAAAAAAATTTCCAAATGTGTAAAAAAAAATAAAAAAAAATATTCCAAAATAATGAAAAAAAAAAAAATATATTATTCCCATAAATACATTTCTTTATCTAAATTAAAAAAAAAAACAATAAAAGTACACATATTTAGTATCGCCACGTCCGTAACGACCCAACCTATAAAACTGCCACACTAGTTTCAGTAAACACCGTAAGAAAAAAAAAAAAAAAAAACGAGGCAAAAAACAACGCTTTATTACCATACCGCCGAACAAAAAGTGGAATAACACGCGATCAAAAAGACTGATATAAATATCCATGGTACCGCTGAAAACGTCATCTTGTCCTGCAAAAAACAAGCTGCCACACAGCATCATCAGCAAAAAAATAAAAAAGTTATAGTCCTGAGAATAAAGCGATACCAAAATAATTATTTTTTCTATAAAATAGTTTTTATCGTATAAAAGCGCCAAAACATAAAAAAAATGATATAAATGAGATATCGCTGTAATCATACTGACCCGACGAATAAAACTGCTTTATCAATTTTACCAAACCCGGAACGGTATAAACGCCTCTCCCAAAAGAAATTCATGAATAGCAGGTTTTTGGTCATTCTGCCTCACAAAAATCGGAATAAAAAGCGATCAAAAACGGTCACGTGTCCGAAAATGTTACCAATAAAAACGTCAACTCGTCCCGCAAAAAACAAGACCTCACATGACTCTGTGGAGCAAATGTGGAAAAATTATAGGTCTCAAAATGTGGAGACGCAAAAACTTTTTTGCTATAAAAAGCGTCGCTGGTTTCACACTTCCGTTTTTGTCTGCAGCGTTTTTTGCACAAAAAAACGCATGCGTTTTTTCCCTATATTTAACATTGAAAACGCATGCGTTTTTTTTGTACGCGTTTGGTCGCGTTTTCAAACGCATGCGGTTTTTTTCTGCATGCGTTCATTTTCAGAAATACAACCTGCAGTATTTTCTTGCGTTTTTAAGCACATGCGTTTGTTTGCGTTAAAAACGCATGCATTTTTATCGAAAAAAACAGAAAACACACTGAAAAGCCACCCACCACCATCAAGGTGATAAAGGGATCCAAACCCTAACCCTAACTCTACCCCTAACCTCACCCCTAACCGTTTAATGAACATTTTCTGACAGTCATAGTGCCACGTATTTCAGTGCCACGTATTTCAGTGCCACGTATTTCAGTGCCACGTATTTCAGTGCCATGTATTTCAGTGCCACGTATCACGTATTTCAGTGCCACGTGTTTCAGTGCCACGTATTTCAGTGCCACGTATCACGTATTTCAGTGCCACATATTTTAGTACCACGTATTTCAGTTGCACGTATTTCAGTGCCACATATTTCAGTGCCACGTATTTCAGTGCCACGTATCACGTATTTCAGTGCCATGTGTTTCAGTGCCACGTATTTAAGTGCCACGTATCACATATTTCAGTGCCACGTATTTCAGTGCCACGTATTTCAGTGCCACGTATTTCAGTGCCACGTATTTCAGTGCCACGTATTTAAGTGCCACATATCACATATTTCAGTGCCACTTATTTAAGTGCCACGTATTTCAGTGCCACGTATTTCAGTGCCACGTATTTCAGTGCCACGTATTTCTGTGCCACGTGTTTCAGTGCCACGTATTTAAGTGCCACGTATCACGTATTTCAGTGCCACGTATTTCAGTGCCACGTATTTCAGTGCCACGTATTTCAGTGCCACGTATTTCAGTGCCACGTATTTCAGTCACGTTTAGGGTTAGGGTTAGGGGTAGGGTTAGGGTTAGGGCTAGGGTTGGAGGTAAAGTTAGGGTTGGGGCTAAAGTTAGGGTTGGGGCTAAAGTTAGGGTTAGGGTTTGGATTACATTTACGTTTGGATTAGGGTTGGGATTAGAATTATGGGTGTGTCAGGGCTAGGGGTGTGGTTAGGGTTACCGTTGGGATTAGGGTTAGGGGTGTGTTTGGGTTAGGGTTTCAGGTAGAATTGGGGGGTTTCCACTGTCCAGGCACATCAGGGGCTCTCCAAGCGCGACATGGCGTCCAATCTCAATTCCAGCCAATTCTGCGTTGAAAAAGTAAAACAGTGCTCCTTCCCTTCCGAGCTCTCCCGTGCGCCCAAAAAGGGGTTTACCCCAACATATGTGTTATCAGCGTACTCGGGACAAATTGAACAACAACTTCTGGGGTCCAAGTTCTCTTGTTATCCTTAGGAAAATAAAAATTTGGGGGGCTAAAAATCATTTTTGTGGGAAAAAAAAGATGTTTTATTTTCACGGCTCTGCATTATAAACTGTAGTGAAACACTTGGGGGTTCAAAGTTCTCACAACACATCTAGATAAGTTCCTTGGGAGGTCTAGTTTCCAATATGGGGTCACTTGTGGGGGGTTTGTACTGTTTGGGTACATCAGGGGCTCTGCAAATGCAACGTGACGCCTGCAGACCAATCCATTTAAGGATGCATTCCAAATGGCGCTCCTTCCCTTCCGAGCTCTGTCATGCGCCCAAACAGTGGTTCCCCCCGACATATGGGGTATCAGCGTACTCAGGACAAATTGGACAACAACTTTTGGGGTCTAATTTATCCTGTTACCCTTGTGAAAATACAAAACTGGGGGCTAAAAAATCATTTTTGTGAAAAAAAAAAAAGAATTTTTATTTTCACGGCTTTGCGCTATAAACTTTAGTGAAACACTTGGGGGTTCAAAGTTCTCAAAACACATCTAGATAAGTTCCTTGGGAGGTCTAGTTTCCAATATGGGGTCACTTGTGGGGGGTTTGTACTGTTTGGGTACATCAGGGGCTCTGCAAATGCAACGTGACGGCTGCTGACCAATCCATTTAAGTCTGCATTCCAAATGGCGCTCCTTCCCTTCCGAGCTCTGTCATGCGCCCAAACAGTGGTTCCCCCCCACATATGGGGTATCAGCGTACTCAGGACAAATTGGAAAACAAATTTTGGGGTCCAATTTATTCTGTTACCCTTGTAAAAATACAAAGCTGGGGGCTAAAAAATCATTTTTGAGAAAAAAAAAAAATTATTTTCACGGCTCTGCGTTATAATCTGTAGTGAAACACTTGGGGGTTCAAAGCTCTCAAAACACATCTAGATAAGTTCCTTAGGGGGTCTACTTTCCAAAATGGTGTCACTTGTAGGGAGTTTCAACGTTTAGGCACATCAGGGGCTCTCCAAACGCAACATGGCGTCCCATCTCAATTCCAGTCAATTTTGCATTGAAAAGTCAAATGGCGCTCCTTCCCTTCCAAGCTCTGCCATGCGCCCAAACAATGGTTTACACCCACATATGGGGTATCAGCGTACTCAGGACAAATTGCACAACATTTTTTGGGGTCCAATTTCTTCTCTTACCCTTGGGAAAATAAAAAATTGGGGGCGAAAAGATCATTTTTGTGAAAAAATATGATTTTTTATTTTTACGGCTCTGCATTATAAACTTCTGTGAAGCACTTGGTGGGTCAAAGTGCTCACCACACATCTAGATAAGTTCCTTAGGGGGTCTACTTTCCAAAATGGTGTCACTTGTAGGGAGTTTCAATGTTTAGGCACATCAGGGGCTCTCCAAACGCAACATGGCGTCCCATCTCAATTCCAGTCAATTTTGCATTGAAAAGTCAAATGGCGCTCCTTCCCTTCCAAGCTCTGCCATGCGCCCAAACAATGGTTTACACCCACATATGGGGTATCAGCGTACTCAGGACAAATTGCACAACATTTTTTGGGGTCCAATTTCTTCTCTTACCCTTGGGAAAATAAAAAATTGGGGGCGAAAAGATCATTTTTGTGAAAAAATATGATTTTTTATTTTTACGGCTCTGCATTATAAACTTCTGTGAAGCACTTGGTGGGTCAAAGTGCTCACCACACATCTAGATAAGTTCCTTAGGGGGTCTACTTTCCAAAATGGTGTCACTTGTAGGGAGTTTCAATGTTTAGGCACATCAGGGGCTCTCCAAACGCAACATGGCGTCCCATCTCAATTCCAGTCAATTTTGCATTGAAAAGTCAAATGGCGCTCCTTCCCTTCCAAGCTCTGCCATGCGCCCAAACAATGGTTTACACCCACATATGGGGTATCAGCGTACTCAGGACAAATTGCACAACATTTTTTGGGGTCCAATTTCTTCTCTTACCCTTGGGAAAATAAAAAATTGGGGGCGAAAAGATCATTTTTGTGAAAAAATATGATTTTTTATTTTTACGGCTCTGCATTATAAACTTCTGTGAAGCACTTGGTGGGTCAAAGTGCTCACCACACATCTAGATAAGTTCCTTAGGGGGTCTACTTTCCAAAATGGTGTCACTTGTAGGGAGTTTCAATGTTTAGGCACATCAGGGGCTCTCCAAACGCAACATGGCGTCCCATCTCAATTCCAGTCAATTTTGCATTGAAAAGTCAAATGGCGCTCCTTCCCTTCCAAGCTCTGCCATGCGCCTAAACAATGGTTTACACCCACATATGGGGTATCATCGTACTCAGGACAAATTGTACAACAACTTTGGGGGTCCATTTTCTCCTGTTACCCTTGGTAAAATAAAACAAATTGGAGCTGAAATAAATTTTGTGTGAAAAAAAGTTAAATGTTCATTTTTATTTAAACATTCCAAAAATTCCTGTGAAACACCTGAAGGGTTAATAAACTTCTTGAATGTGGTTTTGAGCACCTTGAGGGGTGCAGTTTTTAGAATGGTGTCACACTTGAGTATTTTCTATCATATAGACCCCTCAAAATGACTTCAAATGAGATGTGGTCCCTAAAAAAAAATGGTGTTGTAAAAATGAGAAATTGCTGGTCAACTTTTAACCCTTATAACTCCGTCACAAAAAAAAATTTTGGTTCCAAAATTGTACTGATGTAAAGTAGACATGTGGAAAATGTTACTTATTAAGTATTTTGCGTGACATATGTCTGTGATTTAAGGGCACAAAAATTCAAAGTTGGAAAATTGCAAAATTTTCTAAATTTTCGCCAAATTTCCATTTTTTCACAAATAAACGCAAGTTATATCGAATAAATTTTACCTTTATCATGAAGTACAATATGTCACGAGAAAACAGTGTCAGAATCGCCAAGATCCGTCAAAGCGTTCCAGAGTTATAGCCTCATAAAGGGACAGTGGTCAGAATTGTAAAAATTGGCCCGGTCATTAACGTGCAAACCACCCTTGGGGGTGAAGGGGTTAAGGATGTTATGGTGGGGTTCCCCACGCCTGCGGGTCTGAATGAGTCAATGTCTTTGGCCATTCAGATTGATCGGCGTTTGCGGGAGCGCAAACCAGTGCACCATCTGGCGGTATTTTCTGAGCAGAAGCCTGAGTCTATGCAATGTGACAGGATTCTGACCAGAATTGAACGGCAAAATCACAGACGTCAGAATGGGTTGTGCTTTTACAGTGGTGATTCTGCTCATGTTATCTCAGATTGTTCTAAGCGCACAAAAAACTTCGCTAAGTCTGTCACCATTGGTACTGTACAACCTAAATTCATTTTGTCTGTTACTTTAATTTGCTCTCTGTCATCCTACTCAGTTATGGCTTTTGTGGATTCAGGTGCCGCCCTGAATTTGATGGATTTGTCTTTTGCCAGGCGCTGTGGTTTTGTCTTGGAGCCTTTGCAATTCCCTATTCCACTAAAGGGAATTGATGCCACGCCATTGGCCAAGAATAAACCTCAGTACTGGGCTCAAATGACTATGTGCATGACTCCTGCACATCAGGAGGTGATTCGCTTTCTTGTGTTACATAATTTGCATGATGTTGTCGTGTTGGGTCTGCCATGGCTGCAGGCTCATAATCCAGTCCTGGATTGGAAAGCAATGTCTGTGTCAAGTTGGGGTTGCCAGGGGATTCATGGCGATGCTCCTTTGGTGTCAATTGCTTCTTCTACTCCTTCTGAAGTCCCTGAATTTTTGTCGGACTACCAGGATGTATTTGATGAGCCCAAGTCCAGTGCCCTACCTCCTCATAGGGATTGTGATTGCGCCATAAATTTGATTCCTGGTAGAAAGTTCCCTAAGGGACGACTTTTTAATTTGTCTGTACAGAACATGCCGCTATGCGGAGTTATATCAAGGAGTCTTTGGAGAAGGGGCATATTCGCCCGTCCTCGTCCCCTTTGGGTGCGGGTTCTTTTTTGTGGCCAAGAAGGATGGTTCTCTAAGACCCTGTATAGATTATCGCCTTCTAAATAACATCACGGTCAAATTTCAGTATCCTTTGCCACTGTTGTCCGATCTGTTTGCTCGGATTAGGGGGGCCAGTTGGTTCACCAAGATAGATATTCGTGGAGCGTATGATCTTGTGCATATAAAGCAGGGCGATGAATGGAAAACAGCATTTAATACGCCCGAAGGCCATTTTGAGTACTTGGTGATGCCTTTTGGGCTTTCTAATGCCCCTTCTGTGTTCCAGTCCTTCATGCACGACATCTTCCGAGAGTATCTGGATAGGTTTATGATTGTGTACCTGGATGACATTTTGGTCTTTTCTGATGATTGGGAATCTCATGTGAAGCAGGTCAGGATGGTATTTCGGGTCCTGCGAGCCAATGCCTTGTTGTGAAGGGCTCTAAATGTCTCTTCAGAGTCCAGAAGGTTTCCTTTTTGGGCTTTATTTTTTCTCCTTCTATCATTGAGATGGATCCAGTCAAGGTCCAGGCTATTCATGACTGGACTCAACCTACATCGGTAAAAAGTCTTCAGAAGTTCTTGGGTTTTGCTAATTTTTACCGTCGCTTCATCACTAATTTTTCCAGTGTGGTTAAGCCTTTGACGGATTTGACTAAGAAGGGTTCTGATGTGACGAATTGGTCTCCTGCAGCCATGGAGGCCTTTCAGGAGCTCAAACGTCGGTTCTCTTCGGCTCCTGTCTTGCGTCAGCTGGATGTCTCTCTACCATTCCAGGTCGAGGTTGATGCTTCTGAGATTGGAGCAGGAGCTGTCTTGTCACAGAGAAACTCTGATGGCTCTGTGATGAGGCCATGTGCTTTCTTTTCAAGAAAGTTTTCGCCTGCCGAGCGGAATTATGATGTTGGTAATCGGGAGTTGTTGGCAATGAAGTGGGCATTTGAGGAGTGGCGACATTGGCTTGAGGGAGCCAAACATCGTGTGGTGGTCTTGACTGATCACAAGAATTTGACTTATCTCGAGTCTGCTAAACGGCTAAATCCTAGACAGGCTCGATGGTCGCTGTTTTTCTCCTGTTTCAATTTCGTGGTTTCATACCTTCCGGGTTTGAAGAACGTGAAGGCTGATGCTCTTTCTAGAAGCTTTGTGCCTGACTCTCCGGGAGTTTCTGAACCGGCTGGTGTCCTCAGAGAAGGGGTGATTTTGTCTGCCATCTCCCCTGATTTATGACGGGTACTTCAGGAATTTCAGGCCAATAGACCTGATCGTTGTCCACCGGAGAGACTGTTTGTCCCGGATAGATGGATCAGTAGAGTCATTTCCGAGGTTCATTCTTCGGTGTTGGCAGGTCACCCTGGGATTTTTTGTACCAGGGATTTGGTGGCTAGGTCCTTTTGGTGGCCTTCCTTGTCGCGGGATGTGCGTTCCTTTGTGCAGTCCTGTTGGATTTGTGCTCGGGTCAAGCCTTGCTGTTCTCATGCCAGTGGTTTGCTTTTGCCTTTGCCTGTCCCGAAGAGGCCCTGGACACATATTTCCATAGATTTTATTTCGGATCGTCCAGTCTCTCAGAAGATGTCTGTTATCTGGGTGGTTTGTGATCGTTTTTCTAAAATGGTCCATTTGGTGCCCTTGCCTAAGCTGCCTTCCTCCTCTGATTTGGTTCCACTGTTTTTTCAGAATGTGGTTCATTTGCATGGTATTCCTGAGAATATTGTGTCTGACAGAGGATCCCAGTTTGTGTCCAGATTTTGGCGGTCCTTTTGTGCTAAGATGGGCATTGAATTATCTTTTTCATCGGCCTTCCATCCTCAGACGAATGGCCAAACCGAACGTACTAATCAGACCTTGGAGACTTATCTGAGATGTTTTGTTTCTGCTGATCAGGATGACTGGGTGACTTTTTTGCCATTGGCTGAGTTCGCCCTCAATAATCGGGCTAGTTCTGCTACTTTGGTTTCGCCTTTTTTTTGCAATTCTGGTTTTCATCCTCGTTTTTCCTCAGGTCAGGTTGAGCCTTCTGACTGTCCTGGGGTGGATTCTGTGGTGGATAGGTTGCAGCAGATTTGGAACCACGTGGTGGACAATTTGATGTTGTCACAAGAGAAGGCTCAGCGCTTTGCTAACCGCCGTCGCTGTGTGGGTCCCCGACTTCGTGTGGGGGATTTGGTGTGGTTGTCTTCTCGTTATGTTCCAATGAAGGTTTCCTCTCCTACGTTCAAGCCTCGTTTCATCGGTCCTTATAAGATTTTGGAAATCCTCAACCCTGTGTCATTTCGTTTGGACCTCCCAGCATCATTTGCCATTCACAATGTGTTACATAGGTCATTGTTGCGGAGACATGTGGTGCCTGTGGTTCCTTCTGTTGATCCTCCTGCTTCGGTCTTGGTTGAGGGAGAATTGGAGTATGTGGTGGAGAAGATCTTGCATTCTCGTGTTTCGAGACGAAGGCTTCAGTACTTAGTGAAATGGAAGGGCTATGGTCAGGAGGATAATTCCTGGGTTGTCGCCTCTGATGTCCATGCGGCCTATTTGGTTCGTGCCTTTCATTCGGCTCGTCCTGATCGGCCTGGGGGCTCTGGTGAGGGTTCGGTGACCCCTCCTCAAGGGGGGGGTACTGTTGTGAATTCCGTCTGGGCTCCCTCTGGTGGCCTTTAGTGATACTGCGGGTCTGGAGATGGGCTCAGCTGCCTCATTTCCTGCTATGCTGGTTCCTATTTAACTCCACCTGCACCTTTGTTTGTTGCCTGCTGCCGTTGTATTCAGTACTGGTTGTGATCTCTCTGTACTTCCTTGTGACCTGTCTCCATCCGGAGAAGCTAAGTCTTGCTAGTTCATGTTTGCTCATTTTTCTCTTGAAAATATGTTTCATTATATGATGAGTTCAGTCCAGCTTGCTTATATGTGATTTTTTGCTTGCTGGAAGTTCTGGGGTGCAGAGTGCGCCCCTCACATTGTGAGTCGGTGTGGGGGTTCTTGTATTTTCTGCGTGGATAGTTTTTGATAGTTTTTGTACTGACCGCACAGATCCCTTGCTATCTTCAGTCTATTTAGCGTTAGCGGGCCTCATTTGCTTAAACCTGTTTTTCATTACTACGTTTGTATTTTCCCCTTAACTCACCGTTATTATTTGTGGGGGCTGTCTAAACTTTGGGGTCATTTCTCTGAGGCAAGTGAGGCTTGGCTTTCTCTCTAGGGGTAGTTAGTTCCTCAGGCTGTGACGAGGCGTCTAGGTTTTTAGGTAACGCTCCACGGCTGCCTTTAGTGTGTTTTGGATAGGTTCAGTGTTGCGGTCAGTAAAGTTTCCACATCCCCAGGGCTCGTCCTAATATTCTGGTTTACCTATCAGGTCAGTTTGGTGATCCTACCACCGGATCATAACAGTAGGCCTCCTTTTCTAGGAGCACTGATACCATATGCAACATCATTACCTGCTTTCATGCTGAGCCATACTCAGGTGGCACAAATATCAGTTTTGTAGACTACGATTGTCAGAAAAATTCAAGAATAGTAACATGGGTAGTTGAGTCCAAGGAAGTGGAGGTCTGATGGTCTCAGAGGTCTACTGCTACAGGCAACACACATGAAGGAGACCCAACCAGGAGTGGCATAAATTTCACAAGAGTAGAAATAGTATAATAGGGACCGACAGGTCTTCCACTGCACCCAATCCAGCAGATGGACACCCAACCAGGAGTGTTCACATTTCCCAAAAGTATTGGCAGACAATACCAAAGTGGCATCAATTTCACCACAGTAGAAATAATATAATAGGGACCGATAGGTCTTCCACTACACGCAATCCAGCAGACAGACACCCAACTAGGAGCGTTCACGTTTCCAAAAATTATTGGCAGACAATACTACAGTGACATCAATTTCACCACAGTAGAGATAGAATAATAGGGACCAACAGGTCTTCCACTATGCCCAATCCAGTAGATGGACAACCAGAATTGTTCACCTTTAAACAAATGAGGGCCTTACACCACAGAAGTGGCATCAATTTCACCACAGTATAAAT
Organism: Ranitomeya variabilis; assembly: GCF_051348905.1. Classification (NCBI taxonomy): domain Eukaryota; kingdom Metazoa; phylum Chordata; class Amphibia; order Anura; family Dendrobatidae; genus Ranitomeya; species Ranitomeya variabilis. Next base: position 873,619,068 of record NC_135233.1, read on the forward strand.
TGTATAATAGGGAAATACTGCGTCAGGGCTCATTGCTGCTGACACAGTCGCTGCAACATGTGCAGAGTGGAATTCCATAAGAAAGAAAAGTTTTTTTCAGTTCACGCTTATGGAAAAATTTCTCATAGTCCAAGGAAAATCCGAGCATGGAAAGGCGTATCTGCCTGACGCTGAAGCTTTGTAAGTGAAGACAAAAAGGGGATCCAGCTCCAAAAATTGAAAGCTGCTCACAAATGACCGGCAATTATCGATGAAGAGCAACCATGAACTACTGAACGCGTTTCAAACACACATGGTGTTCTTAGTCCTCAGTATGAAAATGAGCAGTTTGGTTCAAGAATAAAAATGTTCCTGACAGGTGAATAACATTAGTGATGATTGCATGATCATTGTTATCAAAATCACCGCACTAATATAGCAGGAAACTTAAACACAGTCTTTGCAGACATATACATGGAAAAGAAATATAAAGAATATTATAAGAAATAAATATACAAAAAACCCCAGAAAATACAAGGAATTCATATGATAATGCAAAACCCACATCAAAATACTAATAGTGCAACATGATTTCCTTTTTGAGATTTAATCCTGAAGGTACCCGAGTGTTCAATAGGTAAGTCCAAAAGCCTCCCTATCTCGCAATTTTTTCTCCCTGTCCCCTCCATGTATATTTTCATGAACCTGTTCTATTGCAAAAACTCTTAGATGCGTTATCCGTCTATTGTGTACTTTAATGAAATGAGTGGATGCATTTGAAACATGGCGGATTGTCGATTGTATGATATCATGCAAATGTTCTCTGAATCTGCCTTTGAGTCTCCTTATTGTAGATCCTACATAAAGTAATTTGCAGTCTAAGCATTCTGTTATATAGACTACTTAATCAGTATTAAAATTTAATTTTTCTTTATTGTGAAATGCATTATTTCATGGAATGGTCTTTGGGCGTCATGTTGCGTTTGCAGAGCACTTCATGTGCCTCAACAGTAGAAACTCCCCACAAGTGACCCCATTTTGGAAACTAGATCCCCCAAGGAGCTTATCTAGATGTGTAGTGAGCACTTTGAACACCCAAGTGCTTCACAGAAGTTTAAGACGCAGAACCGTGAAAATAAAAATATTTTTTTTTCCACAAAAATGATATTTTAGCCCTCAAATGTTTATTTTCCCAAGGATAACAGGAGAAACTGGACCACAAAAGTTGTCAAATTTGTCCTGAGTACGCTGATGCCCCATATGTTGGGGTAAACCACTGTTTGGGTGCACAGCAGAGCTCAGAAGGGAGGGAGCACCATTTGACTTTTTGAATGCAAAATTGGCTAGAATCAATGGTGGCGTCATGTCACGTTTGGAGACCCCCTGATGTACCTAAACAGTGGAAACCCCCAATTTCTAACTCCTACCCTAACCCCAACACACCCCTAACCCAAATCCCAACCCTAACCATAATCCTAATCACAACCCTAACCCCAACACACCCCAAACTCTTCCCAATCCTAACCATGACCTTAATCACAACTCTAACGCCAACACACCCCTAACCTTAATCCTAACCCTAACCATAACCCTAATCACAACCCTAACCACAACACACCCCTAACCCTAATCCCAACCCTAACGATAATACTAACCACAACCCTAACCCTAACCACAACCCTAATCCCAAACCTAACCCTAATCCCAACCATAACCCTAACTTTACCCCTAACCCTAGCACTAACTTTAGCCCCAACCCTAACCCTAACCTTAAACCTAACTTTATCCCAACTCACTTTAGCCCAACTCTAACCATAATTGGAAAATGGAAATAAATAAATTTTCTTTATTTTATTATTTTCCCTAACCAAGAGGGTGATAAAGGGGGGGTATTTATTTATTTTTATTTTTAGTACTATGATAGGGTCTATCACAATGACCAAAATGAACCAATAGGAAAAATCTTCCTATTGTTGCCGGGTGCCGGGCCGGTTGATCTCGGCGGGCGCACTACACATGCACCTGCCATTTTCTTACCGGAAGAAGACGCCAGAGGCCGTGGGGGGAAGCAGGAGGACCCAGTGACACCAGGAGACACTGGTTAAGTATCGGGGGCAATCGGGAACCCTATTTCTCTGTCCTCTGATGTGTGATCACATTAGAGGACAGAGAAATTAAATGGCAAATCCCTTTTTTTTGCATTTGCCGTTTTATAGTTAATAATGGTGATCACAACCCAGGGGTCAGTAAAAACTTACCTAAAACATGTTTCTCTGGTGTCAGCTACCCCCGGTAGCTGAGACCCCAGAGAAAATACGACTCTAGGAGGCGCTATACACTTTTTACGTGGTTTATGCACCCTTAACTACCGCTGTTAAATAGTGTATCGGAGGTCATTAAAGGGTTAAAGATCTTTTGCTTGAGAATACTCAAAAGATTTTCAATAGGATTGAGGTCAGGGTAGGATGGTGGCCACACAATGAATTTATCTCCTGCCCATAGCAGCCAATGACACAGAGATATTATTTTCAGCAAGAGATTATGCATTATTATGCATGAAGATTAATTTTCTATGTGTGACACTGTTCTTTTTGTAACATGGAAGGAAGCGGTCAGTCACAAACTCATATACTTTGCTGAGGTAATTTTAACACCTTCAGGGACCCTAAAAGGCATGACCAGTTCTCTGCCCAATATTCCACCTCAAAACATGACTTCACCACCTCCTTACTTACGTCATAGCATTTTGCAACATGGTGGCCATCCACTACTCCTTCCAGGATTGCACAGAACACAACAGTGAACAAGACTGTTTTAGAATTAACCATTTCTGTATGTGAGCACTGTTTAGGGGTTTCCGAATAATTGATTTAAGCACAACTGCAATCCTGTGGAGGATCCTACACCTTTTGTTACTCTGGACTTCAGAGGCACCTGGAGCTTCAAATACCTGTTTGCTGTTTTTTTATGTTATTTTAGCAGCTGCTCAATCCTAATCCTATGTCTGGCTGAAAACTTCCTTATTATGCAATTATCTTAACAGACCCATCTGAATTCTGTATCAGCCAAAAATCTCTTCATAGAACGATGATCATGCATAAGTTTTTGGGAAATATCTAATGTTTTTGTACCTTGTTCAAGTCACTGCACTATCCTTTTGCTCATATTGCTTGAAACCTGTGTCCTGTCCTTCTTAAGTAATTTTCTCTTAAATGAGCTCAACTGGAAAACTAATGGTGTTTGAGATTGATTTTAGTGGCCCAAAGAGCCCTGAGACACAATACCGTCCATGAGTTTATTTGAGAAAACAAAAGTTACATCTTTATAACACTTAAATCAAATGTACCTAATAGTTTTGAACACAGTATAAATATCATTTAGGTCCAAAACCTGTGCTGAAAAATGTAAAGACTTTAGCTTTTTTTCAGTAACTGAGCTCCACCCCTATTATTTTCTTTTTATGGACGTAGTCAAAGTGCACATTCAGTTATAAATAACCCCCCTTCCTCCCAATAAAATCACCATTATTATTTTGACAGGACAAAACTTACTTTGCTTGACTCCGTTATAGATTTGCATATGTATGAATTTTCATCACTAATAACGAAAGACCCAATTTTCATTTTTTTGCGAAGATTGATCTTGTTTACTGACTTCTTTATGTAGTTTTGAAATTCTCTCTGCAGAGATATTGTAGAATATATATAGATATAGAGAGAGACACGATAGTAATGAATTAATTTGCAGTAGCCTTGGGCAGAAATCTACAAAAATCACAAAAAACTTAATCTGGACAGAATAGAGTAATAAGAACGTTTAACTACTTATTCTAATTTGATAAATGACAAAATGATGTACTTACAGTTTGCAGCAAAACTGTATCAGCATTTGCTAGGCTACATGGAACACAGTGGCTCCAAACATCCAGCTCTGGCTTCCAATAAAAGAGCAATTTTAGGAACCCTAAAGAAAATATGTAACCAAATATATTCAAAATATTTCTCCACCTCTCTGATTTATATCCGAATATCTCCTGAAAAAGAAGAAAAGACAAGAATAGTAGAAGAATAAAATAAAAATGCACTGGTATTAAGTTGGTGCTTCATTTTTTTATGTTGAACTGGACACATGATGTAATAGTGTGTGCACAGTAAGATAAAAGTTTATTATGCTTAGTGTTTATTTTTTAGACATATTAGAAATCAAAGTAATTAGCTCCTAATGAGCTAATTTTCGTTAAGCTCAAGTTGGTTTTATCAGATAATTCTCATTAGGAACATGATTCGGCCGAGACTCGCTATTGCAAGACCATGTGTGAGAGAAAAAAAAAATTAAACACAGCACTCAGACAATGTGAATGCTGTCTCATTTTTACGCACCGGTGTCCTGTAAAAATCTGGGGTCTAAGGGGTAACGTTTCTCCTTATGGAGAGTGACATACCATCTGGCTTGTCAAGGTAAGGAGGCTTATTCGCCGTACAATGCTCCTCTGGGAAATTAAATATGCAAATTGCCTCTTCTGAGAAAAAGAGGACTTAACTCTATAGCGCCACCTGTTGGAAGCACCTGTAAAAAGCTGGTAATTCATGTGTGTGTACAGTAAAATCACACTGACAGGTTAGAATAAAATAGAATAGATATATAAACATAGATTACATAGATAAATACAGTAGATGTCAGTAAGACACACAAATACAGTACAGACCAAAAGTTTGGACACACCTCATTTAAAGATGTTTCTGTATTTTAATGACTATGAAAATTGTACATTCGCACTGAAGGCATCAAAACTATGAATTAACACATGTGGAATTATACTGTATACTTAACAAAAAAGTGTGAAACAACTGAAAATATGTCTTATATTCATCTAGGTTCTTCAAAGTAGCCACCTTTTGGAGACCTATGTCATCACGCTGCCCACGCTCTGCGTCCTCCTTCATTGGATGAAAAACAGCGGTAACAGCGTCATACGAAACGCGACTTTGGCGCTCTGATCGCCGACCGCATGGCCGATCCCACACTAGGATCGGTTCGGGTTTCATGAAACCCGACTTTGCCTAAAAGTCGGCGATTTCTGAAAATGACCGATCCGTTTCGCTCAACCCTACCTGAGACACAAAAATACACAAAGAAAATGGGAGACGTTTATTAGCATCCTGGATAGGACCTGTGCACAGTATATACCGTATGGGAATAAACATACTAGAAATAGGAGGAAACCAATATGGCTAAATAGAGCTGTAAGGGGCGCAATAAGTGACAAAAAGAAAGCATTTAGAGAATTAAAGGAGGTGGGTAGTTAGGAGGCATTAAATAAATACAAAAAATTAAATACATTCTGTAAAAAGCAAATCAAGACAGCAAAGATTGCCAGAGAGAGCAAAAATAATCCCAAAATATTCTTTAACTACATAAATAGTAAGAAACTGAAAAATGATAGTGTTGGCCCCCTTAAAAATAGTCTGGGTGAAATGGTGGATGAGGAAAAAGCCAATATGCTAAATGACTTTTTTTCATCAGTATTTACAAAAGAAAATCCCATGGCAGACAAAATGACTAGTGATAAAAATTCCCAATTAAATGTCACCTGCTTAACCCAGCAGGAAGTACGGCGGCATCTAAAAATCACTAAAATCGACAAATCTCTGGGCCCGGATGGGATACACCCCCGAGTACTGCAGGAATTAAGTACAGTCATTGATAGACCATTATTTTTAATCTTTAAAGACTCCATAATAACAGGGTCTGTACCACAGGACTGGGGTATAGCAAATGTGGTGCCAATATTCAAAAAGGGGGGCATTCTAAGGGATGCTATACTGGACTATCTGAAGAGGAATAACCTCATGACCCAGTATCAGCATGGGTTTACTAGGGACCGTTCATGTCAGACTAATTTGATCAGCTTCTATGAAGAGGTAAGTTCTGGACTGGACCAAGGGAACCCAGTGGATGTAGTGTATATGGACTTTTCAAAAGCTTTTGATACGATGCCACACAAAAGGTTGTTACATAAAATGAGAATAATGGGGATAGGTGAAAATATGTGTAAGTGGGTTGAGAGCTGGCTCAGGGATAGGAAACAAAGGGTGGTTATTAATGGAACACACTCATACTGGGTCGCGGTTAGCAGTGGGGTACCACAGGGGTCAGTATTGGGCCCTCTTCTTTTTAACATATTTATTAATGACCTTGTAGGGGGCATTCAGAGTAGAATTTCAATATTTGCAGATGACACTAAACTCTGCAGGGTAATCAATACAGGGGAGGACAATTTTATATTACAGGATGATTTATGTAAACTAGAAGCTTGGGCTGATAAATGGCAAATGAGCTTTAATGGGGATAAATGTAAGGTCATGCACTAGGGTAGAAGTAATAAGATGTATAACTATGTGCTTAATTCTAAAACTCTGGGCAAAACCGTCAATGAAAAAGACCTGGGTGTATGGGTGGATGACAAACTCATATTCAGTGACCAGTGTCAGGCAGCTGCTACAAAGGCAAATAAAATAATGGGATGCATTAAAAGAGGCATAGATGCTCATGAGGAGAACATAATTTTACCTCTATACAAGTCACTAGTTCAACCACACTTAGAATACTGTGCACAGTTCTGGTCTCCAGTGTATAAGAAAGACATAGCTGAACTGGAGTGGATGCAGAGAAGAGCGACCAAGGTTATTAGAGGAATGGGGGGTCTGCAATACCAAGATAGGTTATTACACTTGGGGCTATTTAGTTTGGAAAAACGAAGGCTAAGGGGTGATCTTATGTTAATGTATAAATATATGAGAGGATAGTACAAAGACCTTTCTGATGATCTTTTTAATCATAGACCTGAGACAGGGACAAGGGGGCATCCTCTACGTCTGGAGGAAAAAAGTTTAAGCATAATAACAGATGCAGATTCTTTACTGTAAGAGCAGTGACACTATGGAACTCTCTGCCATATGATGTTGTAATGAGTGATTCATTACTTAAATTTAAGAGGGGACTGGATACCTTTCTGGAAAAGTATAATGTTACAGGGTATATACACTAGATTCCTTGATAGGGCGTTGATCCAGGGAACTAGTCTGATTGCCGTATGTGGAGTCGGGAAGGAATTTTTTTCCCCAAGGTGGAGCTTACTCTTTGCCACATGGGTTTTTTTTTGCCTTCCTCTGGATCAACATGTTAGGGCATGTTAGGTTAGGCTATGGGTTGAACTAGATGGACTTAAAGTCGCCCTTCAACCTTAATAACTATGTAACTATGTAACTTGCATGGACAAAGACCTCTGTATGGATGCAAGTCGATGACCTGAGGGGTGCGAACGGCAGAAATGAGCACACAGCATATGTGTTTTCTGGAGCAGTTTATCTAGGCCAGGACAGTGGCAGAGAAAACATTGTACCAAAAGTTTGAGGACGTGAGCCATGCAAGGCATGTGTGTGAGCTTTCCTTGCTGTAGGGCCGCCACCAGGTTCGTACCCTTATCGGACACGGCCTTCCCTGGATGCAGATTCAGAGGAGGCTGCGAATGATCAAACTCAGCCTGGATAGCTGTCCACAGCTTTTCAGCTGTATGACTGCGATCTCCAAGGCATATCCATTTTAATACAGCCTAATTGTGGTGAATCCTGGATGCGCAGTACAAAGATGGTGGGGATTCACTCTGGTCAATTGGAAAGTGTGTCTCATTAAGGTAGAGGTTGAAGGCTAAGTTGGTGGCTCTGGAAGAGATAGAGGAGGAGGCAGAAGCAGTGGAGGAAGTGTTAAATGTAGAGGTTTGTCCTGCAAGCCTTAGGGGTTCCAAGACTTGTGGAGCATCTCCTGCCCCCACAGCCACAGAGTCATCCAGTGTCTAGTCAGCGAGATATAATACCTTAGGCCATGCTTACTTGTCTAAGTGTCTGTGGTGAGATGCACCCTGGCAGACAGAGATTTAGTCAAGATGCCGGTTGATATTGTCTGTGACATGCTGGTGTATAGCAGGCACAGTTTTCTTAGAAAAGTAATGCTAACTGGGTAATTGGTACTGGAGGACTGCAATGACCATCAGCTTTCGGAAACCGTCTGTGTCTATCAGATGGAAAGGCAGCATTTCCATGCCAATATCATTGGAGATGGTGGAGTTCAACCTCTTAGTTTTATCATGCGTAGGAGGAAACAATCTTTTATGTGACCACATCTGCGAAACCTTGGGCTGGCTGCAGTGCTGAGTGTGGGCAGAATACAGTGAACCAGACAAACTGCTAGACCGTGAGAGAAGTGCAGGCGGAGATGTTACTGTGGATTGAGAAACTTGTGGTGTGATCATTCTCTGAGATTTGTCAAAAACAGCAGGCATGTCCGCTTCTGTTACAGCTGAAGACGGGCTCTCAATCAGCATGACTGGAGCAGGTAAAGAACCAGAGGATCTGCGGTCAGAGACCTGCGTCTCAGTAGTTGTCACGGTAACAGAGGACGAGGAAGAAGCAGCATATGCGATTGATGGGGCGCCTGATGGTTGTTGAGGTCTTCAACACAACCTCATCGTCTTCCTCCTCAAATGACCTACTCTGCTGTGTGTCTCTATGTTCACGCAAACTGGGATCTAACACCTACTCATCATCATCCTTTGTGTTACCACATTCCTCGCCTTTGGTGTACAGTCTCATCAGGATCACCTCCCCCTTGGGGTTAACATCTGATGACGAGGGTCAGGATGCTGTTTGGATCCTACTTCATCCTGCCTTGGATCCAAGCTAAAAAAAATTGGGTTCATTAGTGCAGATTTCCTCCTTATGACTCTGTGAAACTGTTGAGCACACTTGTTCTGACAATGGCATAGATTGTGTGAACAGCTCTTCAAACTCACTCATATTTGGTTCCGTACAGTCACTTATATGGTTGGAGAGTTGAGATGTGGGGGAAGCAAGGGGAATTTGTGTGCCACCTCTGTGGACTCTACTGGGTGTGAAGTTTACAAGGAGAGTCCACTTGGTGCTGCACTTGCCATCCACTCGACCACATGCTCTTTCTGGGCCTCATCAACAAGGCGTACCACTGTGCATCCACCAAAGAAAGGTAGTAGAGTAGCCCATCCAGTAACAAAAGCTGTCAGTTGTCTTTGCATAGGACGTGACATTGTTGGTTCACTAGTGCTTTCACAAACATTACCACCTACCCCACATATGGTACGTCCGATGGCAGTACCCCCTCTATGATATGGGCTCCGGCGGTGAACCCTCATTAAAGCCGAAACATGTCAGCTGTTTTGAACAGGTGACATATGCCTGCAACAGGCGTGGGAGGAATCGCGATCAACCTGTGCCTATTAACTAGTTAAATGCCACTGTCATACTCTGACAGCGGCATTTAACGTGTGCTTCCAGCCAAATACGTGCATCGCTGACCGCCGTCACATGATAGGGGGCAGCGGTGCATCGGCATGAGAACTAGTGGTCTCCTTGAGACCTCTATGGTTGTTGATGCCAGATTGCAGTGAGCGCCACTTTGTGGTCGGCACTCATATTAATGCAGCTTCTATTCTCCCATGGAGACTATTGAAGCATGCCAAAAGTAAAAAAAAAGTTTTTAAAAATATGAAAAAAATGTAAAAAAATAAGTTCAAATCACCCCCTTTCGCCCCATTCAAAATAAGACAATAAAAAAAATCAAACCTACACCTACTACGTCACTTAGGGGTTAAATTCAGGTCCTATACTGTATGACACTAGGAACATTAGAATTTTTAGATGGCCTCTGGATCAGGCCTCTATAACACACTAGATGCAACAAACTATTTTAAAGTCAGGTACCCTAATGTATGACACTAGGAACAAAAGAATATTTTGGTGGCCTCTGGATCAGGCCTCTATAACACACTAGATGCTACAAACTATTTTAAAGTCAGGTCCTCTTCTGTATGACACTAGGAACAGAAGGCTTTTTGTGGCCTCTTGATAAGGTCTCTATAACACACTAGATGCTACAAACTATTTGAACCCCTTCGCGCTGCAGCCCATTTTCAATGCCCTAGCATTATGATTCTCCAGGTCATTCTGAGTTCAACAAACATATCTTGGTTCTTTTCTATTTAAGTGATGAAAAATGAATCCAAAGTATGTTAAAAAAAAAATAATAATTTTTGCCATGTTCCTAGACTTGTATAGTCTCCATTTTTCGCGATCTCGAGTTGGTTGAGGGCTTATTTTTTGCATGCCGAGCTGATGTTTTTATTGATACCACATTGGTGCAGATACGATCTTTTGATCACCCATTATTGCATTTTAATGTAATAAAGCGATGACCAAAAAAGCATAATTCTGAAGTTTTGACTTTTTTTTCTCGCTACGACATTTATCGATCAGGTAAATCCTTTTTTTTCCTTAATAGATCAGGCAATTCTCAACATTGTGATACCAAATATGTGTATGTTTGATTTTTTTTTATTGTTTTATTGTGAATGGGGCGAAAGGGGGGTGATTTAAACTTTTATATTTAAAAAAAATATATATATTTTTAAAAACATTATTTTTGCTTTTGACATGCTTCAATAGTCTTCATGGGAGACTGGCTATGCTACATATACATAGTTACATAGTTATTAAGGTTGAAGGAAGACTTTAAGTCCATCTAGTTCAACCCATAGCCTAACATGCCCTAACATGTTGATCCAGGGGAAGGCAAAAAAACCCCATGTGGTAAGAGTAAGCTCCACCATGGGGAAAAAAATTCCTTCCCGACCCCACATACGTCAATCAGACTAGTTCCCTGGATCAACGCCCTATCAAGGAATCTAATATATATACCCTGCAACATTATACTTTTCCAGAAAGGTATCCAGTCCCCTCTTAAATTTAAGTAATGAATCACTCATTACAACATCATACGGCAGAGAGTTCCATAGTCTCACTGCTCTTACAGTAAAGAATCCGCGTCTGTTATTATGCTTAAACCTTTTTTCCTCCAGACGTAGAGGATGCCCCCTTGTCCCTGTCTCAGGTCTATGATTAAAAAGATCATCAGAAAGGTCTTTGTACTGTCCCCTCATATATTTATACATTAACATAAGATCACCCCTTAGCCTTCGTTTTTCCAAACTAAATAGCCCCAAGTGTAATAACCTTTCTTGGTATTGCAGACCCCCCAGTCCTATATATAGATGATGATCAGATCGTCTATATGTAGCAGAATACCTCACTTGAAATGAGCACCGACCACCTGGCGGCGCTCACAGCAAGACGGCAGTGACAACCATAGCGGTCTCCAGGAGACCTTTGATTGTCATGCCAACCCATCGGTGACCCGCGATCATGTAATCGCGATTCCACCCGTGGCTGTTCTGGGCACGTCAGCTGTTCAAAACATCTGACATGTGTTGGGAAAGATGTGGGCTCACCGCCGGACCCCCACATCAAATGAAGAGACAAGACACGTGCTGTACTAGTACGGTGCATGTTGCAAGTCAGGTCCTCTTCTCTATGACACTAGAAACAGAAGGATTTTTGGTGGCCTCTGGATCAGGCCTCTAAAATAGTTTGTAGCATCTAGTGTGTAATAGAGGCCTTTTCCAGAGACCACCAAAAAATCCTTCTGTTCCTAGGGTCAAACAGTAGAGGACCTGACATTTAAATAGTGTATAGCATCTAGTTTGTTATAGAGGCCTAATCCAAAGTCAGGTCCCCTACTGTCTGTCACTGGGAATAGAATTGTAAGGTTCTCAGTCTCTTTGCCATATCTGGTTTTATTTTTTTAATTGAAAACAAGTTTTTCCCATCAGCCATTTTGCTTTCTGTCCTGCTGCAGTTACCTTGCCCTCATTTGGTATAGAGTTTTCAGTTTCCAAGTTTCTGCGCTGTTCTCTGCCACTTGCCTTTCTAAGCAGCTCCAGGTGTTCAATCAGAGCTTCTGAATCATGTCTGCAGTTCGCCTGTGACCGGGCTCCTGGAAGACTTGGACATAGTATTCCAGCCATCTCCTACTGCGGATCTTTGGAGCACATATGGACACAGGAATCCCTCTGTTTGCCATCAACATTTGCAAAGGAAGTAAAAGAGAGATTCTGAACCTATTTCTACAATTTATGCTGGACTAAAGGTTTATTCTGGCCTGCTGTGTCTCCTGCCTGCGTACCTGCAATTGTGTAAAACCTTTCCCCTCTGATATGCTGACTTGTATGAAGTAATACAAGCACTTCTTAAACAAGCCAGCGTTAGTGTCTGCTGGGTCTGGGAACGCTGAGTCGGCCACAGACCGTGGATTCAAGATATCTATTGATACCATCTGTGATGACAATAGTTGTGACTTCTCACAACCATTTTCAGGTGAGCACATTCCCTTCTTTTTCAGTCAGGTGTGTTGCCACATGTAAACTCTATTGTGTGCCCTTTTTCTCTTCCAACATTTCTGCCTTAAAGGATCTGGGAAGATGGAGGCTCACCTTAAAGACCTGTATGGAGTTAATGATACAATTCTTGCGGATGTACAGGTTGTAAAGACCAGCTTTACAAGTCAGCAGGATCACAATAATCACAACCTGAAAGTTTTCGGACAGAATATTCAGGAATTATGAACCAGGATTGAGGTTCTGGAGGAACGAGTCCAGGCATCATCCTCACCCCCGGGTTCTTGACTTCCCAAGTTACCACTTTTCTGCTTTGGCGGTGAACGGGACAAATTCATGGGATTTATTAATCAATGTCAACTGCTTTTTGCTGTTCATGCACCACAATTCCTCACTGAATGATCCAAATTTCTAACTATAATCATGCTGATCTCCAACAAAGCTCTTATGTGGGCAAACCCCCTGATTGAGACTGAGGATGAATGTCTAAATAATCTTGAAGCTTTTATTTCAGTTATGGTGGAGGTGTTCGACAACACGAAACGAGTTGCTACAGCTGAAGCAGCCATATTGACTTTGCGTCAATGTAAGTGTTTGGTAGCCGAATATGCCTTGGAGTTCAAGAGATGGGCCCTCGATATATCAGCAGAAATATCCTTTGGTAAGATCTACTCTCTGGCAGGGCCCGAGCTAAAAGCTTTGAAAGACTATATCAATGAAAATCTAGCCAAATGCTTCATACGCCACTCTTCATCTCCTGCAGGCGCACCCATCTTCTTTGTGAAGAAGAAAGATGGCTCTCTTAGACCCTGCATAGATTATCGGGAGCTCAATAAGGTTACTATTAGAAACCACTGCCCAATGCCAATGATCCCTAAGTTATTGGAGAGAGTACGGCAGGCTAAAAAAAATTTCTATTCTAAACTGGATCTCGGTGGGGCCTATAATTTGGTCCATAGTAGACTTGGGGACTAATGGAAGACTGAATTCAGGTCACGCTACGGGCATTTTGATTATTTGGTTATGCTATTCGGTCTGTGTAATGCCACAGCCACTTTCCAACATTTAGTGAACAATGTTTTCAGGGATCTCTTGGATACATTCGTAGTGATTTATCAAGATGATATTTTCATTTTTTTCTAACTCCACAGAAGAACATCATGGACATGTGAGGATGGTCTTAAAACACCTACGACAGAACCATTTTTACACGTATTAAACTGGAAAAGTGTGCATTCCATCGGCCCGAGATTCAATTTTTGGGGTATGTAATTTCTTCACAAGGAATTAGTATGGAAGAAAGCAAGACCCAAGCCATCAAGAATTGGCCATTTTCTAAGAATGTGAAGGAAGTGCAGTGTTTCATCGAGTTTGCCAATTTCTATAAGTGTTTTATTAGAAATTGTTCTGAGGTAGTGGCCCCCATCACACAACATACCTGAAAGGGTCTAGCTTCACCTGGACCCCTCAAGCCCAAGAAGCATTTTACCGTCTGATGAGTAAATTAATCACAGCACCGATCCCAGTGCATCCCAACCCAGAAATTGCCTTCATAATATAGGTGGATGCCTCAGATTGTGACGTCGGAGCTATACTCTCCCAGAGAACAGGTGAGAAGAATGTCTTGCATCCCTGTGCTTTCTTTTCCCAGAGGATGTCTTCAGCAGAATGGAACTATGATGTGGGCAATAGAGAATTGTTGGCCATTATTGCTGCTTTCAAGGAGTGGCGACACCTTCTTCAGGGTGCTGCACAGCAGATTATCATCCTAACCGACCACTGCAATCTTGAATTTATCAGGTCGGCTAAGTGCCTGACTCCTCGCAAGGCTCGTTGGAGTCTTTTCTTAAATCAATTCAGGTTTGTAATCTTTTATAGGCCAGGATCATGCAATGGAAAGGCTGATGTACTCTCTAGGATCAGTTCAACTGAGACCTTTCCACCCACTTCCCCTAAGACTATTCTTCCTGAATCTAGGTTTCTGGAAGCGATTCATAATCGAGACATACTTAATGACATCAAGGAGGCATACCATTTGGATTCCTTGCTGGCAGAAACTTCTAGTGACATAAGTCTTGTCTATAAGAATTGTTTGTGGATTCAGGGGCAACGCTTGTATATACCTGAAACAGTCAGATTGAGAGTACTGCAACTCATCCACGACTCTAAGATAGCTGGGCATAGAGGAGTTCTACTGACACAATAATTTCTTTCTTATTTCTTTTGGTGGCCCACTTACAGAAGAGACGTTCTAAATTTTGTCACTTCATGCGAAGTTTGTGCGAGATGCAAGACACCACGTTCCTGGCCGACAGGTCTATTACAACCCCCACACACCCCATCCCGTCTGCGCAGATCTATTTCTATGGACTTCATTGTGGAGTTGCCAACCTCTCAAGGGAAGAACACTATTCTAGTGGTGGTGGATTCTTTAACAAAGGGAGCTCATTTTATTCCCTGTGTTGCCTTACCCACTGCTAAACAGACATCAGATTTAATGATCCAAGATGTGTTTCGCTTGCACGCAGTACCAGGTAAGGTAATTTATTATCGAGGGATGCAATTCATTTCAAACTTTTGGCAGAATTTCTGTGCTGCATTGGATACTAAAGTAAACCTTTCTTCTGCTTTTCATCCCCAGACTAATGTTCAGAGTGCACAGACCAACCAGACCCTGGTGCAGTATCTCTGTTATGGAACTGCAAGACAGAACTAGGATAGAAGGGGGAAAACTGATCCTGTACTAAGACTAGCCTGATACCCTATGATGGAGTGGGTGACCCATTCCACCCACCGACAATCCTAGGTTAATCTCAGCGAAGACCTATAGATAGGGGGAGGAGGTCCCTGAAAGATCTAAGGACTGGGAATAAAAAACAGGTCACCTCTTAAAAGAAACACAGAGACGGCTGCAGAAACCAACTGAAAACAGAAACTAAAGATAGCAGAACCAGAGATCCCAGAACTGCACAAAATCAAACACAGAAAGCTATCAAAGCACCTAGCCAGAACTCAAGCAGATTAACACTGTTGTCCAGCAAGGAATGGGAGGCAGGTGCTGGATAATAAAAGGAGATGCAATCACCTGACCTAAGACAACCCAGCACCATGGGAAAAAGACCAGCAGCCAGAAAACCACAACAAGATGGTGGATGATCAAAAAACAAAACAGATTCTAACAGTACCTGCCCTTTTACAAGGATCCTCTGAATTGTCTTGGCCAAGCCTTATAAATCTCCAGTGAAAAGCATTACTCAGCCTTGAGGCCAAGACATCCTCAGCTTTCACCCAGGAATTATCTTCGGGACCGAAAACCATTCCAGGACACGAGATACTGCAACCTTCCTCTATGCCACCTGGAATCTAAAATGTGTGAAATCTCAAACTCGCCATCCTCATCAACTGGAGGAAAAGTCAGCATCACCTCCTTATCTGGTGTGTCAACTTTCTTCAGTAAAGATTCATGAAAAACTGAATTAATTCTCCAGGATGAGGTAATGTCTAATCGCTGCTAAGTTGACAACCTGAACCACTTTGAAGGGTCCTACAATCTTAGACTCCAGTTTTTAATAAGGGATCTTCAAACGCAGATTCCTACAGTACAACAATACCATGTTCCCAACTACAAACAATGCCTCCCTTCTTTTCTTGTCAAAATATTTCTTTGACCTCCTATTTGCCTCTTTCAGATTATGGCGTACATTGGTCCAAACCCTGTCCAAATTTCCAGAAAAACTCCTCAGGCACCGCTGCCCCAATCTTTGAAAATGGACCGAAAGATGGATGCCTCACTGTACAGCAAAAAAAGAGAACACCCAGCCAAGGAAGACGTATGATTATTAAGAGCAAACTCAGCTAATGGTAGATATTCCGACCACATCTCCTGATTGTCTGCTACAAAACATCTCAAAAACTGCTTGACATCCTGGTTCTTCCTTTGAGTCTGTCCATTGGACTCCAGATGATAACATTGACAAAAATGACAAATTAACCTTTAATCTGTCACAAAAAGCATGCTAAAAGCGAGCCACAAACTGTAGTCCTCTATCGGAGACAATGTCCGTGGGAACCCCATGGAGCCTGACAATCTCTTTCACAAATGCCTTAACTAGAGTCTTGGCACAGGGTAATTTATTGAATGGGACCAGATGACACATCTTACTAAACCGGTCCACAACAACCAAGATGACAGAAAAACCCTCAGAGACCGGCAGATCGGTGATAAAATCCATAGCAAGATCTAGGAATCTCCAAAGGGCACAGCAACCCTGCATCCAGGGCATGTGAGGCCTTTGACCTAGCGCACACAGTACACTGATGCACCCACTTGATGATTTCTCTTTGCCACCCTGGCCACCAGAAACTTCGGCCGATCGACTTTCTAGTTTCCGAAATCCCTGGATGACCCGCCAATCGAGACTCATGACATTCAGCAAACAAAGCTCTCTGCAAGGCTTTAGGCACAAATAATTTACCATACGGAGTGTTAGTTGGTGCAGCATTCTGGGCCTCTAGGGTGCTACTCTCCAACTCAGAACCCAATGCTGCCACCACCACCCCTCTCTGCAAAATACATTCCTCCTTCCCAGTATTAACAGCTGGAGATAAACTACGAGACAAAGCATTCGCTTTAACATTCTTCGTCCCAGGGATATATATTACGGAGAAATGAAACCGGGCAAAAATAAGTGCTCACCTAGCTTGACGGGCATTCAAACGTTTAGCAGCATCCAGATATATCAGATTCTTCTGATCAGTAAAAACCTGTATCGGATATCTAGCCCCCTCCAAAAAATGTTGTCAATTCTCAAAAGCGAGTTTAATAGCCAGCAACTCTCTGTTTCCAACTAGTGTTGAGCCCCTCCCCTAGTATTCGAGTTCAGTTCGTCGAATTGGGGCATGTTCGACGAATGTTCGTCGAACGTTCGACGAAAACCGTCGAACCCCATTGAAACCAATGGCAGGCAAACACAAACACATACAAATACATAGAAAACACATAGAAAACACCTTAAAAGGTGTCCAAAAGCTGACAAACTGCTCAGAATACACAACAAACACATGGAAAAGTCACAAATACATATAGTCATGCGAAAAGAAAAGAGGTGGAGGAGCAAAAGGAGGAGGAGACACAGATATAGGCATATCATGCCCTTATAAAATCAAGAAAGGCTGGAGTAAAAATCTAAAATCACCCTACTAACACCCAGACGTCGTGACAAAAAAATTTAAAAAATAAATATCTTTAGGTAGAAAGGTGTCAGGTCCATTCAGAACACTTTCATTAGAAGACGTAGTGGTAGCTCCGTTGGGAGTTGTGCCAAAAAAGGAACCCAAGACATTCAGACTAATCCACCATTTGTCATATCCAAGGGGCAGGACAGTAAACGACAAGATTGATGCGGAACCAAGTACAGTACTATGTACTGTACCTCCTTTGACGAGGCAATCATGTTGGTCAAGAAGTTGGGAAGGGGCACCCTAATGGCCAAAACAGACATTGAGGGGGCATTCCGGTTACTACCTGTGCCTCCGAATAGTGTCCTCCCATTGGGCTGCTTCTGTGAAGGAGCATACTACATAGATTGCTGTTTGCCCATGGGGTGCTCCATATCCTGCTCACTATTTGAGTTGCTTCCTCGAATGGGTCGTCATGTATGTTTCTAAGGGGGCACATATTATCCATTACCTCGACGACTTGTTATGCCTGGGCCCAAAAGATTCACCACAGTGTGAATACATGCAGTGGTCCACCTGTGAGAAGGAGAGAGCTGGAGGAATAGCGGACACCCCAGAGCCGAGGGGTTAGATTGAGAATAGAAGAAGGCGGTGTAGCTTGCTTCATGGGTGGGGTACTCTGCTGAGTAGCAGAAATTGTTACTAGGCCCAAAGTATTGCCTGGGCTAGATACAGTTAAAAATGAGTCATTAGATAAACAGGCAGTGTAGCTTGCTTCATGGGTGGGGTACTCTGCTGAGTAGCACAAAATTCTTCTCGGCCGAAAAGGATTTCCTGGGCTAGATGCAGTTAAAAATTAGTAATTAGATAAACAGGCAGTGTAGCTTGCTTCATGGGTGGTGTACTCTGCTGAGTAGCACAAAATGCTACTAGGCTAGATGCAGTTAAAAATTAGTAATTAGATAAACAGGCGGTGTAGCTTGCTTCATGGGTGGTGTACTCTGCTGAGTAGCACAAAATGCTACTAGGCCCAAAAGGATTTCCTGGGCTAGATGCAGTAAAAATTTAGATACACAGGCGGTGTAGTTAGCTTCACAGGTGGGCTACTCCGCAGACGTGCAGACACAGCTCCTAGGCCCAAAACAATTTACTGGGTTATATGCAGTAAAAATGTAGATACACAGGCGGTGTAGTTAGCTTTACAGGCGGGCTACTCCGCTGAAGTACAGACACTGCTCCTAGGCCCAAAACTATTTACTGGGTTAGATGCAGTAAAAATTTAGATACACAGGCAGTGTAGTTAGCTTCACAGGCGGGCTACTCCGCTGACGTGCAGACACTGCTCCTAGGCCCAAAACTATTTACTGGGTTAGATGCAGTAAAAATTTAGATACACAGGCGGTGTAGTTAGCTTCACAGGTGGGCTACGCCGCTGACGTGCAGACACTGCTCCTAGGCTCAAAACTATTTACTGGGTTATATGCAATAAAAATTTAGATGCACAGGCGGTGTAGTTAGCTTCACAAGTGGGCTGCTCCGCTGACGTGCAGACACTGCTCCTAGGCCCAGAACAATTTACTGGGATAGATGCAGTAAAAATTTAGATACAAAGACGGTGTAGTTAGCTTCACAGGCGGGCTACTCCGCTGACGTGCAGACACTGCTCCTAGGCCCAAAACAATTTACTGGGTTAGATGCAGTAAAAATTTAGATACACAGGTGGTGTAGCTAACTTCACAGGCGGGCTACTCTGCTGACATGCCGACACTGCTACTAAGCCCAAAACAATTTCCTGGGTTAGATGCAGTAAAAATGTAGATACACAGGCGGTGTAGCTAGCTTCACAGGCAGGCTACTCAGATGACCACCAGACAATGCTACTAGCCCAAAAGGATTGGCTGAGCTAGATTACACCGAATGCTATGAAAAACACTTGCACAGCACTGGTACAGACCTGCCTGGCAAAAAGTGCTATGAACTGCTGTAACCTACCCTGAAAAGGGTTGATATTACAACTAGTCCCAACTCCTGACTCCTTAAACCTATCTCTCAGAAACTTCGCTCGCAAAAAAAGACTCTTTGACTGTATAGCGTCCACAGCAGCGGTGCCGTCTAACACTAAGCTGCAGCAGTGAGGAAATGGTGGCGACGGGGAAAATGGCTGGTTCTTATAGGGCAAGGACATGTGACATACACAGTCAATGACACATGCCCTTGCTCGTGTGCATCACATGCACATTGCTATGTGTGTGTGCACTGCTGATAGGCTGAGATACTGCACCGCCCCACTGTAAATGCGGGAAAGAAATCCGGAATCAGCAGCAAGGGGTAAGGATTGCGCACAGTGATCTTATTAATCTCCAAAAAATCCAGACACGGCCTAAGGCCCCCATCCTTCTTTTTGACAAAAAGGAATCCTACAGCCACGGGGGTCTTAGAGAGTCCTATATGACCTGCAGATAAACTAGTCTGTAGGTATTCCTTTAAGGCCTCCCTCTCAGGAATCGTCAGATTAAATAAACTACTCTTAGGAAGTGTGGCACCTGGGACGAACTCAATAGCGCAGTCATAGTCTCCATGGGGTGGTAGAGCTTGCGACTCAACCTCTGAAAATACCCTCCAAAAATCCTGAATGGCTTCAGGTAGCTCCTTCTTCACAACAGCAGCAATGTAAACATTGCAACTACCATAACACCCCTGACCCCAGGACCTTATAGTACTAGACGACCAGTCCAGCAAAGGATTGTGCATTTTTAACCAGGGTAAACCCAGGATGACTAGGCAAGGTAATTTAGCAAGGACAAACAAGTCTATACACTCCTGATGTTCCATATTCACAGTTAGTGGTAACCCGGTAACTTTTTGAGAAATACACCCATGTTCCAGAGGAGTGTTATCAATAGCCACAACAGGAATAGGAGATGACAATGGTTCAGAATCAAACTTATATTTGTCTAGGAATTGTTGATCAATCAAATTAAGTGCACAACCACAATCCACCATTAACTGAAAATCAAATAAATGACCGTGATATGCGGTATTACCAGAAAAAAAACTGCGGATCGTAAAAGCACAATACGAACTGGAGTGTTACTCCTACTGACCTTTTTTTTCCTTGTCCGAACCTCACATTGCTTAATAAAATGGTCAGCCTTATCACAATACAAGCAGAGCCCTTCAGAAAACCTCTTCTCCCTCTCCTGGGAACGAGAGGACATGCATTGGTTCCCCGCTGTCGACAGGACTATCCTGAGAGATGGGGTTCAGCATTATAAGAGCCTTCTTTTCATTCTGTCTGTCTCTCAATCTTCTATCCATATGGATAGCTAACTGCATAGCAGTTTCTAAAGCATTAGGTGCAGGATATACAATGAGCAAATCTTTAGCCCTTTCACTCAAACCTGCTAAAAACTAACTCTTGAGCGCTGGGTCCACCTGACCTCTGCGGACCATCATCTGAACTGGGTGCAATACCTCTCAGCATCAACAGCACCCTATTTATGCCGTCTGAGCTCTGCCTCAGCTGATGTGACCTGATCAGGATCATCATATAACAACCCCATAGCAGAAAAAAAAGCTTCTACTGATGTCAAACAAGGATCATCAGGATATAATGAAAATGCCCAGATTTGGGGTTCATTTTGCAATAAAGACATAATAATCCCCACACGCTGTAATTCACTCCCTGAGGATCTGGGTCTAAGCCAAAAATATAGTAAACATGCATTTTTAAATGTAAAAAATTCCTGCCGTTTACCAGAAAAAAACTCAGGTAATCCTACATTAGGTTCTTCAGAGAGTGCTCCAGAGTAGTTACTCACGTGCTGCTGCAGGTCGGCTACTTACAAAGTTAACCCTTGCAAGCATTGAGTAAGTTCTTGGGCGTTGCACATATTGAAGGAATCCGGGAGAGAATTTTTTTATGGCTGGACAAACTGTTACGGAACTGCAACACCGAACTAGGATAGAAGGGGGAAAACTGACCCTGCACTGAGACTAAGCTGATACCCTACGATGGAGTGGGCGACCCATTCCATGCGAATAGACCCACTGACAATCCTAGGTTAATCACAGCGAAGACCTATAGATAGGGGGAAGGAGGTCCCTGAAAGATCTAAGGACTGGGAATAAAAAACAGGTCACCTCTTAAAAGAAACACAGAGACGGTTGCAGAAACCAACTGAAAACAGAAACTAAAAATAGCAGAACCAGAGATCCCAGAACTGCACAATATCAAACACAGAAAGCTATCAAAGCACCTAGCCAGAACCCAAGTGGATTATCACTGTTGTCCAGCAAGGAATGAGAGACAGGTGCTGGGTAATAAAGGGTGATACAATCACCTTACCTAAGACAACCCAGCACCAGGGGAAAAAGACCAGCAGCAAGAAAACCACAACAAGATGGCGGATAGTAAAAAAAAAACTGATTCTAACAATCTCGCCACTTTATCTGCCACCTACTGGATGATTGGGTGGATCTACTTCCACTGGCTGAGTTGTCTTATAATAACTCTCAGAGCGCTTCCACTAAGCAGTCTCCTTTTTACCACCAATCTGGGTTATCATTTTAACATTCTTCCTCGATTTCCCATAGATTTGCCTTTGCCGGCTGTGGCCGACAGAATCGCTTCTCTACAATGGAATGTTGATCTTCTGAAGGAGATTCTGCAATCAGCTCAGGAAAGGTATAAGAAAACAGCAAATAAGTTTCATAAACCTACACCAGCCTTCAAGGTAGGAGACTTGGTCTGGCGGTCTACTAGAAACCTTAAGTTGAGAATCCCATCATCCAAATTGGGACATAAGTACATTAGACCCTATAAGATTGGTAAAATTGTAAGAGCCGTTGCTTGTTATCTTCAACTGCCAAGAGCTATGAGAATTCACCCTGTCTTTCACGTTTCCCTACTAAAGGAAGCAGCACTCGATATGTTTTCTGGACGTTCTTCTCCCCGTCATGATCCAGTTATGATTGATGGTCAGGAGGAATTTGTGGTAGAAAAGATCCTGGATTCCAGGTTGCATAGAAATCAGCTACAATATTTGATTAAATGGCAGGGCTACTCAGTTGAAGACAACTCATGGGAACCAGCTAATAATATTAATGACCCTCGATTACTCAGCCAGTTCCATCAGAGGTACCCAAACAAGTCTGGTCTGGGGTCACCCAGAGGTTGTTCCTAAGGGCAGAGTAATGTAAGGTTCTCAGTCTCTTTGCCATATCTGTTGTTATTTTTTGTTGTTGAAAATTAGTTTTTCACATCGGCCATTTTGCTTGCTTCCTGTCTTGCTGCAGCTACTTTGCCCTCAATCAGTATGGAGTTTTCAGTTTCCATGTTTCTGCCCTGTTCTCTGCCACTTGCCTTGTTAAACAGCTTTAGCTGTTCAATCAGAGCTTCTGAATCAAGTCTGCAGTTTACCTGTGACCTGGCTCCTGGAAGACTTGTACATAGTATTCAAGCCATCTCCTACTGCAAATCTTTGGAGCACATCTGGACACAGGAATCCCTCTGTTTGTCATCAGCATTTGCAAAGGAAGTAAGAGATAGACTCTGAACCTATTTCTATGATCTATACTGGACTTAAGGTTTATTCCGGCCTGCTGTATCTCCTGCCTCTGTACCTGCAATTGTGTAAAACCTTTGCCCTGTAGTATGCTGACTTGTGTGAAGTAATACAAGCACTTTTTAAACAAGCCTGTGTTTCCTCTCACTCAAGCACAAGACTCTATATAAACTGCATTCATACAGATGAGTGAATTTGTTAGGAAAATAATCGCCAAACATAAATTCAACACGAATATCACACATTCGGATTCGTGATCGGAAACCCAAGCAAAATTTTATAAAACTGGTAAAAATCGGCAACATTTGGTAAAAGTGCAAGAAAATATTTGCATTGCCACAAAAATATTTTCCACACTTTAGCAACGATAATGGTGCTGTTTCATGAGAGTTTGGCATGTGTTTGATGAAGGGATGGGGTATATATAGCTTAGAGGTGACGTTCTTTGAAGCACAGCAGTCTTTTTTTCCCTAATTTTATGTGTGCACATTGCAGCTAGCCAATCAGGGCACAGGAAACACCCACAATGTCCTGACACCACGGCTTGTGTCATTGGCTGCTGAAATCACATGTCTCTTTCCATATAAATTTCTGACATGTGGTTTGAGCACCATTCTGACACTAACACAGTGCATAGAAGCTGCTTCTCATGCTGCCACTGTTAATAGCAAGATTTCAGCTATTTAGTTAGGTGGTTTTATATTAGTCAGAAAGTGAAGCTAGATAGTATCCAGTGTGGCTGTAAAATTTACCTTTTTAGATTTTTTTGTGGCATTTCTGATGGTTCTCAGACAAAGCAGGCAGGGCACATGTCCAACAAGTGTGTTGTGCACTGAATCAATAGATCTCCATGGATGAGTATAACATTCTAAATGATATTATTTCAGTAGCTAGTAAGATAGGTGGTTTTATATCAGTCAGATACTGTAGGTAGCTAGTGTCCAGTGTAGCTGTTACATTTACCTTCCAGCACTTTTTTTCTTTTTTGGCCATACTGAGGTGCACAAACAAATCCAGCAGGGCACATGTTGTGCACTGCTTCTATTGTGATTGATGCACGAGTATAGCATTCTAACTCACATGTAGCAAGTGAAAAAATATTAAACAGCCTGCTCTGTCCCACCTTGTAATTTAGTGTTGTGGTGAAATAAAACTGTCTGCAGACCTAAGGCACATAAAAGAATACAACTTTTCAGTTGCAAAAAATTAGACAACCCACTGTATCACACAATTTGTCGTTTATTTGGGTTGAAATTAAGCTGTAGAGGCCAGATCCAGAGGCCACAAACAAATTATTCTGTTATAAATATCATACAATAAGGGACCTGAGTTTAAAAATAGTTTGTAGCATGTAGTGTGTTATAGAGGCCTGATATACAGGCCACAAACAAATTCTTCTGTTATTAACGTTATATAGTAAGGGACCTGACTTGAAAAATAGTTTAAACGAACCGCAGAAAAGAGCTACAGTATATAGGGCCAAATTAAAAATGACTTGTATTTAATCATAATTAAAAACACTATAGTATCCAAGATAACTGTATTCCAAGCAGGGAAAGCCACCATACAGGATGTAATCCAAACAGTGCTTGCACTATATAATATACTTAGTGCCACTTGTAAATCAAATACATAATTCAGGGATACATTCCCTATGAAAGTAGGCAATAATATAATAACGAATACCAGCACTTACATGAGTAATGAGTCTATGTGTGGCACCCCCGCCACCCCAACGCACGTTTTGCTTCTTTGCCTGGATTCCTCTCCTCTTCCTCCACCCCAACATCACACCCAGTACAGTCCACAGATGTTGCACCTAAATTCCCCTTGCTTCCCCCCAGCTTCCCAACTATGAAAATGTTCAACCGACTGTACAGAACCACAGATGGGTGAGTCTGAAGAGCTGTTCACACATTCTATGCCATGGTCAGCAACAGTGTAAATTAAAGCTTTGCAGAGTCAAGAGGAGGAAATCTGCACTGCTGCCCAACATTTTTTTAGTTTGGATCTGGGGTATGAAGAAGTACAGTCCAAACAGCATCCTGACCATCGTCATCAGACGTTAACCCTTGAGTGGGAGGTGGTCCTGATGAGACTCAGATATCTTTGGCTCATGCGGACTGTACTGTGCTGTCAGGGAAAGAAGAGGAGGAAGGTGACTCCAATGGCGAGGAATATGATAACACAGGGGATGATGATGATGAGGTGTTCGATCCCAGTTGGCATGAAGATAGAGGCAGGTTACATTGCACCATCCATCACAGACATGTAGTGATGCAGCCACGACGAGTGATGCATACTCAGCCACAACTTTGCCTCTGGCCAGCATCGTCCGCGGGTCTGCAGCTCACAAGGGTAGCAAGAGTTGCCTAGCCTGGGCCTTTTTTGACACTGCAAAGGATGAGTCAACTCACAAAAACTGCCAACTTTGCAAAAAAAACTCAGTTGAGATAAAAAGTGCAATAATTTGAATACTACATGTATGAACCTTCACATGCTCAATCAAACAAACCACCATCAGCCGCCCCATCAATCGCATCTGCTGCTTTTTCCTCTTCCTCTATTAACATGCCAACTATTGAGACTCAGGTCTTTGACTGCAGAGCCTCTGGTTCTTTACCTGATCGAGTCATGCTGACTGAGAGGCCAGCATCAGCAGTAATGGAATCAACATGCCTGATATTTTTGACCAATTTCAGAGAACGATCACACCACAAGTTTCTCAATCCGCAGTCACCTCTCTCAAGGTCGAGCAGTTTGTCCATTTCACTGTACTCAGCCCTCTCACAGCACTGCAGCCAGCTCATGGTTCTGCAGTTGTGGTCATGGAAAAGATTGTTTCCTCCTATGCATGACAAAGCTAAGAGGATGAACTCCCCTATCTCCAGTTAGTTAGCCATTGAAATACCGCCTTTGCGCCTGGTGGATGCTGACAGTTTACAAAAGCTGATGGCTGTTGAAGTCCCCGAGTACAAATTACCCAGTCACCATTACTTTTCTAAGAAAGCTGTGTATGTGCTACACCAGCATGTAGCAGGCACCATCACCCATTCCTTGACATAATCTCTGTCTAAAAGAAGAAAATATCTAGCTTCACCGAATCCGTGAAAAAGTTTTCTTTATTCACAAACTTAAATATGGAGGATACAAACTTCAGCACAAACCATACGGGTATGAATCTCAATGCGTTTCTGGAGACTAAGCTCCCTTAATCACGACTAGTACTTGGTTGAAAACCCTTTGTATGCAATGACTGCCTGAAGTCTTGAACTCATGGATATCACCATACTCTGTGTTTCCTCATTTTTGATGCTCTGCCAGGCCTTCACTGCGGTGGTTTTCAGTTGTTGTTTGTTTGTGGGCCTTTCTGTCTCAAGTTTAGTCTTTAACAAATGAAATTCATGCTCAATTGGGTTGAGATCAGGTGACTGACTTGGCCATTCAAGAATATTATACTTCTTTGCTTTAATAAAGTCCTGAGTTGCTTTGGCTTTATATTTTGGGTCATTGTCCTTCTGTAGTATGAAACAATGACCAATCAGTTTGGCTGCATTTGGCTGGATCTGAGCACACAGTATGTCTCCGAATACCTCAGAATTCATTCGGCTGCTTCTGTCCTGTGTCACATCATCAATAAACACTAGTGACCCAGTGCCACTGGCAGCCATGCATGCCCAAGCCATGACACTGCCTCCACAGTGTTTTACAAATGATGTGGTATGCTTTGGATCATGAGCTGTACCACACCTTTGCCATACTTTTCTCTTTCCATCATTCTGGTAGAGGTTGATCTTGGTTTTATCTATCCCAAGAATGTTCTTCCAGAACTGTGCTGGCTTTTTTAGATGTTTTTTAGCAAAGTCCAGTCTAGCCTTTTTACTCTTGATGCTTATGAGTGGCTTGCACCGTGCAGTGAACCCTCTGTATTTACTTTCATGCAGTCTTCTCTTTATGGTACATTTGGATATTGATAAGCCTAACTCCTGGAGAGTGTTGTTCACTTGGTTGGCTGTTGTGAAGGGGTTTCTCTTCACCATGGAGATTATTCTGCAATCATCCACCACTGTTGTCTTCCGTGGGCGCCCAGGTCTTTTTGCATTGATGAGTTCACCAGTGCTTTCTTTCTTTCTTTCTCAGAATGTACCACAATGTAGATTTTGCCACTCTTAATATTGTAGCAATTTCTCGGATGTTTTTTTTCTGTTTTCGCAGCTTAAGGATGGCTTGTTTCACCTGCATGAAGAGCTCCTTTGACCCCATGTTTACTTCACAGCAAAACCTTCCAAATACAAACACCACACCTCAAATCAACTCCAGGCCTTTTATCTGCTTAATTGAGAATGACATAACAAAGAGATTGCCCACACCTGTCCAGGAAATAGACTTGGAGTCAATTGTCCAATTACTTTTGGTCCCTTTAAAAACAGGGTGGCGCATGTTAAGGAGATGAAACTCCTAAACCCTTCATCCAATTTTAATGTGGATACCCACAAATGAAAGCTGAAAGTCTGAACTTCAACTGCATCTGAATTGTTTTATTTAAAATTCATGGTGGTAATGTCTATAACCAAAATTAGAAAAATGTTGTCTTTGTCCAAATACATATGGACGTAACTGTATATGTGGTCAATATATCCTATAGGTAGCAGCAAAAGACAGTAATGGAATGGACCCTCTTGATGTATGCAATGATATCTATAGACACACATACAGTGCCTGATAGCCTTGCACAGATATGTATACAGCGACTTACACTCCCCTGCCTACCTAACACTGCAACCTATATACTCTGGAATTAGTCCTTAGAAGGACTGTTGGTTTAGCTGGATTTGAGTAATTTAGAATGGTAGACCCCACATTGACTAGGAAATCCCCAAATCTGACCCTATCTCAGCAGCAGCTCTCCCTACACTGTCTGATTCCAGAGCTGAATGTGGCGTCTTGTCTCTTATACCCCTGATGATGCTGTGCGGCCAGCCAGTCACTGCAAGACCACAACAAAGATGGCTGCGGCATTACAGTGCCTGGAAGACAATCCCTGCATGTTGATTTGGTCTCTAAAGACCGCCAAAAAGCAGGGTGGAGACCCGAGTTCCCGCCGAGTAATCCCAGAAGTACTCGTTGCTTGCCGAGTGCAGTGATACTCAAGTGAGTTTCGAGTAGTGGCGAGCACATTCGCTCATCACTAGTTTTGAGCAACAATGGAGTAAAAACAGGATGTGTCCCAAAGAGTGTTGAGGTCTTTGGAGTGTATTACTCAGGTAACAGGCAGTGATACAGATCTCAGGTAAAGGCCTTAGCGTGGTAATGACCATGTTCCAATATGTGTAAAACTGCGGCTTGAACAGGTCTGTTGAGCATATTAATCCAGTCTCTTTGACCTGCTTAAAATGTATCAAAACTGGCCAATGCGCCACGACCATTTTTTTTTAATCAAAATTTACAAAATTTAAGGAAAGCAACTAGTGTTGAGCGATACTGTCCGATACTTGAAAGTATCGGTATCGGATAGTATCGGCCGATACCCGAAAAGTATCGGATATCGCCGATACCGATACCCGATACCAATACAAGTCAATGGAACACCAAGTATCGGAAGATATCCTGATGGTTCCCAGGGTCTGAAGGAGAGGAAACTCTCCTTTCAGCCCTGGGATCCATATTACTGTGTAAAATAAAGAATTAAAATAAAAAATATTGATATACTCACCTGTCCGGAGGCCCCTGGACATCACCACTGGTATCCGGCAGCCTTCTTTGCTTAAAATGAGCGCGTTCAGGGCCTTCCATGACGTCACGGCTGCTGATTGGTCGCGTGCCGCTCATGTGACCGCCACGCGACCAATCACAAGCCGTGACGTAATTCTCAGGTCCTAAATGCCTTCCATTTTAAGCAAAGAAGGCTGCCGGTTACCAGCGGTGATGTCCAGGGGCCTCCGGAGAGGTGAGTATATCAATATTTTTTATTTTAATTCTTTATTTTACACAGTAATATGGATCCGATACCAATTCCCGATACCACAAAAGTATCGGATCTCGGTATCGGAATTCCGATACCGCAAGTATCGGCCGATACTTGCAGTATCGGAATGCTCAACACTAAAAGCAACAGTTTAATAAAAATACACAAGTCTCATTTAGGAGTCTGGAAAAGCCAGGAATGGTCCTTGTCCAGCACTGGGCAATGTAGACTGCTAATGAATATGTATGCCCTATCTAACTAACAATTTGCGAAGAGACATATATGCTGTAGATCTGGATGTTAATTTGAAACTAGATGAGTATTTCCTGAAGGAACTACAGATAGTGCTTTGGAATGGTGCCCGGGCTGCCCCTGCAAGACTTTCACACTTGGGTGCCCCTCAGGCGCTGGTTTGGTAGTTGTAGCCCCTTATTTGGTGGGCCGGGTCACTCTGGGTCCAATTTGGTGGGCCGGGTCACTCTGGGTCCGATTTGGTGGGCCGGGTCACTCTGGGTCCGATTTGGTGGGCCGGGTCACTCTGGGTCCGATTTGGTGGGCCGGGTCACTCTGGGTCCGATTTGGTGGCCCGGGTCACTCTGGGTCCGATTTGGTGGCCCGGGTCACTCTGGGTCCGATTTGGTGGCCCGGGTCACTCTGGGTCCGATTTGGTGGGCCGGGTCACTCTTGGTCCGATTTGGTGGCCCGGGTCACTCTGGGTCCGATTTGGTGGCCCGGGCCACTCTGGGTCCGATTTGGCGGGCGGCGCCACTCTGGGTCCGATTTGGCGGGCGGCGCCACTCTGGGTCCGATTTGGTGGCCCGGGTCACTCTGGGTCCGATTTGGTGGGCCGGGTCACTCTTGGTCCGATTTGGTGGCCCGGGTCACTCTGGGTCCGATTTGGTGGCCCGGGCCACTCTGGGTCCGATTTGGCGGGCGGCGCCACTCTGGGTCCGATTTGGCGGGCGGCGCCACTCTGGGTCCGATTTGGCGGGCGGCGCCACTCTGGGTCCGATTTGGCGGGCGGCGCCACTCTGGGTCCGATTTGGCGGGCGGCGCCACTCTGGGTCCGATTTGGCGGGCGGCGCCACTCTGGGTCCGATTTGGCGGGCGGCGCCACTCTGGGTCCGATTTGGCGGGCGGCGCCACTCTGGGTCCGATTTGGCGGGCGGCGCCACTCTGGGTCCGATTTGGCGGGCGGCGCCACACTGGGTCCGATTTGGCGGGCGGCGCCACACTGGGTCCGATTTGGCGGGCGGCGCCACTCTGGGTCCGATTTGGCGGGCGGCGCCACTCTGGGTCCGATTTGGTGAGCGGGGCAATAATTATAATAAGACTACAGATAGTGCTTTGAAATTGTGCTGTGCTATCACTTTAAGAGCTGATATTATCTGGCAAAACTGTGCTGGTGTGGTCATGTACAGTTCGCAGGCGTTGGCATAGTAACTGGGCCTGACTGCGCATATCAATGAGCTAATCAGCCAGGTGGCAGGTACATTTCAAAGTGCCTCAGAAACCCGGCCATTATAACCTATGGGAAAATTTCCCTATTGAAATGCATTACAATGAGGGGAAAAAAAATTTTCAAACGCAAATTGCGCCAAAACTACAAATCCGATCGACACAAAAAATAATTAGCACACCTCTTGGGGATGCTGGCTTCGAAATGACACCTCACTGGAGTCTGTGAGTGAAGCGGTTCGGGCCGCATTACGTGCGGACTGAATAATAATAAGAATAATAAGAATAAGAAGAAGTTATCCACGATGGAATAACAGTATAGTGCTTTGTTCCAAAGCACTATAATTAGAGGACAATATATACCTAGTCATTTTGGATTTGTTCTTTTTCTTAGTCATGCCAATGACAGTTACAGCATGAGCCTTTAATATGAGGGCAATTTGTAGCCCTTGAATGGATATTGTTTGGCAACTCCCAATAAACTCTAGTGAATACCAGAGGGTTTATTTCTATTTTCTATCTTAGGAGAGGCTGTTTTATATTTTTATAGCCAAAGGAATTAGCTATTTGTGAGCATGGTGGTGGGTCTTGGGTTGGTAGCCCACAGGGCTTTCAGAGATAGAAGGGACAGCCGTCGCGGAGTGGAGGCGCCGTGTCGAACTTAGGGTGCCAACTTCCACTGTCAGGAAGGTACAGCGTGAGTAGGATTTTATTAGGGCCACATTAGGTTTGTGTACCATTATCTTTAATCTGGCACCTTCCAGATTAATACCCTTGTACCAATACCCAATTTCAGTTTGGTGATGGTAATTTATGTATTTGTCTAGTGTTGGTCACTGGGTCTTTTAAAATATTTATGAATAAAAAATGCTTTTAGGGTTTTGTTTTTCTGTGGTTTAGTTTATTTCCAATATACCCTAGTTACCATTTAGGTTGGTTTCTCAACTGCAGGTTGTGGCCAAGACGCATCACCGCCTCCTTCCTGGAAAAGTGCACTGCCAGTATTTCATGGTGGACAAAATGTGTTTCATGTGAGGGTCTTGGGAAAGGCATCTGGATATGACCTGTGCCATGTGTGGCAGACTACAAAGAGTCAACAGTTCAGTGTCCTCACCAGCACAAACAGTAACCATCCTCTTCTCCCCACAATGCATTGCCTCCTCCTTCTCCTCTTCAGGACATCCATGCTGGAGATGCATGAAGCTGGGATTGGGAGTCCCCTCTGTAGTCCAGACCAAAAATTCCTGTTCCTCCTCCTCCTGTTCCTCGTCATCAACAAATATAGCCGAGTGTTGGGTCTCTGTGGAACACTTGACCGAGCTTTCCCTCTGGTCAAACCACTATCTCTTCTTGCCTGTTTTCTTGCTCCAGATCCATCCCTTCAGCACTGCTGTGCTTGCTAAGCATCCCACCTTGCCAGGTTGGATCAGTGGCCTCATTATCTACCATGTCATCTTACAAATACTCAATCTGATCTTCCTACTGAGTTGCAATTTTAGTCTGAACTGATAGCAATTGTGCATTATGATTATCCTCCACCTCTTCAGACATGAATTGACATTCCCCAACATGAATTTCTCCTGGCCATGGGTGCTCAAATGTTTGTGCATCACTGCACTTCACCTCATCATGACTCTTTAATGGTGCACAATGAGAGTCCTGAGTAATTACACGGAAACATAAACAGTTCCTCGGAGTGGCCAGCTTTGGGGTCATATGTCTCCTGGGACTATTGAAAGGAGGAAGAAGGAGAACTAGGTTGAGGTTTCTGAGGCCCAGCCTCTTGGCTTCTGTGACTGTATCATGTGGAAGACTTGGTGGTGCTGCTTGTCAAAACACTGGAGCCTTTGTCTGCTATCCAACTCACAATAGCCTCTCACTTGTCTGGTTTTGACAGTTGTGTAGCACACTGACCACATTTTCACAGGAAGCTGTAATGAGATAGTCACCTTCTGATCTGTCACATGGCCTTGGCAGACACCACCACATCCATGTCCCCATTCTTAAATGTTACCCTTTCCCATATAATAAACATTCCTGGCTTTATTTTTTAGTAAACTCACAGAGGTGTTATGTACAAATTCCCTGTATTTAACAATGTGTGGGTATGTTTTTCAGATATCAGCTTTATGACACATGGCAACAGCTTACTCAGAGATATTAATGGCAAATAGTGACGCATGCATATCTCAGTAAGCTTTGTGCTAGTTGCTCAATTGCTAGACAAAGATATGCTATTTATTTAAAAAATAGCAGAGGTTATTTTTTGTTATATCGCCTTTATGACACATGGCAACAGCAGACTCAGGAAAATTATCGGCGCTGGCAAAGAATGACATTTTCTTATCTGCAGGATTTGCACCAGTCGCAAAACTGCTAGATAAATATTTGCTATTTATTTAATGAATAGAAATTTTTTATAGCCTTTACGACACATGCCAACAGCAGACTCAGGGAAATTACTGGTAAATGGTGACATCTGCATATCTCAGAAGGTTTTGCACCAGTCACACAACTGCTAGATAAATATTAGCTATTTCAACAATAGGAGAGTAATATTGTTTAGCAATTGGCTTTTAAGAAACAGAAAAACACCCTACATAATAAGCATGGAGGACCATGATGCAAGAAAAAGCCTATGTATAGAAAAAAAGTCCTCCAAACTCAAGTTGTATAAAGAATAAACAATTTTATTAAAACACACAATTAAAAGTTGAAAATAGAGATGTAAACAAACCAAACAGAAAATGAAAATGAGCAAACACTGGGTAGATGGATGGGTTATGTACAAAATTATGAATAAAGTACAACATCTTGCAGAATAGACTCTAATTCATATATGAGCAAATGCATGAGATGACAGAGTATTCACTGGAATGTTATTAAGTGCAAGGTGCAAATAACTAAGGTGCAGAAAAAGACTTAATTATTTCACTGGACAATACTGGGGTTTCTCTGTTAACTGCTAAAATAAGTTATTCTAAATGTATAATAGATTAAGTGACACAAAATAAGTGATTCATAGTAGAATACAGAGACAAAAAATGCACATTAAGGCCCCGTCTCACATAGCGAGATCGCTAGCGAGATCGCTGCTGAGTCACAAGTTTTGTGACGCAACAGCGACCTCCATAGCGATCTTGCTATGTGTGACACGTACCAGCGATCAGGCCCCTGCTGCGAGATCGCTGGTCGTGTCGGAATGGCCTG
This sequence comes from Ranitomeya variabilis, assembly GCF_051348905.1. NCBI lineage: Eukaryota > Metazoa > Chordata > Amphibia > Anura > Dendrobatidae > Ranitomeya > Ranitomeya variabilis. The sequence continues at coordinate 873,652,744 of NC_135233.1, forward strand.
GACCTTTTTTTGGTCGTTGAGGCCCCGCTGACATCGCTGAATCGGTGTGTGTGACACCGATCCAGCGATGTCTTCACTGGTAACCAGGGTAAACATCAGGTTACTAAGCGCAGGGCCGCGCTTAGTAACCCGATGTTTACCCTGGTTACCAGCGTAAATGTAAAAAAAAAAAAACAGTACATACTCGCCTTTCGGTGTCCAGGTCCCTTGCCGTCTGCTTCCTGCTCTCACTGACTGCCGCCGTACAGTGAGAAGTGAGAGCACAGCGGTGACGTCACCGCTGCGCTCTGCTCTCACTGTACGGCCGGATCTCAGTCAGAGCAGGAAGCAGACGGCAAGGGACCTGGACACCGAAAGGCGAGTATGTACTGTTTGTTTTTTTTGGTAACCAGGGTAAACATCGGGTTACTAAGCGCGGCCCTGCGCTTAGTAACCCGATGTTTACCCTGGTTACCCGGGTGCTGCAGGGGGACTTCGGCATCGTTGAAGACAGTTTCAACGATGCCGAAGTCGTTCCCCTGATCGTTGGTCGCTGGAGAGAGCTGTCTGTGTGACAGCTCCCCAGCGACCACACAACGACTTACCAACGATCACGGCCAGGTCGTATCGCTGGTCGTGATCGTTGGTAAATCGCTTAGTGAGACGGGGCCTTTACAGCTCTGGAATCTTATTTAGAAATTAGCTTTTAAAAAAGATGTTTAGTATCTGCTGGTACTGATAAATATTACTTAGCTGTAAATTAACCCCTTAACGACCGCCGATACGCCTTTTAACGGCGGCCGCTAAGGGTACTTAAACCACAGCGCCGTTAATTAACGGCGCTGTGGAAAAAGTGAATAGCGCCCCCCAGAGTCGGATTTTCTCTGGGGTCTCGGTTGCCGAGGGTAGCCGAGACCCCAGAGAACATGATTCGGGGGTTTTTTACCGACCCCCGAGTTGCGATCGCCGGTAATTAACCGTTTACCGGCGGTCGCAACAAAAAAAAAAAAAACGTGATGTGCCGTTTAATTTCTCTGTCCTCCGATGTGATCGCACATCGGAGGACAGAGAAATGGGGTCCCCGATGGCCCCCGATAGCCCCCCAATACGTACCTACCTCCCCCGGTGCTCCTCGTGGGTCCCCATGGGCGCCGCCATCTTTTTTCCGGGAAAAAAATGGCGGGCGCACGCGCAGTACGCCCGCCGCCCGGCACCCGGAAGATCTTTGGGGTCTCGGCTGCCGGGGGTAGCCGAGACCCCAAAGAATATGATCGGGGTCGGTTTGCACCGACCCCTGTTTTGCGATCGCCGGTAATTAACAGTTTACCGGCGACCGCAAAAAAAAAAAAAAAAAAAAAGCGATCTGTATTTCTCTGTCCTCTGATGTGATCACACATCAGAGGACAGAGAAATAGGGGGATTCGGGGACCCTAACATACTCACCCGGTGTCCCTGGGTCCTCTTCTGTCTTCTCCTGCCAGCCGGCTTTTTCCTTATGGCGGGCGCATGCGCAGTGCGCCCGCCATCTGCTGCCATCTGCCGGCCGGCAGGAGAAGACGAGTTGGGGCTAAAATTAGGGTTAGGGTTAGGGTTAGGGTTAGAGTTAGAGTTAGGGTTAGGGTTAGGGTTAGAGTTAGGGTTAGGGTTAGAGTTAGGGTTAGAGTTAGGGTTAGGGTTAGGGCTAGGGTTAGGGCTAGAGTTAGGGTTAGGGTTAGGGCTAGGGTTAGGGTTGGGGCTAAATTTAGGGTTAGGGTTAGGGCTAGAGTTAGGGTTAGGCTACTTTCACACTAGCGTTTTTTGGCTTCCGTCGCAATGCGTCGGAGAAAAAACGCATCCTGCAAAAGTGCTTGCAGGATGCGTTTTTCTCCATTGGCTTGCATTAGCGACACATTGCGACGGATTGCCACATGTCGCATCCGTCGTGCGACGGATGCGTCGTGCTTTGGCGGACCGTCGGCACAAAAAAAGCTACATGTAACTTTTTTGTGCGACGTGTCCGCCATTTCCGACCGCGCATGCGCGGCCGGAACTCTGCCCCCGCCTCCCCTCACAATGGGGCAGCGGATGCGTTGAAAAAACAGCATCCGCTGCACCCGTTGTGCGGCGCTTACAACGCTAGCGTCGGTACGTCGGCCCGGCACACTGCGATGGGCCGAGTACGACGCTAGTGTGAAAGTAGCCTTAGGCTTCTATCACACTTGCGTCGGTACGGGGCGGTCGCAATGCGTCGGCCCGACGTACCGACGCACGTTGTGAAAATTGTGCACAACGTGGGCAGCGGATGCAGTTTTTCAATGCATCCGCTGCCCAGTCTATGTCCTGGGGAGGAGGGGGCAGAGTTACGGCCACGCATGCGCGGAAATGGCGGACGCGACGTACAAAAAAAGGTTACATTGAACTTTTTTTGTGACGACGGGGCTAAAGTTATGGTTAGGGTTGGGGCTAAAGTTAGGGTTGGGGCTAAAGTTAGGGTTAGAGTTGGGATTAGGGTTTGGATTAGGGTTGGGATTAGGGTTACGTTTGGGATTAGGGTTAGGGGTGTGTTGGATTTAAGGTTTTGATTTAGGGTTATGGTTAGGGTTGAGATTAGGGCTGTTTTGGGGTTAGGGTTGTGATTATCGTTAGGGTTGTGATTAGGATTATGGATCGGGTTAAGGATTAGGGTTAGGGGTGTGTTGGAGTTAGGGTTGGAGTTATAATTTGGGGGTTTCCACTGTTTAGGTACATCAGGGGGGTCTCCAAACACGACAGCCAATTTTGCGCTAAAAAAGTCAAATGGTGCTCCCTCCCTTCTGAGCTCTGCCGTGCGCCCAAACAGTGGTTTACCCCCACATATGGGGCATCAGCGTACTCGGGATAAATTGGACAACAACTTTTGGGGTCCAATTTCTCCTGTTACCCTTGTGAAAATAAAAACTTGGGGGCTAAAAATCTTTTTTGTGGGAAAAAAAAATATTTTTTTATTTTCACTACTCTGCATTATAAACTTCTGTGAAGCACTTGAGCATTCAAAGTTCTCACAACATATCTAGATAAGTTCCTTAGGGGGTCTAGTTTCCAAAATTTGGTCACTTGTGGGGGGTTTCTACTGTTTAGGTACATCAGGGGCTCTGCAAACGCAACATAACACCCACAGACAATTCTATCAAAGTCTGAATTCCAAAATGGCGCTCCTTCTCTTCCGAGCTCTGCCGTGCGCCCAAACAGTGGTTTACCCCCACATATTGGGTACCAGCATACTCAGGACAAATTGGACAACAACTTTTGGGGTCCAATTTCTCTTGTTACCCTTGTGAAAATAAAAATTTGGGGGCTAAAAAAATCTTTGTGGGAAAAAAAAATATTTTTTATTTTCACTACTATGCATTATAAACTTCTGTGAAGCACTTGGGCATTCAAAGTTCTCACCACATATCTAGATAAGTTCCTTGGGGGGTCTATTTTCCAAAATGGGGTCACTTGTTGGGAGTTTCTACTGTTTAGGTACATTAGGGGTCTGCAAACGCAACATAACGCCCGCAGACAATTCTATCAAAGTCTGCATTCCAAAATGGCACTCCTTCCCTTCCGAGCTCTGCCGTGCGCCCAAGCAGTGGTTTACCCCACATATGGGGTACCAGCATACTCAGGACAAATTGGACAACAAGTTTTCGGGTCCAATTTCTCTTGTTACCCTTGTGAAAATAAAAACTTGGGGGCTAAAAAATCTTTATTGTTAAAAAAAAAATATTTTTTATTTTCACGACTCTGCATTATAAACTTCTGTGATGCACTTGGGCATTCAAAGTTCTCACTACACATCTAGATAAGTTCCATGGGGGGTCTAGTTTCCAAAATGGGGTCACTTTTGGGGGGTTTCTACTGTTTAGGCACATCAGGGGCTCTCCAAACGCGACATGGCGTCCGATCTCAATTCCAGTCAATTTTGCATTGAAAAGTCAAATGGCGCTCCTTTGCTTCCGAGCTCAGCCATGCACCCAAACAGTGGTTTACCCCCACATACGGGGTGTCGGCGTACTCAAGACAAATTGTACAACAACTTCTGGTGTCCATTTTCTCCTGTTACCCTTGGTAAAATAAAAATTTGGAGGCAAAAAGATCATTTTTGTAGAAAAAATGCGATTTTTTTATTTTCACGGCTCTATGTTATAAACTTCTGTGAAGCACCTGGGGGTTTAAAGTGCTCACCACACATCTAGATAAGTTCCTTAAGGGGTCTAGTTTCCAAAATGGTGTCATTTGTGGGGGGTCTCCACTGTTTAGGCACATCAGCGGCTCTCCAAACGTGACATGGCGTCCGATCTCAATTCCAGCCAATTCTACATTGAAAAAGTAAAACGACACTCCTTCTCTTCCAAGCTCTGCGGTGTGCCCAAACAGTGGTTTACCCCCACATATGGGGTATTGACGTACTCAGGAGAAATTGCACAACAACTTTTGTGGTCTAATTTCTCCTGTTACCCTTGTGAAAATAAAAATTTGGGGGCAAAAAGATCATTTTTGTAGAAAAAATGTGATTTTTTATTTTCACGGCTTTACGTTATAAACTTCTGTGAAGCACTTGGGGGTTCAAAGTGCTCACTGAATATCTAGATAAGTTCCTTAAGGGGTCTAGTTTCCAAAATGGTATCACTTGTGGGGGGTTTCCAATGTTTAGGCACATCAGGGGCTCTCCAAACGCGACATGGCATCCGATCTCAATTCCAGCCAATTCTGCATTGAAAAAGTCAAACGGTGCTCCTTCACTTCCAAGCTCTGCGGTGCGCCCAAACAGTGGTTTACCCCCACATATGGGGTATTGACGTACTCAGGAGAAATTGCACAACAACTTTCGTGGTCTAATTTCTCCTGTTACCCTTGTGAAAATAAGAATTTGTGGGCAAAAAAATCATTTTTGTGAAAACAAATGCGATTTTTTATTTTCACGGCTCTACGTTATAAACTTCTGTGAAGCACTTGGGGGTTCAAAGTGCTTACCACACATCTAGATAAGTTCCTTAAGGGGTCTAGTTTCCAAAATGGTATCACTTGTGGGGGGTTTCCACTGTTTAGGCACATTAGGGGCTCCCGAAACGCGACATGGCGTCTGATCTCAATTCCAGCCAATTCTGCATTGAAACAGTCAAACGGTGCTCCTTCACTTCCAAGCTCTGCGGTGCGCCCAAACAGTGGTTTACCTCCACATATGGGGTATCGGCGTACTCAGGAAAAATTGCACAACAAAATTTGTGGTTAAATTTCTGTTTTTACACTTGTGAAAATTAAAAAAAATGGTTCTGAAGTAAAATGTTTGCAAAAAAAAGTTAAATGTTCATTTTTTTCTTCCATATTGTTTCAGTTCCTGTGAAGTACGTAAAGGGTTAATAAACTTCTTGAATGTGGTTTTGAGCAGCTTGAGGGGTGCAGTTTTTAGAATGGTGTCACACTTGGTTATTTTCTATCATATAGACCCCTCAAAATGACTTCAAATGAGATGTGGTCCCTAAAAAAAAATGGTGTTGTAAAAATGAGAAATTGCTGGTCAACTTTTAACCCTTATAACTCCCTAACAAAAAAAAAAAATGTTTCCAAAATTGTGCTAATGTAAAGTAGACATGTGGTAAATGTTATTTATTAACTATTTTTTGTGACATATCTCTCGGATTTAAGGGCATAAAAATACAAAGTTTGAAAATTGCAAAATTTTAAAAATTTTCGCCATATTTCCATTTTTTTCATAAATAATCACAAGTAATATCGAAGAAATGTTACCAGTAACTTGAAGTACAATATGTCACGAAAAAACAATCTCAGAATCAGTGGGATCCGATAAAGCGTTCCAGAGTTATAACCTCTTAAAGTGACACTGGTCAGAATTGTAAAAATTGGCTCGGTCATTAAGTACCAAATTGGCTCTGTCACTAAGGGGTTAAAGCAGTTTAGTATATGCTGGTACCCAGAAATAATATGTAGCTTAAAAAAAATTGTTTAGTATATGCTGATACTGAGTAAAATTATTTGGCTCTAGAAAGAGCTGTTTTTTTATGTTATAATTAGTGTTGAGCATTCCGATACTGCAAATATCGGGTATCGGCCGATATTCGCTGTATCGGAATTCCGATACCGAGTTCCGATATTTTTGCGATATCGGGAATCGGGATCGGGATCCATATTAATGTAAAAAATAAAGAATAAAAATAAAAAATATGGATATACTCACCCACCGACGGCCCCTGGCTCGCAGCGGTGCAACCGGCAGCCTCCGTTCCTAAGAATGCAGTGAGTGTAGGACCTGCGATGACGTCGCGGCTTGTGATTGGTCGCGTGACCGCTCATGTGACCGCTCACAGGACCGTTCACGTGACCGCGACATCATCGAAGGTCCTTCACTCTGCATTCTTAGGAACGGAGGCAGACGCTTGCAGCGGTGACAGCCAGGGCTCGTCCGAGGGTGAGTATATCCATATTTTTTATTTTTATTCTTTATTTTTTACATGAATATGGATCCCAGGGCCTGAAGGAGAGTTTCCTCTCCTTCAGACCCTGGGAACCATCCAGGATCACTTCCGATATTTGTGTCCCATTGACTTGTATTGATATCGGGTATTGGTATCGGCGATATCCGATATTTTTTGGATATCAGCCGATCCAATCTGATACCGATACTTTCAAATATCGGAAGGTATTGCTCAACACTAGTTATAATATAAAATCATAAACCCTGCCTCTCTCCCTAATCCCACAGTCTGCTCCTACAGCATGCACAATGCAAACTAGCAGAGAACTGCAGCATGTACTTGAAATGATAACACCCTTCCTGCCTTCCCCTCTCATATTAAATCTCTCCCTACGCTATCTCACATATCGCATATCTAACAGAGAGCTAATTTTCACTCTCAGCAGCTCATAAAAGAGCTGTTTTTGAATCAGAAACTCTCCCAATGCTGATTACGGATGTAATATGCACAAGATGGTGCCAGCAGGACTTAAATATCACCTATAATATAAGGTCAGCCAATCAGAGTAATGAGTATTACTGTGACTGGCAAGCAAGCCCAGGATGTTCATTGGCTGCAACTAAAGCACAAACATTCTGGGTGGGTCCCTCAAATATACTAAGGTGAATAGCAAATTACTTGCCTAGTAACGAATAGCCCGAATAGCATACTGCAGGGGTGTCAAACTGCATTCCTCGAGGGCCTCAAACCATGCGTGTTTTCAAGATTTCCTTAGCATTGCACAAGGAGCAGGAATCATTATCTGTGCAGGTGGTTGACTTATCACCTGTGCAATACAAGGAAATCCTGAAAACATGACCTGTTTGCGGCCCTCGAGGAATGCAGTTTGACACCCCTGGCATACTGTTTGTGCGAGTAACGAATAGTGCCGAATATATTCGCTCATCATCACTAATGCGTGTACCCCTGACATCTATATATCTATCTATTCTATGTGTATATACTGTATGTAATCCATCTTTTCTAACCGATCAGGTCCTGCTGTGATTTTACTACACGCAACTGCTGAATTGCCAGCTTTTTATCTATTAACTACTTAAAAATACTTTAGTGGCAACACAATTAATTTCCTGCACTTTTACCGAAATTTATAGAATTTTTTCTATTTTAACAAAAATGCTTGTGTTTTCGATCATGAATCAGAATGTGCCAAATTTATGTTTGGCAATCATTTTCTGAACATATTTGCTCACCTCTAGTTAGCAACTGCCAAAAAACGTTTACCTTTTTTAAAAAAAAAATAAATTCTTTATTTAAGAATGTTGGCAAAAGCAATATAGCAACAAAGTTACAAAGAAAAAAACAACATTAATTTTCTTTATGGGTTACAAGGTTTAAGCGAACTGGGAGCAGTCTTTGTCTGTGTACCTTAGTAATGGAACAAAAAATGCTGGAAGGTTGATTTCACAGCTACATAGGACACTACCTTGCTAACCTATCTGACTTAGAAACAACCGCCTAGCTAATTTGCTAAAATCTATCAGCACCTCAGGACCAGTATAAGGAGCAACCTCTCTATGGTGTTACATTGTCAAAATGGTGCTAAAACAAGATGTCCACACTTTATATGGAGAGGGACATGTAATTTTAGCAGCCAATGACAAAAGCCGCTGTGTAAGGACATTGTGGACATTTCCTTTGCCCTGATTGGCCAGCCGCAATGTGCACGCATAAGGTTACAAGAAAAAAGAAAGGTTTTCAAGCACGCCGATCCTCAGAGATCTGCCAACCCTCTACCATCATCAATAAAGAGCCCTATGCTCATCATACACCACCATTATCACAACCAAAGTGCTCAAAATACTTTAGTGGCAAAGCAAATATTTTCCCACACTTTTTAACGAATGTTACCGATTTTTTTTTCCCGATATCATAAAATATTGCTTGTGTTTCCGATCACGAATCTGAATATGCCATATTCATGCTGATTTTATGTTTGGAGATTGTTTTTTGTACAAATGCGCTCATCACTACTCCTGAGTCATCTTGGGATGCTGTCCTGTCTGTGGTACTCAGCAAGAATAATGCAATACAGATCGTAGGAGATTAACTTGCATTTCTCTTTCTCATAATCCCTCATAATCTGTTCTGAGGTCTTGGGTGGGTGTTTTGAGAAAATGACTTGCATTTGTCACTCGGGACAAGATATTATTGCCTGCAAAAGTATCATAGACAAAATTGTCTGTCGTTATCGGAAGACTGGTGCAACAGCAAAGAAAACTTAATAGTTGCTGGAAGACTGGCGTGCACTCATTCAAATTGTCGAGGTGCAGGTGGAATGGGGCCTGTGACCCTATGACCAAGGCTAGAGAGATTCACCGCTCACTCTGTTTCTGGTGATACAAGTTACTTTTGTGCGAACAAAAAAAAATTAAATGTGCGACAAAGTACGGATGTTTTGACCCCTCTGGGGTCTTTATCACAATGTTGTTGCAAAAACAAAAAAAGACAGTATAGGTGAATAATATAATAGTCACAGGGCATCAATCAACAATATGCATTAGATATCCCATAAGATTCAATTGTATAAAAAAGGTGCAGTACAGACATGCAAGCAAAAATAACAATAAAAACTGTAAGCAAGAATTAAAATAGAATAAAAAATAAAGTAAAAAGTATACCAGGTGACCAAGTCAGAGACATCACATGATAAGGCAATTAGCCTGAGGGTTCAAATGGAACATGACAGTGTCATAATGCAGTCATGTGCATATACATAGCAAATAGAAATAGCAATATTTAAGTATGTAAACCAGTCTCGGGTTAAGGGATCACACAACAATGAACATAAATACAGTGTGGGAAATAAGTATTTGATCCCTTGCTGATTTTGCAAGTTTGTTCACTGAGAAAGATATGAACAGTCAATAATTTTAAAGGTAGGTTAATTTTAACATTGAGAGATAGAATATCAAAAAGAAAATCCAGAAAATCACATTGTATAAATTATATACATTTATTTGTATTTTGCAGTGAGAAATAAGTATTTGATCCCTCTGGTAAACAAAACTTAATACTTGGTGGCAAAACCCTTATGGGCAAGCATAGCATTCAGACTTTTTTGTAGTTGATGATGAGGTTTGCGCACATGTCAGGAGGAATTTTGGTCCACTACTCTTTTGCAGATTATCTCTAAATCATTAAGATTTTGAGGCTGTCGCTTGTCAACTTGGAGCTTCAACTCCCTCCATAAACTTTCTATGGGATTAAGGTCTGGAGACTGGCTAGGCCACTCCTTGACCTTAATGTGCTTCTTTTTGAGCCACTCATTTGTTGTCGCTGCTGTATGTTTTAGGTCATTGTCTTGCTGTAAGACTCAGCCATGACCCATTTTTAATGTCCTGGAAGAGGGAAGGAAGTTATCACTCAGGATACGTGGCTCCATCCATTCTCCCACTGATTGATGTGGTGAAATAGTCCTGTGCCCTTAACAAAGAAACACCCCAAAAACATATTGTTTCCATCTCCATGCTTGACAGTGGGGATGGTGTTCTTTTAGTCATAGGCAGCATTTCTCTTCCTCCAAACAAGGCAAGTTGAATTACTGCCAAAGAGCTAAAATTTTGTCTCATTTGACCACAGCATCTTCTCCCAATCGCTCACAGAATCATCCAGGTGTTCATTGGCAAACTTCAGATTGGCCGGCACATGTACCTTCTTGAGCAAGGTTACCTTGCAGACAATGCAGGATTTTAAATCTTGTGCAATGTGTTTGCAATGGTTTTCTTGGTGACCCTGGTCCCAGCTGCCTTGAGATCATTAACATGTTGCCCACGTGTAGTTTTAGGCTGATCCCTCACCTTTCTCATCATCAAGAATACCCATGAGGTGAGATTTTGCATGGTGCCCCAGATTGATGTCGATTGACAGTGAATGTCAATTGACATCAACTACTACTACTACTATTTGTATTTCTTCCATTTTCTTACTATTGCACCAACAGTTCTTTCCTTCTCACCCAGCATCTTACTAATGGTTTTGTAGCCCATTCCAGCTTTTTGCAGTTCTAGGATCTTGTCCTTGACATCATTAGAAAGCTCTTTAGTCTTGCCCATGTTGTAGAGGTTAGAGTTTGACTGATTAATTGAGTTGGACAGTTTTTTTTATAAAGGTGATTATGTAAGACAGCTGTCTTTAATGCAGGAAATGAGTTGATTAGTGTGTAACTGTTCTGTAGGAGCCAGAACTCTTAATGGTTGGTAGGGAATCAAATACTTATTTCTCACTGCAAAATGAAAATAAATTTAATATAATTTATACGGTGTCATTTTCTGGATTTTATTTTTGTTATTCTATCTCTCAATGTTAAAATTAACCTACCCTTAAAATTATTGACGGTCATGTCTTTGTCATTGGGCAAACTTCCAAAATCAGCAAGGGATCGAATACTTATTTCCCCCACTGTATGTGAAGAGGGCTTACTTTGGTATATGAAATGGAAGGGTTATATTTGAAGGCAGTAGCTTAGCTACCGGGGGGCAGAGGGGCAGCACGCAAAAACAGTTACTTTCTGCAGCAGAGCAGAGAGAATCGATATCCCTGCTCTGCCACCTGGCCGCTGTAGGCCCATCAGCAGGAGGGGGGTCCTGATGCAAGCAGTAGGCCCCCCGCCCATCATTGCAGGTTCAACTGTATGGGTTGAGTGCTGATACAGCTGACCGCATTGATGAGAGAAGGAGCAGTATGCTCCCTTTCCCATCATCCTCCTGTCAGAATCTGACGTCCTTGATGCAGACACTGACAGAGGGCGCGATTATGTCACTACTCGATGCCCACTGTCCAGAGTTGAGCGGAAGCTCGGAGCAGTGGAGGAACCAGGAGGAAGAGATGTGAGTATTGTATTGTATGGGGATCTGTATTATATTAGTCTGCCTATGGGGGCTTTATTATATTATAGAGTCTGCCTATGGGGGTGCATTATACAATATAGAGTCTGTTTATGGGGGTGCATTATACTATATAGAGTCTGCCTATGAGGAGTGCATTATACTATATAGAGTCTGCCTATGGGGAGTACGTTATACAATATAGAGGCCTATGGGGAGTACATTATACTATGTGGCTATCTAGGGGGCCATCATACAATGTGGAGATTACAGTGAAGGGGCTATAATACAGTGCTGGAGCCGTCAAACAGTTTGGGGGGATACTAAGAGGTCAGTACATATACAGTGAGGGGACTTTTATAATGAGTATAAAAGAGCATCATACTGTTTATAGGGGAGCTGTACAGGGAAGAGACTCAGGACATTATTAAATGTTAAGTGGGCACTTATTGTTATGAAGGAACTCAGGATACTGTGACAGACAAAGGGGCACACAGGGCACTATTACTTTCTAGGGAACAAAATGTGGGCATTGTTTTCAAGGGCACTTCCACCTGGCATTATAATATTCTGGAGGGTTGCTTTAGAATTTAGCGGTAACAGAGAACCACACAGCAGGTGCAGTAATAGAGACACATACAGCAGCGGCTCAGCATTGGGGTATCAGCAGGATAAGTAGTTTGAGCAGGTGGGGAATAGTCCTTTTGTGGACGGTGCTGAAATTATGAGACGTGAAATGCGTCTTTGTTCCAATCTCTGCAGCCGAGTCCTAGCTGGAAGAAGTTGTCAAGTTGGTCTGGGCCAGATGGAAAAGACAGGAAAAGTGAACAATTCCATCAGAAAGAACATCAGCTGTAAGTCGCCATTTATAACCATACTGTAATCACTTATATGTTCCATAGGACTGGTATCTACCACTGACCATATGGCGGTACTATCCATGTTGGTCTTTAAATAGAGATTATTTTCAGTAACAGCGCTGTCATTTGCTGAGGTTCTCCTACATCCACTATTGGGGTGCGTCACCAAGTTGTAATCAAGGTTACTTGGTTAGGGGCCCACTCAGAGGTTTTGCCCCCCTGAACCAAAACCCTAGCTACGCCTCTGTTTGAAGAAGGGTTGCGGTTACTGCTGTAAAGGAATGACAGTTTATGAGACAAGTATTAATCCCGTGGCATAGCAGCTCACACCCTAAGTAGGCATAGCAGCTCAAACTCCAAGTTGGTGGCACAGATGCTCTTACTCTAACTGGAATGCATAATTTACCTGCGTCTTCATGGTTCCCTTGGCGCTACCGCACCTATATTTATCTGCTGGGTGGTTGTCCTCTGAGGCTGTCTGCCATAATTAAATATCAACGTGTACATAATTGTGTATAACCTGATATACTGTCATTATACTATAACTTTTTCTATTTTACAATTCCTTTAACGTTTTAATATTCTTCCCTCTCTCACCCTTTTTCCCCCATCTATATGGGTCCTCCCCATGGAGATGCAATTTAAGTTCAGCTCTAAACTACTGCTTTCTACTTTCACAATTGCGTTTTTGCTGTATGTCGTTGTGCAGTAAAAAGATGGATCAACGGACTTCTTGAAAGTAGGTAAAACGTGTGCGACACATCCAGTGTAATGATGTATGCATTATTTGTGATGTTGACTCAATTTCAATGGAGAAATTTTGGCAAATGAAATGTCCGGGGACGAGAGAGAGAGAGAGAGACGCATGACGGACCGCTATTTTCTGACTGATCCAGTGGACGACGGATGAAACGGATGGCCATCCATCACAATCCGTCGCTAATACAAGTATTTGGGAAAAAACGCATCCTGCAGGGACATTTGCAGGATGCATTTTTTTCCAAAAATGATGGATTGGGACTGATTCCCAAAAAATGCAAGTGTGAAAGTAGCCTTATTCTAAGTATTCCCATGATATGTCTGAACATCAATCACCCATACCAAAAACACTACAGGCGATGTTTTATTTCTCAACATACAGCAGCACTGTGGCTCATATAGCAATGGTTGCATACAGATACAGCACATTTAAATACCAGGTGATGCCTCTCCGGCCCCGGGGAGTATCTCTTCACCCATGGCAATATGCACATGCACGTATAGAGTGAGGCTGCACATGCCACGTCACCACGGGTTAAGTCACTTCCGGTCTGGTGGTACTCGCTGATATGTAACCATGGCAGACAGCCTCAGAGGACAACCATTCAGCGGGTATGCACAGGTGCGGGAGCGCCAAGGGAACCATGAAAATGCAAGTAACTAATGCATGCTGGCTAAAGTGGGAGATGCTATTACTACTTAGGGTGTGAGCCGCCTTGCCACCAGCTTAATACATGTCTCATAAACTGTCATTCCCTTACAGCAGTAACTGCAACCCTTCTCCTTCAAATATACCCCTTCCATTTCATCTACCAAAGTACGCTCTCTTCATATATTTACCTTCATTGTTTCTTAACCTGAGACTGGTCTATATACTTAAATATTGCTATATCTGTTTGCTATGTATATGCACATGACTGCGTTATGACTCTTTTTGTCATGTTCAATGTGAACCCTCAGGCTAGTTGCCTTATCATGTGATGTCTCTGACTTTGTTACCTGGTATACTTATTTTTGCTTATTTTTATTCTATTTTAATTCTTGCTTTCAGTTTGCCTGACTTATTTTTGCTTATGTATTGCATGTCTGTACAGCACTTTGTTTATACAATTGAATCTTATGGGATATCTAATGCATATTGTTGATTGATGCCCTGTGACTATTATAAAATTCAGTTATACTGTCCCCTTTTTTGCAGTGACATTGTGATAAAGACCCCAGTGGGGTCAAAACGTCCTTACTTTGTCACACATTTCGATGCTAGATTTAATGTATTTTGTTTGGAAAAAATTAAGAAACTTGTATCACTAGAAACAGAGTGTGCGGTGAATCACTTTAGCCTTTGTCATGGGGTCACAGGCCCCATTCTGTTATGACCTGATGGTTAAAAGGCAACATTGGACAAGCTCTGAGGAGGTGGTATCTGTACTGACCGCAGTTCCTAATCCTAACACCAACACTAGCAGTAGCCGTGGGATGTTCCTGTCACTCCCTAGACACCTCGTCACAGCCTGAGAACTAACTACCCCTAAAGATGGAAACAGAAAGCTATCTAGCCTCAGAGAAAATCCCCAAAGGAAAGATAGCCCCCCACAAATATTGACTGTGAGTGGAGAGGGAAATGACATACACAGAAATGAAAACAGATTTTAGCAAAGGAGGCCACTACTAATCTAGATAGACAGAATAGAAAGGATACTGTGCGGTCAGTATTAAAAACTAAAAGTCCACGCAGAGTTTACAAAAATAATCTTCACACCGACTCACGGTGTGGAGGGGCAAATCTGCTTCCCCAGAGCTTCCAGCTAGACTGAATAAATCATATTGACAAGCTGGACAAAAAAGACATAACATGAGCTGAGCGATTAAGTCCACAGCAAATGGACAACAAAAGAACTAGCAAGAACTTATCTTTTGCTGAAATGGACAGGCCAGAAATCCAAGGAGAGATCTGAATCCAACCCAGAAACATTGACAGCTGGCACGGAATGAAGACCAGAGCCAGGTTAAATAGCAAAGCCAGGAGAGACGATCAGTGGAGACAGCTGCTAATGCAAAACCCAAGGAGCAGCAGTTCCACTTGAAACCACCAGAGGGAGCCCAAGGGCAGAATTCACAAAAGTGCATTTACAACCACCAGAGGGAGCCCAAGAACGGAATTCACAACAGTACCCCCCCTTGAGGAGGGGTCACCGAACCCTCACCAGAGCCCCCAGGCCGATCAGGACGAGCCAAGTGAAAAGTACGAACCAAATCGGCAGCATGGACATCGGAGGCAACAACCCAAGAATTATCCTCCTGGCCATAACCCTTCCACTTGACCAGATACTGAAGCTTCCGCCTCGAAAAACGAGAATCCAAAATCTTCTCCACCACATATTCCAACTCCCCCTCAACCAACACCGGAGCAGGAGGATCAACAGAGGGAACCACGGGCACCACATATCTCCGCAACAAAGATCTGCGGAAAACATTATGGATGGAAAAAGAAGCTGGAAGGGCCAAACGAAAAGACACCGGATTGATAATTTCAGAAATCTTATAAGGACCAATAAAGCGAGGCTTGAACTTAGGGGAAGAAACCTTCATAGGAACATGACGAGAAGATAACCAGACTAAATCCCCAACACGAAGCCGGGGACCAACACATCGACGACGGTTAGCAAAACGTTGAGCCTTTTCCTGAGACAACGTCAAATTTTCAACCACATGAGTCCAAATCTGCTGTAACCTGTCCACCACAGAATCCACACCAGGACAATCAGAAGGCTCAACCTGCCCCGAAGAAAAACGAGGATGACAACCAAAATTACAGAAAAAAGGCGAAACCAAGGTAGCCGAACTAGCCCGATTATTAAGGGCAAACTTGGCCAACGGCAAGAAGGTCACCCAATCATCCTGATCAGCAGACACAAAGCATCTCAAATAGGTTTCCAAGGTCTGATTAGTGCACTCCGTTTGGCCATTTGTCTGAGGATGAAATGCTGAAGAAAAAGACAAATCAATGCCCATTCTAGCACAAAAGGACCGCCAAAACCTAGAAACAAACTGGGAACCTCTGTCAGACACAATATTCTCCGGAATGCCATGCAAACGAACCACATGCTGAAAAAATAATGGAACCAAATCAGAGGAGGAAGGCAACTTAGGCAAAGGTACCAAATGGACCATCTTAGAAAATCGGTCACAAACCACCCAGATGACAGACATCTTCTGGGAAACAGGAAGATCCGAAATAAAATCCATGGAAATATGCATCCAGGGCCTCTCAGGGACCGGCAAGGGCAAAAGCAACCCACTAGCACGGGAACAGCAAGGCTTGGCCCGGGCACAAGTCCCACAGGACTGCACAAAAGAACGCACATCCCGCGACAAGGAAGGCCACCAAAAGGACCTAGCAACCAAATCTCTGGTACCAAAAATCCCAGGATGACCAGCCAACACTGAGCAATGAACCTCAGAAATTACCTTACTAGTCCATCTATCAGGAACAAACAGTTTCCCCACTGGACAGCGGTCAGGCTTATCAGCCTGAAACTCCCGAAGCAACCGCCGTAAATCAGGGGAGATGGCAGAAAGAATCACCCCCTCCTTGAGAATACCAACTGGCTCAAGGACTCCCGGAGAATCAGGCAAAAAACTCCTAGAAAGGGCATCAGCCTTCACATTCTTAGATCCCGGAAGATACGAGACCACAAAATCAAAAAGGGAGAAAAACAGGGACCATCGAGCTTGTCTAGGATTCAACCGCTTGGCAGACTCAAGGTAAATCAGATTCTTATGATCGGTCAAGACCACAACGCGATGCTTGGCTCCCTCAAGCCAATGTCGCCACTCCTCGAAAGCCCACTTCATAGCCAAAAACTCCCGATTACCGACATCATAATTACGCTCAGCAGGCGAAAACTTTCTGGAGAAGAAGGCACACGGTTTCATCAAAGAGCCATCAGAACTTCTCTGAAACAAAACGGCCCCTGCCCCAATCTCAGAAGCGTCAACCTCAACCTGAAAAGGGAGAGAAACATCCGGCTGACGCAACACAGGGGCAGAAGTAAAACGACGTTTAAGCTCCTGAAAGGCCTCAACAGCCGCAGAGGACCAATTCATCACATCAGCGCCCTTCTTCGTCAAATCGGTCAGGGGCTTAACCACACTGGAAAAGTTAGCAATGAAACGGCGATAAAAATTAGCAAAGCCCAAAAATTTCTGAATGCTCTTCACAGATAAGGAGCAGCAGTTCCACTTGAAACCACCAGAGGGAGCACAAGGGCAGAATTCACAACACCATTCCACCTGCACCTCAACACTTTTGATGGAGTGCACACCTATGTTTCAGCAACTGTTCATATGGCAGGGCATGAAAGGGAAGGAGCACCATTTCTTTTCAGAGTGCAAGATTGAAGTAAACTCCAGGTTGCATTTGCAGAGCCCTTATCCCTGTGCGACCTCCGCAGTACTAGTACTGCACAGGTCGCTTCCCTCCCTTTGATGTGGGCTCCGGCATTGAGCCCACATCTTTCCTGTTACTTGTCGGCTGTTTTGAACAGCTGACATGTGCCTGGATCAGCTGCGGGTGGAATTGTGATCCACCCATGGCTATTAACTTGTTAAATGCCACTGTCAAACTGACAGCGGCATTTTACCCTGTGCTTCCAGCCATCGGGCTGGAAATCCACCCACCGGTGACCCCCCTCATCACATGATCGTGGGTCATCGGTGGGTTTGTATGTCAACCAGAGGTTGTCAGTGCCGGATTGCTATAAGTACCATCTGGTGGTCAGCGCTCATAGCAAGGGAGTAATTCTTCTACATAGAGGCAATCTGTTCATCGCCTCTATGTAGCAGAGCCGATCAGGTTGTGACATCTTCTAGTATCCCATTGATGCTTTTGAAGCATGCCAAAAGTAAAACAAAATGTTTTTAAAAATATTAAAAAAAAAATGAGTATATATATATATATATATATATATATATATATATATATATATATATATATATATACACACACACAGTTGTGGCCAAAAATATTGACACTCCTGCAATTCTGTCAGATAATACTATGTTTCTTCCTGAAAATGATTGCAATCACAAATTCTTTGGTATTATTATCTTCATTTAATTTGTCTTAAATGAAAAAACACAAAAAGGAATGAAGAAAAAAGCAAAACATTGATCATTTCACACAAAACTCCAAAAAGTGGGCCAGACAAAAGTATTGGCACCCTCAGCCTAATACTTGGTTGCACAACCTTTAGCCAAAATAGCTTTGACCAACCGTTTCCGGTAACCATCAATGAGTTTCTTATTATGTTCTGCTGGAATTTTAGACCATTCTTCTTTGGCAAACTGCTCCAGGCCCCTGATATTTGAAGGGTGCCTTCTCCAAACTGCCATTTTTAGATCTCTCCACAGGTGTTCTATGGGTTTCAGGTCTGGACTAATTGCTGGCCACCTTAGAAGTCTCCAGTGCTTTCTCTCAAACCATTTTCTTGTGCTTTTTGAGGTGCGTTTTGGGTCATTGTCCTGCTGGAAGACCCATGACCTCTGAGGGAGACCCAGCTTTCTCACACTGGTCCCTACATTATGCTGCAAAATTTGTTGGTAGTCTTCAGACTTTATAATGCCATGCGCACGGTCAAGCAGTCCAGTGCCAGAGGCAGCAAAGCAACCCAACACATCAGGGAACCTCCGCCATGTTTTACTGTAGGGACCGTGTTCTTTTCTTTGAATGCCTCTTTTTTCTCCTGTAAACTCTATGTTGATGCCTTTGCCCAAAAAGCTCTACTTTTGTCTCATCTGACCAGAGAACATTCTTCCAAAACGTTTTAGGCTTTTTCAGGTATGTTTTGGCAAACTCCAGCCTGGCTTTTTTATGTCTCGGGGTAAGAAGTGGGGTCTTCCTGGGTCTCCTACCATACAGTACCTTTTCATTCAGATGCCGACGGATAGTATGGGTTGACACTGTTGTACACTCGGACTGCAGGGCAGCTTGAACTTGTTTGGATGTTAGTCAAGGTTCTTTATCCAACATCCGCACATACTTGCGTTGAAATCTCGTGTCAATTTTTCTTTTCTGTCCACATCTAGGGAGGTTAGCCACAGTGCCATGGGCTTTAAACTTCTTGATGACATTGTGCACGGTATACACAGGAACATTCAGGTCTTTGGAGATGGACATGTAGCCTTGAGATTGCTCATGCTTCCTTACAATTTGGTTTCTCAAGTCCTCAGACAGTTCTTTGGTCTTCCTTCTTTTCTCCATGCTCAATGTGGTAAACACAAGGACACAGGACAGAGGTTGAGTCAACTTTAATCCATGTCAACTGGCTGCAAGTGTGATTTAGTTATTGCCAACACCTGTTAGGTGCCACAGGTAAGTTACAGGTGCTATTAATTACACAAATTAGAGAAGCATCACATGATTTTTCGAACAGTGCCAATACTTTTGTCCACCTCCTTTTTTATGTTTGTTGTGGAATTATATCCAATTTGGCTTTAGGACAATTCTTTTTGTGTTTTTCCATTTAAGACAAATTAAATGAAGATAATAATAACAAAGAATTTGCGTTTGCAGTCATTTTCAGGAAGAAACTGAGTATTATCTGACAGAATTGCAGGGGTGGCAATACTTTTGGCCACAACTGTATATATAAGTTTAAATCGCCCCATGCAAGAAAGAGAAAACATTAACAAAATCAAACACATATTTGATATCGCTGCGTGCAGAATCGCCCGATCTATCAATGTAAAAAAAGGGTTAACCTGATAAAAAGTAAAAATGCAGAAATTACATTTTTTTGGTTGCCGCAACATTGCATTAAAATGCAATATGGGGCGATCAAAAGATTGTATTTGCATCAAAATGGTATCAATAAATACATCAGCATACAAAAAATAAGCCCTAACCCGACCCGAGAGCACGAAAAATGGAGACACTATGGGTCTCAGAAAATGACACAATTATTATTTTTTTTTTTTTACAAACTCTGGATATTTTTTTTGCCACTTAAAAAAAAAAGAACCTAGACATGTTTGATGTCTATGAAGTCGCAATGACCTGTCGAATCATAAAGGAGGGGGCAGGAATAGGCACAGCTTAATGTAGGCCCCCCATGACTGTGCTTGGCCATAGGTATTATTTAAAAAGTGTGCCTGAATAGTACGATTGGGTGAAAAGGAAGCATAGGGAGGGGTTTACAGTGGGGGGGCGTGGGTATATAAGAGAAAAGTGCGGGAAAAGGTGTCACTTGACACTGGGAAAGCAAGAGGAAAGAGAGCCCCCACCCCCTCCTCACCACACAGCCTGTTGGATCACCTGGTTCAGCGATGGAGTCGGTGGACGATTTGGTGGGGTGTCTGAGGGACGTCGCAAGGTCCAGAAGAAGAGGATGGTTGGAGGAGCAGCTTGCTTCGCTGCTCGGCAATGCAGGCCAGGACACCAGCGGCAGGCACGGAGGAGGACAAGCCCGCCTCAGAGACTATCACCGGAGGTGAGCACGCATGGCAGGCGCAGGCCTAGGAGCCCCTCAGGGGACCCTGCAGAGGCCAGGTGCAGCGGTGTGGCGTCCCCCCGCTGTGCCCCCTCCAGCAGGAATTCTCCTCGCCGGCCAGCTGGCGCAGGTCCCAGGAGCGCAGCAGTGGAGAGGGCCGTGCCGGAAACAAGGGCCACACCGGAAGTGAGGCCTGCGGCTCCTCGGCAGGCCACATCGAGGACCCGGGGAGCTGCAGGGAGGAGACTGGACTGCAGAAGCAGCACCGCTGCACCACTGGCGAGAGGAGGCACGCAGGGAGAGGCGGCCACCGGATATATGGGCACCAGAGCGGCGTGTCCCAGCAGGGCGGCCACAGCACCAGGTCCAGTCAGCAAGAGCGTGGGCAGGAGGATTTCTGCGTGCACAGCAGCACAAGGGGTGTCCCGGCACCAAGATGTGGATGACAGGCACCGGTCGGGAGGTGTGGCGGGCAGCGGGGCCCCACTGCCTGGCAGATGCAGAGTACGAGAGTCGGCCAGGGATCCACAGTCTGCAGAACAAGCACGGTCCAGATCCAGGATGAGGTCGGTTGGACGAATTGCAACAGTCCCCCCTGGTGACAACGATCCAGAGGTCGACGGGGAGCTGTGGGATTCGGGACGTACGGCTGGAAGGGACACAGCACCTGCGCAGTTCGGTGAGTATCAATCTATGTCTAGTTTGTTGCCCATGGGGGTTTTAGCAGCGGACGTGAGGGGTCGTCAGGCATCGAGTGGGAGGGCAACGAATTTAGGAGATACCGGTGGGTCGGTTAAGCCCGGGTTGCGAGACGTCTTGGTTAGCGTGTCGCAACTGTTGAGCAGATTGCAGAGTGGGGCCGGGAGGGAGACAGTGGCATTGCCAATTGGGGCTTGGCTCCAGGGGGTGGGGGTTGCGGCGCAGCCGATACCGGAACGAGATAGATCGTAGTGATTGAGCAGTCGCCGTCGGTGTCCGGTGTGTCCGTATCCGTGCAAACGGAAAAAGGTAAAGGGGACACAGTAAAGTTGGATGATAGGGCTAAGGGTGAGGTGTATGTATGTTTTGAGGGGCCGTTGGGGGCTCATTTGAAGAAGGAGGTTAAAGAAAAAATTTGGCGCGACGATTATGTGGAGATTTTTTCCCTACTCCCATTAGAGAAGTTTAATATGGACAAGGGAAAAAAGGATGACAGTAAGGAGGAGGATGAGGAAAAGAGGAGGTGGAGGCTTATCCCACAAACGTTTATTAATTGGTTGCAAGCGTTTGCAATTTTAGCGAGTGTAATAGGTGAGAAGTGTCCGGAAAATTGTTCCGGCTTATTCTGTTATCTTGATGCGATTGGGGAGGCGCACCGTACTTATGGTGGGCAGGCCTGGTTATGTTATGATGAACAGTTTAGTCAGGCGGTAAGGCCTGAGATACGGTGGGACCAAAAAGATATAGGACTTTGGTTAAAAGTGATGGCGCCGGTTAGGTACGGGCAGTCCTTTCACGGGAGCGGGGGGAGTGGCGCCCATCAGGCAGGCCACGGCAGTAGCGGTCAGGGGTCACAGGGAGCAAAGGAAAAATCAGGAACGTGATGGCAATTTAACGAGAGCCAGTGCAAATACGGATATACATGTAAGTTCAAACATGTGTGCTCCCACTGTAATGGAGGTTCCCATGGGGCCTCAAAATGCTTTAAGAAAGCGAGAGGTAAGCTGGCAGTGGATGCCGGTCAAGGGGGAGACGCCGGTGAGACTTCAAAAGATGGCCCCCTTTCTAAGTAGGTACCCTGATCGTGTGAAGGCGGGAGTCATTAGTGAGGGTTTTGCAGAAGGTTTTCACATCCCCCTCCTGATCATGCAGTTCCATTTTCGGTTAAGAATTTGAGGTCGGCTGCGTTGCATGCAGCAGTGGTTAGTGAAAAGTTAAAAAAGGAGGTGGAGTTAGGGCGAATGGCTGGTCTGTTTTCAAGTTTACCTGTTGAAGGGATGATCGTCTCACCGCAGGGGGTCGTCCCAAAAAAGGAGCCGAATAAGTTTTGTCTACTTCAACATTTGTCGTACCCGAAGGGGATGTCTGTTAATGATGGCATTTTGCAGGAGTTATGTTCGGTGGTCTATATGTCTTTTGATATGGCGGTGCACTGGGTGCGCAGTTACGGCATGGGAGCTCTGTTGGCAAAGACGGATGTGGAGTCAGCCTTTAGATTACTTCTGATTCACCCGGAAAGTATTCCGTTGTTGGGTTGTTTTTGGAATGACGGTTATTATCTAGACAGGTGTCTACCAATGCGTTGTGCCATTTCATGTTCCTTGTTCGAGACGTTTAGCACCTTTCTGGAATGGGTGGTCAGGGAGGTGGCTGGTGTTCCGTCCGTCATTCATTACTTGGATGATTTTTTGTTCATAGGTCCTCCCGATTCTAATGTGTGTAGCAATACTTTGGCCGCCATGGAATGGGTGGCGGAGCTTTTTAGTGTCCCCTTGGCTAAAGAAAAAACTGAGGGCCCCTGCACAGTTTTAAGTTTCCTGTGTATTCTGATAGACTCAGAAAAAATGGAATGTCGGTTGCCAGAGGAGAAATTGTTGTTTTTAAAACAGGAGGTTGGTCGCAATGTCAGGCTAAAAAAGGTGACTTTGAAAGAGTTGCAGTCTTTGCTTGGTCGCTTGAATTTCGCCCATGGACGTATTTTTTGCCATAGGTTGTCCAGGGCGACTGTGGGGGTACGGGCACCGCATCATTTCGTTCGACTGCGTCAAGAACATAGGGATGATTTGTTGGTGTGGCAGTTTTTTGGTGCACTATAATGGTCGCTCTCTGATACAGCAGCAGTTGGTGAACAATTTTGATTGTGAGATCTACACGGACGCAGCAGGCAGCATCAGTTACGGGGCCTATTGCGCAGGCCGATGGAGTGTTGGAATGTGGCCGGACGGTTGGCACGAGAGCGGTCTCACAAAAAAACCTTGTGTTGTGGGAGTTGTTTCCCACTGTGGTGGCAGTTTTAATTTGGGGTGACGTGTTTGCGAATCGCAGAATTAGGTTCCATTGCAACAACATGAGCGTGGTGTCGGTGATCAACACGCTGTCAGCATCATCGCCTCCAGTGATAAAGTTGGTGAGAGAACTGGTCTTACGATGTTTGGAGATCAATGCATGGATTTCAGTGGTGCATGTACCTGGCGTGGAAAATTCGTTAGCAGATGCCTTATCTCATTTACAGTGGGAGCGTTTCCAGGAGCTGGCACCAGAAGCGGACGCAGCAGGAGCGGTATGCCCTTTGCACTTGTTGGAGATTCCTACGGAGGAGCGGGACGGTTGATTCGGGCCTCAGTTACAAGTCAGACTTGTGCGGCATATGAAGCAGCATGGAATATTTGGCAGAGTTCGGTGGTTCAGTGGGGTGCGTTTGGGTCTGAGGAAGACAAGCTGTTAGCCGTTTTGTGTTTGGTCGGTAGGGCGGCAGATTCAGGCTCGTGTATCTCTAAGGTGAGCAAATTTGTGGCCGGCTTAGCGTTCGGTTTTAAGCTGGAGAGTTCGGTGGATGTGACAAAAATTTTTTTGGTACGGCAAGCATTAAAAGGGTTTCGGAGGGGTAAAAAGAGTGTTGACGGATGCCGGCCTATATCGTTTAATGTTCTGGAACGTTTAGGCGGAATATTGGATGGCATCTGCTGCTCTCATTTTGAAACGGTATTGTTTCGTTTGGCTTTTTCTTTGGCTTTTTTCGGGGCCTTACGAATAGGGGAGTTGGTGTCTCGTAGCAGAGTTAGTGCAGGTGGATTATTGGCCCAGGACGTTGATTTTTGGACTGGTGGTATCGTGTTTTGGATTTGGCACTCCAAGACAGATCAAGTTGGGGCGGGGAAACGGGTAGTGTTGGGCAGAGTTACAGGGTCATTGATGTGCCGGAAACAGTGTTTAAAGGCTTATTGGAGCTTGTGGTCTAGTCGGGAGGGACCATTGTTGTGCCATCAAGACGGGGTTTTCCTGTCCCGTTTTCAGTTTATTGCGATTCTTCACAAAAGTTTAAGGGTTTTGAGTTTTCCGCGGGACAAATTTGGATCACATTCATTCAGGATCGGGGCAGCGTCGGAGGCTGATAGCCTTGGCCTGGGGCCGGAAATGATTAAGCATATCGGACGCTGGAGCTCCGGCCGTTATTTGTCTTATGTACGGCACTAATTGCGGTAGCTTGGTAGGGTTATGGTCCTTGTTTAACGGTTACTGTTGTTATTGTTATATTTCAGGTCGGGGCCCATACCTTGCCTGGATTTTTGGACATTCCTTTGTCTATTGGGGGCCGCTTCGGGCGGACGCCAGGCCGGACGGTAGGCAGTTGGGTTTCAGTAGAGAGCAAGTTATTGTTCGGTGGCTCGGTTTTCGGGGTATGGTTTGGAGCAGGGTGATTTCTTATTTTGCACGTGCTGCCCGCTTGCATAGAGCACCCGATATTTTGGTTTTTAATTTGGGAGGGAGCGATTTAGGCTCCAAACCAGCCAGAGACTTGATAAGAGACATCCGATTGGATTTCCTCCGGTTGTGGAGGGAATTCCCGGGTGTGTTAACAGTCTGGTCAGATATTGTTCCTCGTAAGAAGTGGAGGTTAGCGCGATCTTTCAAGGGGATCAATAGGGCTAGGGTGAAGTTGAATAGAGCGGTAGCAAAGTTTGTATCCAGAAAAGGGGGTATTAGTTTGCGGCATTTTGATTTAGAGGCGGGTGTTGGTAATTATTGGAGGGAAGACGGGGTTCACCTGAATGAGATTGGCGTGGATTTGTGGGCCCTGTCAATACAGGAAGGAATTGAGAGAGCCGTGGTGGCGTTGGGGCACTCACGAGCCTGAGGTTTTCAGGGCTGTGAGTTTGTGGCGGGGGGTGGGGTTTTTGGAATTGATGCGGATTAAGCGGTGAAGGAATTTGAAGGAAATTCCGGACAGTTAAATTGGTTGGTTGTTCTGGCATTTTGGTTACAGGCTCTGGATGGGGTTTTTACCCTGGGAGCTGGTGGTGGTTAATTTGTTCCCGGAATAGGAATTATGGTGCCCTCGAGCTGGTGGTACGTTCGAGGGTAATTTGAGGTATTTAAGTTCTGTTGTTGGTTTTGCCAAAATATTTTAAGCCAGAATTTTTTCCTGGTGGGCTCCAAGAACCCTCCCCTCGAATTTTTTGCATAAATGTATATTAATGCTTAATGAAAATGTTTGTTATTGTTTGTTAATAAACTGGCCGCTGTGGCCAAAATTATCCAAAAGAAACTATTGTGTTTCGCTTTTGTTTTGAAGTCTGGTTCTTGGGGGTACACGGGGTGGTGGTTGATGTTTTTGGGGTAAGAAGGAGCCAAATTGGCCATACACAGTCATGGCAGGCCAGTTTTAGTATTTGTTGAACATGGTAAAAAACATTTTTAAAAAACTTTGTGGAATTGCACTTTTTTGCTATTTCACCGCATTTAGAATTTTTTTCCCCATTTTCCAGTACACAACATGGTAAATCCCATAGTGTCTTCAAAAGCACAACTCATCCCGCAAAAAACAAGCCCTCACATGGTCATATTGCTGGAAAAAATATAAAAGTTATGGCTCTGGGAAGAAGGGGAGTGAAAAACAGAAATTAAAAACGAGAAAGGCAGGGTCTCTAAGGGGTTAAAGTGAACCTGTCAGCAGGATTGAACACAGTAACCTATAGGCAGTGTCAGGTCTGTGCTATTATGCTAATTAAAATTATACCATTTGCAGAGCCCTTAAGGTATCACCAGAAACCCCTCACAATTGACCCCAGTTTGGAAAGTACACCACATAAAGAATTTACCTAGGGGCGTGTCAAACTCCGAAATTTACAGTGAGCTGTGAAAATGAAAAATGACATTTTCCAATAAAATATTGCCTTAGCCCCAAAGCTATCATTTTCAGTAACATAAGAAAAAGAACTACAGTTTCTCCTGCGTATACCAATACTTCTTATATGATCAGAAACTATGGTCTGGACACATGGGAGGGCTTAGAAGAGGAGTGCAAATTTGTCTGGAAGGTAATTTAGAAATAACTCTCAAAGAAATCATATAGATGTGGAGTAAGTATTTTTACCGTATATTTATTTCATGAAATGTTATGACATTGGGCAGTTATAAAGAATCAAAATGCATATTTTACACTAATATGTTGTTTTGGCCCCCAAATTTTCATTTACATAATTGGTAACAAAAGAAAATTGATACATTTTATTACACAATTTCTACAAATTTTAATTGTGTTAACTTAATACCCCATGTGTGGTTGTAAACTACTGTCTGGGCACTTGGTGAAACTCGGAAGGGAATACACCCTAATATTTTTAAGAGTAAATCTAGCAGGAATAGCTTGCTGGCACCATTTACAGAGTTCCTGAAGTGCCAGAACAAAGCTGTTGGAGAAGAGTCAGCGATAGTATAATGATGACACCCTCATCTGATGGTGCAAGTTTTGCTTCTGAGCTGGCTTCATCACGGTGCGCCCCATACAACCCTTTGTAGGATCTCATTGCTTGCTATGCAGTACATGTACATTGGATGACGGAAAGAGGCTATGACCTACTATATTTTTGGATTTTCTTACTTAAATAGAACTCTTTTCCCCTTCAATTACATGTCAGATCCATTGGTAACCCCTGACAGCCATGGTAGCCAAACGGTCCCACAATTGTATCACAGTATTAGGTTATAGAGGGTTCCCCAGTCCCCATGCTTGCCAAGGGTTTACTAAGATAAGATACCTTTAAAGAAACTAGTAGAAAAATTAGATGGTTGTGGTAAATTAAACAATGTGGTCTCTCTTATTGCCATTACAACTACAGAGAGAGCAAATTTCTGACTCTCACAGCTACGGATACAACTGACATTGTCTAGATTTTTTATTTAAATTTATTTAGTCTTTAGTTCCTGTGAAAGACAATTTTGTAATACAAATAAAGCAGGTATCGGTAATAAAAGTTGTTCCCAGAACATGATGTAATTATACCATTTAGTATTGGTTTCAGAAAAGATTAGGGACTTAAATATGTTTTATTATACTGTTGCATGTACAAAATATTCTATTCTTGGATCTATCTAGTACAGAGTAACATATTGCTGCTGAGCATCTACCCATCAGTTTCTCCTGCGTTTAGGTTCTGATGACTTCCTCACCCCTTTTGTTAACGACTATATTAACGGCCATGCTGCCACACAATTGGCAGGATATATGAAGTCCTTGGAATTGACAAAAAATTTCCTATACCAATTCCTGGATGGTTGATAGTAAGAGCCTGACAACTGAACAATTATATTGTGTGATGTGATGGTTCATGTCTTGACTCTGCTCTGAAACATTATAGTGAAACACTGCAATGTGCCCTGGATACAAGCTGCACTTCTACACAAAGAACAACTCGGCGCAGTTGCAAATCATTTTCTCCAGTGGTGCTCCAGGTGTGCTTAACATCTGTGAAGAAAATCCAATCTCTCCGAAGATTTCATCTATTATAAGTTAATGCTTAAAGCATGTACTGTAACTCTGCCCTTCACCTCTCCAAACAAGCTTACTTTCACACTCTCATCACCTCCGGATAAAACAATCCTAATCTACCCTTTAACACTTTTTATTCACTCCTCAGTTCAAGAGTTTAGACCTCAACATCCAACTGGTTACGGAAAGAGGTTACCCAGCTCCTCGCATCTTATAGCTTTACTACCTGCACCATTGACCCTTTACCCTCATATCTCCTTTAGGCCCTTTCCCTGGCTGTCAACAGTCACCTAACTAAACCTTTTAATTTTTCTCTCTCACCTGGTATTTTTCCCTCCTTTTTCAAACATGCCAGCATACACCCATTACATAAAGGACCATCTCTCGACCAGAACTGCACTGCTAGCTACAGACCTGTCTCTAATCTCCCCTTCATTTCTAAACTTCTGGAACATTTGGTCCACTCTCAGCTAATCAGCTATATCTCAGATAATGCTCTTCTTGACTCTTTACCATCCATTTTTCGCTTTTTACACTCTATTAAAGCTGCCTTTACTAAAATGTTTAACAATTTACTAACAGCTAAATGTATTGGTCGCTGCTCCTTGCTGATTCTCCAAGAGCTCTCTGAAGCATTCATCACTGTGGATCACCAGCTCCTTGTCATTATACTCTGTTCTATTGCCTCAAGGATACTGATCTCTCTTGGTTCTCATCCTACTTCTGACTACTCCTTCACTGTATCTTTTGCTGACTCCATCTTCCACTCCTCTTCCCCTTACTGTTGGGGTTCTACAAGGTTTAGTTATAGGTCTCCTCTTCAATTTATTTACTGCCCCTATTGGACAAACCATCAGTAGATTCAGTTTTCAGTATCATCTCTATGCTGCATACACCCAATTATACTCACAGTCTCCTGACATTACCCCTGCATAACTACAAAATACCAGTGATTGTCTTTCTTCCATGCCTAACATCATGTCCTCCCTCTATTTAAAACTGAATCTGTCAAAAACTCAACTTCTTGTATTTCCTCCCTCGATGAACCTTCCCAAATCCAATATTGCCTTTTCCGTGTGTGATTTTACTATTTTTTTCCCCTGAAGCACACCCGCTGTCTTGGGGTTATATTTGATTCAGATCTTTTCTTCAATACCCAAATCCACTCACTCGCTCACTCATGTCACCTACCCTCAAAAACATCTCTAGAACTTGACCTTTTCTTACATTTGTCTTTACAAAAACTTTTACTGTTGCTCTTACTCATTCCTGTCTGCACTATTGTAACATTCTACTAATCGGTCTCCCTCTTACTTACCTCTCCCCTCTTCAATCCTTTCTGGATGCAGATGCCTCTAAACTGTACCAGTCATTGCACTGGTTTTCCAATAACTACAGAGTTCAATATAAGCTTATCACTCTCACCCAGAAAGCAATCTGCAGTTCTGCACCACTCTACATCTCCTACGTTTATCTGTCTATCACCTTACCCATTCCCTCCATTCTGATAATGACCTAAGACTAAAATCCTCAATAATCTGAATCTCCCACTCCCGTCTCCAAGACTTCTCATGAGCTGCACTACTTCTTTGGAATACACTAACCAGGAAAATTGTATTTGCAATACCTCACTTACGTATCTATTCCAGTTTTGCCATTTCAAAATATTCTTCCTCATCTGATGATCACTCGTAGCATCTATTTACACACCATCCATGCACTAAATAGCACTTTGCACCTGTACTTATACAGATACTGGCTGGTGACCAGTTCATGCAGCATTATGTGAATAATTATTATATTGATGGCTGGACCATACAATACAAGCACTTCTTACCATTTATCTTTCGTGTCTCACCTATTTCCTCAAAGATTGCATGCTTGCGAGCAGGGCCCTCACTCCTCTTGATATCTGAATAATGTGTTTACTCTATTATGTCTTTATGGTTTGTAGATGCACTCTGCAAAATGTAAAGTGCTTCAAAATATGTTGGCACGATAGAAAAAAATATCATTGTAATAGCTTATGACAGTCCTCCATCATAGTTAGGACTAGCACAAGGTTAACAGTTGCTTACTAGGAGGGAAGTATACAATTCTGCGGTCACTTAACTAAACCCTTACACTGCACGCATTGGGTGCTGTGAATATTTACCAATGCTGGCGCTGGTAGTGGCGAGCTCATGACTACAAGTATGTGATTTGCATATGTATGGTCATGCTCTGAATAGATGAGTGCAGCCTTGCTTAATACAAGTGTACTGAGCAAAGCCAGACACAGACTAGTCGGAATGTGGCAGGAAGTATGCAAATCACATACTTGTGTTCACATGACCGACAACTACCTACGCTAGCGCCAAAGTATACTCATAGTCAGTAGTGTAGCTACCGGGGCACAGAGAGGGCCATTGCCCTGGGCCCCGTGCTCTGAGGGGGCCCACTGGGACCTAGGCTACTGTAACTGAATCGAGATGAGCAGAATGCCAATAAAGTTACATTCTGTGGCACAGCAGGGAGAACCGATCTCCCTGCTCTGCCACCTAGCTGCTATGGAGTCCCTGAGCAGGTGGGCGCCTGGTGCCAGCACTGTGTCTAGATGCCGATACAGCTGACCGCACTGATGAGAGGAGAGATATGTTCCCTCTCCAATCGTCCCCCTGTCAGCATCTGATGTCACTGACGCAGACACTAACAGCAGGTGTGATGACATCACTACCCGGCACCCGCTGTTCGGAGACGTGTGGGTGGTTGGAGCAGCGGAGGAACCAGGAGGAACGAGGAGGAAGAGAGGTGAGTATTGGATATTTTTTTTTTCAGGAGGTGCATTATACTATAGAGGACTAAGGGGGTGCATTATATTACAGTCTGATTATGGGGGGGCTGCATTATACTATATAGAGTCTACCTATGGGGGTGCATAATACTATATAGAGGCCTATGGGTAGAGCAGTAAAATATATAGATGCCTATGGGGAGTGTATTATACTTTATTGAGGACTATCTGGTGCATTATACTATGCGTAAGCCTATATGGAGTGCATTATACTATATAGAGGCTATCTAGGGGACCATTATACAGTGTGGAGATTACAGTGAGGGGTCCATCATACAGTGTTGGAGCCATAAAACAGTTTGGGGGATATTAAAAGGTCAGTATACTATGTGACTGGTTCTATACAGTGAGGGGGCAATATACTGTGTATAAAAGAGCATAATACTGTCTATAGGGAAGCTGTAAAGGATGTAAAGGAGGGGAGACTCAGGACATTATTACATGTAACTTATTGTTACAGGGGAACACAGAGAGCATTATTGCTTTCTAGGAGACAAAATGTGGACACTGCTTTCTAGGTCACTTGCACCCGACATTACTATATTTTAATGTGTTCAGTAATAGGGACACATACGACAGCAGCGGCTCAGTAATGGGGCATCGGCAGGATAAGAAGTTTTGTGCAGGTCGGGAATAGATGGTGATAGTGCTGAAAATCTGAGACATGAAACAAGTCTTTGTTGTAATCTCTGAAGCCGAATCCTAGCTGGAAGAAGTTGTCAGTCTGGGCCAGATGGAAAAGACGGGAAAAGTGAACAATTCCATCAGAATGAACGTCAGCTGTAAGTTACCATTGTAATGCAGCGGTATGACCATACACAGTGAAACAGCAATGACCCAAACAAGTTCAAACAAAATGTTTTATTGTGTTACTTCACACAGTCAATATAGTATATGGCTTCTTCATACAGTCCATTAATAATACATAGCTATATGATGAAGTCAATACACAGGCCAAACTTCCCTCTGTCCAGCTTCCCTGGGTGACCGCACGCTGGTAACAAGTCTCTGTACTCACTCAGCGCACTGCACTCTTTATCCTCTGGAGTGCAGCCGAGTACACATAAGACAGCCCAAGACACAGGGTGTCAGTCTCTCTGGTTCCTTTAGCCTCTGTGTTGCTCCACTTAGAGAGAGCTCTGCAGACAACTGCCCTGTCTGCTTCCAAGTTCACACTGACACACCTCCCCCACTACTACAGGGCTTTTTAAATCAGTCACTGCTTCACTATTCTAATTACAGCCATGCCTGTGTCTGTAGTACGCCCTCATGGCCTCACTTCACTTCCATGCACATTCTGGAGAGCACATACAGCGCCCCCTAGCTGTAACAGCCTCAGGGTCACTGCCTCACACCAACTATAACCATACAGTAATCACTTATATGTCCCATAGGACTGGTATCTACCACTGACCATAGCTATTCCTCTGCTTACAGTGCTCACATTTTGGGAATTCACAAGTCTGCAGTTACTAAAAGGGACTGCAGACTAACAGCCTAAAGCATGACAATGTCTTTAATTATTATGTTCCCCAGATGTTCCATTTCAAATTCATAAATACATTCATATTATACTTACCTGTCCAGCGACGAGTCATCCTGGACAGGTAAGTATAATTATAATGTTTATTATTAATTTTATGTTTTCTTTTACTTCTGCCCTGGACCTGAACTGGACCGGAACTGTAACACTGGTTTGGCATGGAAATGCTTGGGACCGTGTGTTCGGTATGGTCCCGAACTTTACAGTTTGGGTTCACCCATCCCTAGTTATGACAGCCCAGGTTGCTTTGATATCAGGTTGTCTGCACTGTTGAGTCTGGTGTCTCTCATCTTCCTCTTGACAACACCTGGCCAATCAAGTACAGTAATACTGTTATTTTTAAACCAGGTATTGGTACTTTTGGCAGTGTGGACAGGTGACAAGTCCTGCTGGAGAATTAAATTTACATCTACAAAATGCTTGTCAGCAGAGGGAAGCATGTAGTGCTCCAAAATTTCCTGGTAGATGGCTGCGCTAACTTTAGTCTTGATAAAGCACAGTGGACCTACACCAGCAGATGACATGGCTCTCCAAACTGATTGTGGGAACTTCACACTAGACCTCAAGCAGCTTGGATTGTGTTCCTCTCCACTCTTCCTCCAGACTCTGGAACCTTGATTTCCAAATTAAATGAAAAATTTACTTTCATCTGAAAACAACACCTTGGACCACTTCACAACAGTCCTGTTTTTTTTTCTCCTTGGCCAGATGATTCTGGCATTGTCTTTTGGTCATGAGTGTAGGATAGCTGCGGAGACACCATCACGTGTTTCTCAACGCAAGCAGTGAATAGCCAGACCTTTCCCCGGGAAGGAACAACCAAAGGGAAGGACAGCATCCAGTAAAGGAAAACATCCAATACAGGAAAACCACCTATGCCAAGCATGGTATCCATCCACAGACAGCTGTTTCGGGGTGCTTGCCCCTCATCAGTGTGGAGTAGGAATCTGGCTATTAGGAGCAGTGCCTAATAAAAGGCTGTGAAGGAACAGATGATTGGCCTCGGGGAGACCAAAACATCCAACACCACGGAGACACCATCACGTGTTTCTCAACGCAGTGATCCAGAACACTGCCCCCATCCCTTATGGGAAATATGCAAATGCATGTAGGATAGCTGCGGAGACACCATCACGTGTTTCTCAACGCAGTGAATAGCCAGACCTTTCCCCGAGAAGGAACAACCACGGGAAGGGCAGCATCCAGTAAAGGAAAACATCCAATACAGGAAAACCACCTATGCCAAGCATGGTATCCATCCACAGACAGCTGTTTCGGGGTGTTTGCCCCTCATCAGTGTGGAGTAGGAATCTGGCTATTAGGAGCAGTGCCTAGTAAAAGGCTGTGAAGGAACAGATGATTGGCCTCAGGGAGACCAAAACATCCAACACCGCGGAGACACCATCACGTGTTTCTCAACGCAGTGATCCAGAACACTGCCCCCATCCCTTATGGGAAATATGCACACGTGATGGTCTCTCCGCGGTGTTGGATGTTTTGGTCTCCCCGAGGCCAATCATCTGTTCCTTCACAGCCTTTTGGTCATGAGTGGCTTGACACAAGGAATGTGACACTTGTAGCCCATGTCCTGGATATGTCTCTGTGTGGTGCCTCTTAAAGCAAAGACTCCAACAGCAGTCCACTCCTTGTGAATCTCCCCCAAATTTTTGAATGGCCATTTCTTCACAATCCTTTCCATGCTGTGGTTATCCCAGTTGTTTGTGCACCATTTTCTACCACATGTTTTCCTTCCACTCAACTGTCCATTAATATGCTTGAATACGGCACTCTGTGAATAGCCAGCTTTTTTAGCTATGACCTTTTGTGGCTTACCCTCCATGTCAATGACTGCCTTTTTGACATCTGCCAAGTCAGCAGTCTTCCCCATGATTGTGGAGCCTACAGTAACAGACTACGGGACCTTTTTTTAAATGCTTGGGAGCCTTTGCAGGTTTTTTTTGTTAATTATTCTAATTTACTGAGATAATGACTTTTGGGTTTTCATTGGCTGTAAACCATATTAATCAGCATTAACATAAAAAAACACTTGAAATAGATCACCCTCTGTTTGTAATTACTCTGTATAATATATATGTATGTATATATATATATATATATATATATATATATATATACACTCACCGGCCACTTTATTAGGTACACCATGCTAGTAATGGGTTGGACCCCCTTTTGCCTTCAGAACTGCCTCAATTCTTCGTGGCATAGATTCAACAAGGTGCTGGAAGCATTCCTCAGAGATTTTGGTCCATATTGACATGATGGCATCACACAGTTGCCGCAGATTTGTCGGCTGCACATCCCAAAGATGCTCCATACAAGGCAGGATGGATCCATGCTTTCATGTTGTTTACGCCAAATTCTGACCCTACCATCCGAATGTCGCAGCAGAAATCGAGACTCATCAGACCAAGCAACGTTTTTCCAATCTTCTACTGTCCAATTTCGATGAGCTTGTACAAATTGTAGCCTCAGTTTCCTGTTCTTAGCTGAAAGGAGTGGTACCCGGTGTGGTCTTCTGCTGCTGTAGCCCATCTGCCTCAAAGTTCGACGCACTGTGCGTTCAGAGATGCTCTTAGGCCTACCTTGGTTGTAACGGGTGGCGATTTGAGTCACTGTTGCCTTTCTATCAGCTCGAACCAGTCTGCCCATTCTCCTCTGACCTCTGGCATCAACAAGGCATTTCCGCCCACAGAACTGCCGCTCACTGGATTTTTTTTCTTTTTCGGACCATTCTCTGTAAACCCTAGAGATGGTTGTGCGTGAAAATCCCAGTAGATCAGCAGTTTCTGAAATACTCAGACCAGCCCTTCTGGCACCAACAACCATGCCACGTTCAAAGGCACTCAAATCACCTTTCTTCCCCATACTGATGCTCGGTTTGAACTGCAGGAGATTGTCTTGACCATGTCTACATGCCTAAATGCACTGAGTTGCCGCCATGTGATTGGCTGATTAGAAATTAAGTGTTAACAAGAAGTTGGACAGGTGTACCTAATAAAGTGGCCGGTGAGTGTATATATATATATATATATATATATATATATATATGCCTTCACCTACCACATCTTCACCAGTTCTCCTTTGAGGCTCTGGTATTTCTCCAGCTGCTCATTTTCCTTCTTTTTGATGTTACTGTCACTTGGCACTGCCAAATCTATTATTGCTGTCTTCTGATCCTTATCTACTATCACCATGTCTGGTTGGTTAGCCAACACCTGCTTATCCGTCTGGATCTTGAAGTCCCACAGGATTTTATCCCTTTCATTTTCCACCACATTCTCTGGGGTCCCCCACCTGGACTTAGGGAGACTTGATCCATATGCTGTGCAGGTGTTCCTGTATACAGTTCCTGCTACTTGGTTTTGGCATTTGGTATTTGCTGTACCTGATTGCATTTTGCATCCTGCCACTATGTGTTGAACGGTTTCCGAGGTTTTTTTGCATACTCTGCACCTTGGGTCTTGCCTTGCATGGTAGATTCCTGCTTCTATGGATCTGGCACTTAGTGCTTGCTCTTGTGCCGCTATGATTAGTGCCTCTGTGCTGTCTCAGAATCCAGCTTTCTCCAGCCATTGGTAGGATTTCTCCATGTCAGCTACCTCTATTATCTGTCAATGGTACATCCCATGCAGCAGCTTGTCTTGCCTTGGCGCTTCATGTTCCTGTTCTTCCTTCCAAGTCTGTTGTTGCTGCTACCTTAGGCTTTCCATCAGCATCTCATCTTTTGGTGCCATTTTTCTGATATATTCCGGGATACTCCTTGTTTCATCTGTGATTGTGGCTTGGATGCTTATCAAGCCTCGACCACCCTCCATCATCTTGGAATACTACCTTTGGGTGCTAGACTTAGGGTGGAGACCTCAATGCATTGTGAGAAACTTTCGTGTCTTCGCATCTGCAGATTCCATCTCTTCTTAAACATATATACAGCTCTGTCAAAAATTAAAAGACCACTGCAAAGTTTTCAGTTTCCTTGATTTTTCTCTTTATAGTATTATTTTTGAGTAAAATGTACATTGTTTTATTCTATAAAATTTTGCATTTATTTCCAGCAAATGAGAAATTGTCAAAATAATAAAAAATAAACAGTGCTTTCAGACTTCAAATAATGCAAAGATAAAATGTTCGTTTTCATTTAGAAACAAAAATACTCAAGTTTTAACTAAGGAAGAGTTCAGAAATCAATAGTTGGTGGAATAACCATGATTTTTGATCACAGCTTTCATGTGTCTTGGCATGCTTTCCACCAGTCTTTCACACTGCTTTTGGGTGACCTTATGCCACTATTGACACAATAATTTAAGCAGTTCTTCTTTGTTTGATGGCTTTTGACTATCCATCTTCCTCTTGATTACACTCCAGAGGTTTTTAATGGGGTTCAGGTCTGGAGATTGGGCTGGCCATGACAAGGTCTTGATGTGGTGCTCCTTCATCCACACATTGATGGACCTAGCTGTGTGGCATGGGGCATTGTCCTGCTGGAAAAAAACAGTCCTCAGAGTTGGGGAACATTGCCTGAGCAGAAGGAAGCAAGTGTTTTTTCTGGGATAACCTTGTATGCTGCTTAATTCATGCATCCTTCGCAAAGATTAATTACCCAAATAGACCAACAAATACAATGTGGTATACAACCAAAATGCAATATATATCCAAAAAAGCATTTGAGTGGTACCTTCGCAAAGATTAACCTGCCCAATTCCAGCCTTGCTGAAGCATCCCCAGACCATCAAAGATCCTCCACCTAATTTCACAGTGAGTGCAAGACACTGTGGCTTGTACGCCTCTCCAGGTCTCCCTTTAACCATTAGACGACCAGGAGTTAGGCAAAGCTAAAAAATTGGACTCATCAGAGAAAATTACCTTACTCTAGTCCTCTATGGTCCAATCCTTATGGTCTTTGGCAAACTTCACCCTGGCTCTCCTTTGCTTCTCATTGATGAAAGGCTTTTTTCTAGCTTTACATGACTTGATGCCTGCCTCTAGGAGCCTGTTATGAACTGTTCTTGCCATGAACTTCACCCCAGCTGCCATTTGCCATTCCTTTTATAGGTCACTTGATGTCATCCTGCGGTTGCTGAGTGACATTCAAATAGGATGACGGTCATCCCGGTCAGTGGAGAGTCATTTTCGCCCTCTGCCAGTCTGTAGCTTTGTTGTCCCCAATGTCTGCTGCTTGATCTTGTTGTAATGGACTGCCGTCTTTGAAATTTTAAGGATGGAGGCAACATGACGCTCACTGTATCCCTCTGCTAGCCAGAATTGAGCCCTTCTTTTCCTCACCCAACACTTTTCTTTTCAACTTCTTTGAAATGGGTAAAAAGTTATTTTTTTCATTCAAATTGCTTTTGGGCTATTCCTTGCACTTGTTTTGCCATCCAGCTTGTCCTATTGCAAGAGGATTTTGAAGACCACAGCAGTGTTTTTTTTATACCTTCGCTCGTTAAATAAGATTTGGTTCAGGTGATCACCTAATCAGAAGCACATTAAGTAGAATGAGGTGCACTTTGGTTGGAATTCAGCTGACACTGGAATGGAATGGCTGTCAGACATGTAGAGATGGTGATTTTTAGGAAACTCTGCAGTGGTCTCTTAATTTTTGCCAGAGCTGTATATATGTGTGTGTGTGTGTGTGTATAAATAAATAAATAAATAAATATATATATATAAAAGAGTTTTTGGCAAAGCCAGCTCACCGCTTTGAAGAAACAGGAATACATCCAACCTGTGGTTACAGTTCGCATGGAAAACGGAATGGGATAAATCCACACATGTAAAGAAAGAATGATAATTACTTACCAGTAATTTGATTTTTCCAGAACCATGACAGCACCATACGTGAGAGATGGCATCCGCCCCCAGGAACAGGAAACCTGCAGCAGAGATAAAAGAATGGGGCGGCCCCTCTCTCCTCAGTTTGTTTCAGAGTATGGAAGATGACCGCTTTGTTAGTACACACTCGTATATTACATTTACATTGTATAGCTCTTTATTAGTTTCTATCTATACATATATCACCTTTATATATATATATATATATATATATATATATATATATATATATATATATATATATATTTACTTATATGTAATAAACTTTTATTTTTTGTGAATCACACCACCATCACCAAGATAGGGCGGGAATTAATGCGGTGCTGTCATGGTTCTGGAAAATCAAATTACCGGTAAGTAATTATCATTTTTTCCCTTCACCATGACAGCAACGTACGTGAGAGGAAGAAATAGAAAGACTCCTAGGGTGGGACAACAGCAGATTGCACCTTTCTCCCGAAAGACAAGTTTGATAGACCTAAATCTAGCCTATAATGTCGGAAGAAGGTAGAGGGTGAAGACCACACTGCAGCTCTACAAATGTGTTCTACCGAAGCGTTAGCCCTTTCCGCCCAGGATGTGGCAATAGCACGCGTGGAGTGGGCCGTAACACCCTGTGGGGGAACTTGGCCAGAAGAGGAATATGAAAGTGAAATAGCCGTACGCAACCACCGTGCAATAGTTGCCTTTGAGGCCTTTTTTCCCCTGTTTGTCCCCTGGAAGGCGACAAAAAGGGCTGATGACTGACGCCAAGATTTTGTGGCTTCTATGTTTTGAAGCAGGCAGTGTCTGACATCAAGACAATGGAAGGTTTGCTCTCCCTGGGATTTTGGTTGAGGACAAAATGAGGGTAAAATAATTTCTTGGTCCCTATGAAATTTTGAGTTGACCTTTGGTAGGAAGGCCGGGTCGGTTTTGATAATCACTTTGTCATCCTGGAAGGTAGTGTAAGGGGGTTCACCGAAATAGCTTGCAGCTCGCAGGTTCATCGAGCTGAAGTCAAGGCAACCAGGAGGACAGTTTTAGGGTTAAGGATTTTATTGAAATGGAATCGAGAGGCTCAAAGGGGGAAACAGTTAGGGCATTTGAAACTAAATTAAGATCCCAGGGAGCCACCTTAGGTAATAATTTTGAGGGTCTGGATGTAAAGGAGGCTCGGATGAACCTATAGACCCAAGGGTGGTCAGCAAGTTTCTGATCAAACAGCGCACCCAGGGCGGAGACTTGCACCTTTAAGGTGCTAGTAGATAGCCCTCTCTCTAACCCTTTTTGGAGAAATTCTAGAATCTCTTTCACCGGAATTTCTTGGCTTGTCTCGGACAACTGTCGCCCCGAGAATTCCAGGAATTTCTGCCAAATTTTTTGGTATTTCTCTGAGGTGACCTTTTTTCTGCTAGCGAGCAACGTGGTCACCAAAGGGTTCGAGAATCCTTTTGCTAATAGAAGCCTCCTCTCAAGTTCCAGGCAGTGAGATGTAGCCTGTGTACTTGGGGATGTTGAACTGGTCCCTGGTGTAGGAGATGCGGGGCATCTGGAAGGATCCACGAGTCCGAGATAGACATGCGTCTGAGCCATGTGAACCATGCCCTTTACGGCCAAAAGGGGGATATGAGGATCCTTGTGCCTTGTCTTCATGAATTTTCTTGAGGATTGTCAGGATTAACGGTATTGGGGGAAATGCGTACGCTAGATGAATGTTCCATCGGTGCAGAAACGCGTCCACTCCCTCCGGGTATTCTCTTGGGTTCAGAGAATAGAACTTCCTCACCTTCCGATTTTCTTTTGTGGCGAATAAGTCTATTTCTGGAACGCCCCAGCTGGCACATATTTTTCCAAATATTCCCTGCTTCAGGGACCACTCCCCTTGATGTAATATCTGACAGCTTATGAAGTCGGCTACTTGATTCTCCGACCCCTTTAAGTATGTTCCTGTTAAGGAAAGAAGGTTGTTCTCGGCCCATATGAACAGTTCTTTGGCTTCTGCCATAAGGGATGCTCATCTTGTGCCCCCTTGACGATTTATGTAGGCTATCATTGTGTTGTTGTCAGACAACACCACCACATGTCTTCCTCGTATCCTTTCTCCTATATGAAGAAGTGCTTGTCTTACCGCCGACAATTCTATTAGATTGGAGGATGCTGCTCTCATTGAGACCTCCCATTGACCCTGTAGGACCTGATCCTCCAAGTGTGCTCCCCACCCCCATGGGCTCGCATCGGTAGTAAGGACTACTGGATTCTGTACTGACCACGGCACGGCATTGTTTAAATTTTTTGTTCTCAGCCACCATTCTAGTGAGTCCAAAACTGTTGGAGGTAGAAGAATTTTCCGATTCAGATTGTATGGATTTTTCATTTGTTCGGTTAGTATCTGCCATTGTAATTCCCGTGTGTGGCTTTGTGCCCACCGGGTTGCTGGAATTGTTGCCGTTAGTACTCCTAGGAGTGACATTGCATTCCGTAATGAGATGGTCTGTCGTAGCTGGAACAGTTGTACTTTTTGTTGGATAGTTTGAATTTTCCTTTGTGGGAGGACACACTCCTGTTTGACTGAATCCAATAGGATCCCGAGGAATTCTTGAGTCTGTGTTGGGATTAGTCTTGATTTTCTTAGGTTTATAATCCATCCTAATTTGGTCAGCACCTCCAGTACTCTTGCTACTGTTTTTCCAGCAATTTTCTTTGGTGTTTGCTATTACCAGAAAATCGTCCAAATAAGGTATCAGCATTATGTCTTCTTTCCTGATGAAGGACGCCACTTCTGAAATGATTTTCGTAAACACACAGGGCGCTATAGCTACCCCAAATGGAAGACATTGATATTGTAGATGGGTGGGAGTCTTTGCAAGGTTTACCACTAATCTTAGGTATTGCTGATGTTGGACAGCAATTGGCACATGGTAGTAAGCATCTGTAAGATCGATTACTGCCATGTAACAGTTTGGGTCGAGTACTTTTGTTGCCGTTCTTAGGGTCTCCATTTTGAATCAATCCACTTGAATATAATGGTTTAGAGCCTTCAGGTTGAATATCGCTCTCAGCAAGCCGTCTGGTTTTGGAGTTAGAAACAAGGTGCTGTAGAACCCTTTCCCTATCTCCTGATGAGGTACTCTTATTAGCACTTCCTTTTGTATGAGGAGATGAACCTCTCTTTCTAGTGTGGCCTGATTGGCTGGAGAACTTGAGTCTTAGACCTTCTGACAACAAGCTGGTTACCCATTGAGAAGCCGGCAGCGCTGCCCAGTGGTGGACAAACCATCGGAGTCTTCCCCCCACTGGGATTTTGGCGTCATTGATGTTTGGGATCGGATTTGGGGGGAGGCTTAATAAAAAGGAATCCCCTTTGTTTCCTATCTTTCCAGGGTCTGCCCCGACCAGACCAGTTATCTGACCGGCCACGGCCCCCTCTATATCCAGATCCATGAAAGGACAAGCGAGAGGTCTCCCATCGGCGCCTAGGAAAGGAAGGAGGTGGAAAACGCTTTTACTTGTCCAATGCTTTCTCAAGGATCTTGTCTAGGGCCTTACCAAAAAGATATTGCCCTTCACAGGGTACCCCACAGAGTTTGACCTTGGATTGGAAGTCAGCCGTCCAATTCTTCAGCCACAATGCTCTACGACCCGAGTTGGATAAAGAACACGCACGTGCGGCACTTCTGACAGAATCAATTGAAGCATCTGCCAGGAATCTTGCGGCGCCCTGTAGAGAGTGTAATGCTTCAAGTAGTCTCTCTCTTGGGCATTTGTTTTTGATCTGGTCACTTAGCTCCTCTAACCACTTGACCATAGCACGTGCTGTGCAAGTGGCAGCAACCCCGGGTTTAAACGACCATGTCGCTGCCTCCCAAGCTGATTTTAGAAAGGCATCTGCTTTCTTGTCGAGGGGGTCTTTTAGGGCTCCCATGTCCTCAAATGGCAACACTACCCCTTTAGAGGTGCTGACAATGGCAGCATCTAACTTAGGAGCCTTTTCCCACTTTTCACAGATCTCTTCATCAAAGGGGTACTTGCGCTTTAAGACCAGAGGGATGGATATCTTTTTATTGGGCTTTTTCCACTCCCTTTTAATTAAATTGACTATATTATCATGGAAGGGAAAAAATTTACGCTTTTTTCTCTACAAGTTACTAAACATGGTGTCCTGAATTGAGCGAGGATCCTTAGGGGTCTCTACCCCCATAGTCGCTCTAATGAGTTTGAGGAGTTTCCCAATATCTTCTGATTGAAATAAGGGTGGCCATACTCCTCATCCGAGGAGTCTTGGTCTGAGGCATCAGAGGGGGTTAATACCCCCGGTTCATCCCCTGAATCTATGTCCGACCCTTGTTCATTTGTTGGGGGAGGGGGAGGTGGGGCTCCCTTTGCTGTATGATGTTTCACCTGCTCCTTAACCATTGATTTGACTTCCTCCAGTATAATTGCAGCGCCCCAGAGTCCTGGTCGTTGCAGTACTGTGGCTCTGCCGCTAAGGGGAGCTATGGTACGTCTGATGGCACTGAAAGAGTTCATCTGACCAGGTATCACAGACACCAATACATTTCACAGTCGGGCCTCCAGGGGGAGCTAAGGGTTCTATTCATTAGGCCACT
This sequence comes from Ranitomeya variabilis, assembly GCF_051348905.1. Classification (NCBI taxonomy): domain Eukaryota; kingdom Metazoa; phylum Chordata; class Amphibia; order Anura; family Dendrobatidae; genus Ranitomeya; species Ranitomeya variabilis. The sequence goes on from NC_135233.1 coordinate 873,695,438, forward strand.
CCTCACATACTGGTAAAACTGGGGGTCAGGCAGGAAGTTAGAGAGAAAGCTGACTGGATTGGAACCAGGCAACACCGTGTGGCAGAGGGTGTTGTAGGGGAGGATTCGGTAGGGCCTCTGTCAGGTTTGGGACCCTGATGGAGACTTGGCTACAAGGAAGAACGTCACGGGACCGTGCCTGCACAGTATAGCGGTGGTGCCCAAAGAAAGGATTAGAAGCGAGATATATTGTGCTGAGTGAGAAACGAGATCGAAGCAAATAGGAGAATACCAGTAGGAGTCGTGCTGTAAGATCGAGGCAACATCCTACTGAGGCGTGCAACCGGTGGCCGGAACGCCGAGGAAGTATATAGAATCATCTAGCTTCAAGCAATACTTCAAACCAACGGCAGGACAGTCAGTCACAGGCGGGCTGTCTCATCTAAATCACCTATGCAGTCTTGGGGGGCAACCTGTGGAGAGGGGCGACTCTAGGGTCCCGGAAGAGCTCCGAGCCTACCCGTCATACGGGTGCCGTCCCAACCAGAACATCGGAAGGGACGGAGGATTAGCAGAACATCATCTAATCGAGTTGTGAGGGAACATCAGAAACAGACACAACAGTTGTGGGGTACTTTCCGTAAGCACTGCAGGGAAGGACTACAACACATAGCGCTAGCAGGAAGGCACAGATTTCCACCTGCAAGGAGAACTCTGGAGGTGCCATTGGACCAGCCGGACTTGCGCAGCCTGGTTATCCGGATTCCAGACTGAGGACCCAGAGATCTTCAGTAAAGAGGTAAAGAGACTGCAACCTGGTGTCCTCGTTATTTACTGCACCGCACCACCACCACTACTCCATCCATATCTATTATTCACTGTACGCCCCTCAGCAGGGTCACGGACCGGGTCTAGCCACCGTGACGACCCCAGAACAGAGACTCAGAGGCCCGGTACCGGGTACCCCTCGGCCCTGCGGCAGTGGGGGCGCTACAACTTGGCGTCACAAACAGGATCTACTTAAGCCTGAAGAATCAGGTCATGTGTGCCTTGGAACTGTGATTTATCGTGCTTGAACTGTGCTTTATTACAAGGACTGTGTATTGCCACTTGCCGCCAGAAGTTCCCGCCAAAACCGCCGCCATTACAGCGCTAAGGAGAGCGCAGGAGAAGAAGAGGGGCGTGGAGTGGGCGTAGACAAGCTGAAAAGCGCGAAGGACAATGGCCGCCCAGTCTAAATACTTCTGCACTGTGAGGACGTGTCCGTCAGCCGCAGAGATCCGCCTCCTGATCCTCAATGGAGGGCGGAGACCGAGAAAACGAAACTGCCCACGAAGGAGAGAGCGGGAAAAGGACCAGGAAGAAGAAGTCAGCGACATGGAGGGCGCCATGGCCAGCCGTCAGGAGCCGGAGCGTGGGGTCGGAGCCAAGGACTCCCCCAGCTACCCGGAGAGGCATCGCAGCCAGACCTCCACAGCTGACGCTGACCTCCAGAAGACCGGAGCGGACGGGCTGATCCGCCAACCCCTGCAGACGCAGCTGAGCACTGAGGCCGGGTGGAAGAAGACCATCATCGGGAGCCTCGCCAGACGTCTGTTGGTAGCCTCGTCTGGTCCGGAGCAAGAAAGAAGTTCCAGCTCTCCGAAGCCAGAAAGCAAGGCTCTGCCGGAAAGTGAGATGCTGCAAACAGAGATGACAACGCCGCAGCGCAAGGCCCTGCAGCTAGCATTCCAGACCCCAGCGGAGATGGAGCAGATCGGCACCGGAGGAACCGCATCTGAAGCAGGTATGAAGGACGACCCTGCCCTGACGACCGACACCACTCCAGTGACTGCTAGTGCCACAGCTGCTTATTCTGTTTTAGTGACTGATCTTGCAGCAGCCGCTACCTCTGCTGCAGCAAATGCCCATACTCAAGCTGCGCGGACCTCCATCGCTGCGCATGATTTAACTGTACATGAAAGACGGATTAACCGCGTTTGTCCAGCACTGGGTGTAACCCTGGACCTCACTTTGCCCAGGCCAAGAAGGGTTAAGTGCCAGGTGCAGCCCTGGAAGCCGTCCAACAAAACCTCGGAAACCTGAAACTGTACATAGTTAACTGTTTGTTTCCCTGCTTTTTGCTACTTTAAACCCGACCTGGGTTATTCTTAAAGGGATCCCTTTGTTTACCCGGGATCCCTTCTTCTGCTTTTTGTTTTGTTTCCTGTTTATTCATCACTGAAAGAACTGCTGGATCATGAACAATGCATGATACAAACTTCTTGTAAATAGTTTGCACCTTCTTAAAGGTGCTCCTTACTGGTTTTACATAAAAGAAGGACTCTTTGCGAAGATACCACACCGGAGTCCTTACTGTGTACGGACTGGTAGCTGGAAAAACTGCGCTACCTCATAAAGACTTGGGCCCCTCTTAAAGGGGATGTTCATATGTTGCACTTACGAGTAGTATTGCCTTAAGACAGTTAGCTGGCAATAATGTTTTGATATAGTGAGTTATATGTGGTCAGTTAGACAATTATAAGAAATGTTGATAATGTGCTCTGGAATAAAGTAATTATTGGAAAGATGCAGTAGACCCGTAGGGGTAGACATAGTGTCCTGCATACATGTTAGTAAGAAAAGTAGTGAAGGAAGTTTAATGTTTTACTTAATAGGAAATGTTTAATAACGTGCAAGAAAATGAGGACAGGAAGTGAACCCGTAGGGGTTAGTGGTGAGTCCTCCTAGGAGCCATATAGAGATGGCTTGGTGACCTCAAACTGAAAGAAAAATGTTATGTTCTATACTGTGTATAGTAGTTGAAAAGGCAGAAGGCCCGGGCTGATTGGGGCGGTCCTGTATAGAAAGGAGAGGCAGAAGGTCTGGTGCCGTTAGGACAGGCGGTCCTGCAGACTTTAAGAAGGAGAATGAAAAGTTAAATTGCCTTATAATTAGTGTTGAGCGATACCGTCCGATACTTGAAAGTATCGGTATCGGAAAGTATCGGCCGATACCGGCAAAGTATCGGATCCAATCCGATACCGATACCCGATACCAATACAAGTCAATGGGACTCATGTATCGGACGGTATCCCTGATGGTTCCCAGGGTCTGAAGGAGAGGAAACTCTCCTTCAGGCCCTGGGATCCATATAAATGTGTAAAATAAAGAATTAAAATAAAAATATAGGGATATACTCACCCTCTGACGCGCCCTGGACTTTACCGCCATAACCGGGAGCCTTCTTTGCTTCAAATGCGCGCGTTTTCTTCATTCCGTGACGTCACGGCTTGTGATTGGTCGCCTGCCGCCCATGTGGCGGCGGCGCGACCAATCACAGCAAGCCGTGACGTAATTTTAGGTCCTTCAGTATTTTAAAATTACGTTCCGGCGTTGTGATTGGTCGCGACGCGAAGCGACCAATCACAAGCCGTGACGTCACGGGAGGCAGGACAAGCGCGCATTTTAAAATGGGCGGCAGGCGACCAATCACAAGCCGTGACGTCACGGAATGAAGAAAACGCGCGCATTTGAAGCAAAGAAGGCTCCCGGTTACGGCGGTAAAGTCCAGGGCGCGTCAGAGGGTGAGTATATCCCTATTTTTTTATTTTAATTCTTTATTTTACACATTTGTACATTAATGTTGTTTCGATACCGATACCCGATACCACAAAAGTATCGGATCTCGGTATCGGAATTCCGATACCCGCAAGTATCGGCCGATACCCGATACTTGCGGTATCGGAATGCTCAACACTACTTATAATGTGGTTATAAGAAGGTCTTTAGTGGATTCAGAGTGTACGTCCTTAAAGGCAATGTTAAATTATTGTTCGAGAATTTGTACTAAGTAGAATACCCGGTTGGGTAAGGAAAGTTATTTATAGCATGTTGCTATGATATTTAACCATGTTTGTAACGTTCAAGTGTCCTCACCTCCCATAAAGGGAAGCTTTGTTTAAGTATGCTTATTGTTATTGCACTCAACAAATTGTATGTCTTTTTGCTAACCTGTATTGTTGTTTTCTTCCCAGTCCCGGAGTACTGGATTTAACCGGGGGGGAGTGCAGCGCCCCAGAGTCCTGGTCGTTGCAGTACTGTGGCTCCGCCGCTAAGGGGAGCTATGGTACGTCTGATGGCACTGAAAGAGTTCATCTGACCAGGTATCACAGACACCAATACATTTCACAGTCGGGCCTCCAGGGGGAGCTAAGGGTTCTATTCATTAGGCCACTCCTCACATACTGGTAAAACTGGGGGTCAGGCAGGAAGTTAGAGAGAAAGCTGACTGGATTGGAACCAGGCAACACCGTGTGGCAGAGGGTGTTGTAGGGGAGGATTCGGTAGGGCCTCTGTCAGGTTTGGGACCCTGATGGAGACTTGGCTACAAGGAAGAACGTCACGGGACCGTGCCTGCACAGTATAGCGGTGGTGCCCAAAGAAAGGATTAGAAGCGAGATATATTGAGCTGAGTGAGAAACGAGATCGAAGCAAATAGGAGAATACCAGTAGGAGTCGTGCTGTAAGATCGAGGCAACATCCTACTGAGGCGTGCAACCGGTGGCTGGAACGCCGAGGAAGTATATAGAATCATCTAGCTTCAAGCAATACTTCAAACCAACGGCAGGACAGTCAGTCACAGGCGGGCTGTCTCATCTAAATCACCTATGCAGTCTTGGGGGGCAACTTGTGGAGAGGGGCTTTTCTAGGGTCCCGGAAGAGCTCCGAGCCTACCCGTCATACGGGTGCCGTCCCAACCAGAACATCGGAAGGGACGGAGGATTAGCAGAACATCATCTAATCGAGTTGTGAGGGAACATCAGAAACAGACACAACAGTTGTGGGGTTCTTTCCGTAAGCACTGCAGGGAAGGACTACAACACATAGCGCTAGCAGGAAGGCACAGATTTCCACCTGCAACGAGAACTCTGGAGGTGCCATTGGACCGGCCGGACTTGCGCAGCCTGGTTATCCGGATTCCAGACTGAGGACCCAGAGATCTTCAGTAAAGAGGTAAAGAGACTGCAACCTGGTGTCCTAATTATTTACTGCACCGCACCACCACCACTACTCCATCCATATCTATTATTCACTGTACGCCCCTCAGCAGGGTCACGGACCGGGTCTAGCCACCGTGACGACCCCAGAACAGAGACTCAGAGGCCCGGTACCGGGTACCCCTCGGCCCTGCGGCAGTGGGGGCGCTACATAATTATTTTAATATTTTGTAATAAGGATGAAGATTCTTCTGCAACCGTTTTTTCAATTCAAGGCTGGCAGATTTCCTTGCTATATAGTCTAGGGAGTGTGTCTTTGCATAGTGCACAGGCCCTATATTTATGTTTGGAGGTGGTTTTCTTCCCCTAAAAAACACAGTGTACAAGGTATCAGTATGTGTGGTTCGCCTTACAAAGGCACTCACCCCAACCCCGGATACCCCGGTAGCTTGTGCCTCTTCAGACATTTTGGGCTCAGGCACCATCGGTGTGTCCGGTTCCATCGCTGGTTCGGTCATCTTAGCAGGCAGATTGCTTGCTGTAGGACCAGCATTTCCCTTTGCTCATATATCAGGAGCAGTGTGCGCGCCTCTGGAACAAACGTCCGCCCAGAAGTGTCCAGCATACCGGCTCCCTCGGCGTGTGACGTCACTCCCATGCAACCGGAAGTCGTCACCCTTCACTTCGGCACCAGCGTCAGTGAGGGACACGCCCCTTATCCCCGGACCAGCCTCCTGCACAGATGCCGGGGAGTCCAGCGAGGAGGAAAAGGCACTGACTCAACAGCCCCTTCACCTGGACAGCACCGCACGCGATGCCGCCAAGTACGGCTGCACCCACTGCGGACCTCGGCCTCCGGACCGGCATCATCAGAGGGAGATCCCTCCAGAGGTAGGAGATCTGCCACAGGCATCCACGTGCAGGAACAGAAAACCAAACTGAGGAGAGAGGGGCCACCCCATTCTTTTATCTCTGCTGCAGGTTTCCTGTTCCTGGGGGCAGATGCCATCTCTCAAGTATGGTGCTGTCATGGTGAAGGGAAAAAACTTTTTGTTTCTCCAGCGATCAGTCCAATGGTAGAATACATTCAATCCCTTATGGACGACATGTTTCGACACCACATGTGTCTGCTGAAACATGTCGTCCATAAGGGATTGAATGTATGCAATATTGTTACTGAAGAAATCTGGAACTTTTTAATCGATAAATGAAAGGTATATTTTACTCTAATATTGGACTGATCGCTGGAGAAACAAAAAGTGTATATATATATATAATATAATATATATACATATATATTGTAGCGTGGCTAAAAGTTGTATAGTTGACGGGAGTTATCTGTCACAGAGAAGGCTTGTCGCTGTGATGTAACCCGGAGTGTTTTCTTTTATGCACATAAAGCAATAAGGAATTATTTAGTATGCTTGGGTCAGCGTTACGGGTAGCTATGAGAGATGGGAGGGTCTGGCTACCCATATACCTCACCCCTAGGTAAGAGGCATAACCATACCTATCTATATGTGTTTAAGGACCTGTGGTGATGTCACAACCACATGTCTAATCATGTGATGGGTTCCTAGGTGTGGTTTCAGGATACTTAATGGAGGTGTGTTTGGCACATGGGGGGAGTGTTTGGAAGTCTGCAAGTGTGGACAGACTTACATGTGTCCTGGCTGGACACTGCAGAGTGGCCTGTGTGTTGGACGGTTCCAAGTGGGGACAGACGTCCTGAACAGCACACAGAGACCATATTCAGGCTGGAGAGCCTGCGTGCTGGACATAGCACAGCCTTTGTGCCTACAGGTCTGAGAGAGAGAGTGGAGCTCTACTATGGACATTGAGGATTCATCTGTCCGATGTAAAACTGTTTACCTGTTGTTCCTGTTGCTATGTGGTTTATGGAGCAATAAACCCTGTGAACTTTTAATGTTTCCTGAGTGTCACCCGCTGCAGCTGAGTGAGTGCAACCCCCACAGTATATATATATATATATATATATATATATATATATATATATATACACTCACCGGCCACTTTATTAGGTACACCATGCTAGTAACGGGTTGGACCCCCTTTTTCCTTCAGAACTGCCTCAATTCTTCGTGGCATAGATTCAACAAGGTGCTGAAAGCATTCCTCAGAGATTTTGGTCCATATTGACATGATGGCATCACACAGTTGCCGCAGATTTGTCGGCTGCACATCCCAAAGATGCTCCATACAAGGCAGGATGGATCCATGCTTTCATGTTGTTTACGCCAAATTCTGACCCTACCATCCGAATGTCGCAGCAGAAATCGAGACTCATCAGACCAAGCAACGTTTTTCCAATCTTCTACTGTCCAATTTCGATGAGCTTGTACAAATTGTAGCCTCCGTTTCCTGTTCTTAGCTGAAAGGAGTGGTACCCGGTGTGGTCTTCTGCTGCTGTAGCCCATCTGCCTCAAAGTTCGACGCACTGTGCATTCAGAGATGCTCTTAGGCCTACCTTGGTTGTAACGGGTGGTGATTTGAGTCACTGTTGCCTTTCTATCAGCTCGAACCAGTCTGCCCATTCTCCTCTGACCTCTGGCATCAACAAGGCATTTCCGCCCACAGAACTGCCGCTCACTGGATTTTTTTTCTTTTTCGGACCATTCTCTGTAAACCCTAGAGATGGTTGTGCGTGAAAATCCCAGTAGATCAGCAGTTTCTGAAATACTCAGACCAGCCCTTCTGGCACCAACAACCATGCCACGTTCAAAGGCACTCAAATCACCTTTCTTCCCCATACTGATGCTCGGTTTGAACTGCAGGTGATTGTCTTGACCATGTCTACACGCCTAAATGCACTGAGTTGCCGCCATGTGATTGGCTGATTAGAAATTAAGTGTTAACAAGAAGTTGGACAGGTGTACCTAATAAAGTGGCCGGTGAGTGTATATATATATATATATATATATATATATATATATATATATATATATATATATATATATATATATTAGATGGTGGCCCGATTCTAGCGCATCGGGTATTCTGGAATATGTGGACTGACAGAACTTGTTCAGTAAACATGATTGAACAGTGTGGCACTGTGACTGACAGAACTTGTTCAGTTATTGTGACTAGTGTTGAGCATTCTGATACCGAAAGTATCGGGTATCGGCCGATACTTGCGGTATCGGAATTCCGATACCGAGTTCCGATATTTTTGTGATATCGAAAATCGGAATCGGAAGTGTGCGGTGCATATGGTTCCCAGGGTCTGGAGAAGAGGAGACTCTCCTTCAGGCCCTGGGATCCATATTCATGTAAAAAATAAATAATAAAAATAAAAAATATTGATATACTCACCCCTCCGGCGGACCCTGGCTCTTAGCGGTGCCTCCATTCCTAAGAATGCAGGGAGAGAAGGACCTTCGATGACGACGCGGCTTGTGATTGGTCGCGTGAGCGGTCACATGAGTGGTCACGCGACCAATCACAAGCCGCGACGTCATCGAAGGTCCTTCACCCTGCATTCTTAGGAACGGAGGCAGATGCTTGGACCGGTGAGAGCCGGGGCCGTCGGATGGGTGAGTATATCAATATTTTTTATTTTTATTCTTTATTTTATACATGAATATGGATCCCAGGGCCTGAAGGAGAGTTTCCTCTCCTTCAGACCCTGGGAACCATTCCGATATTTTGTGTCCCATTGATATGCATTGGTATCGGGTATCGGCGAGATCTGATATTTTGCCGGTATCGGCCGATCCAATCCGATACCGATACCTTTGCATATCGGAAGGTATCGCTCAACACTAATCGTGACTGAACTACGTGGCACTGTGACTGACAGAACTTGTTCAGTAAACGTGACTGAACTAGGTGGCACTGTGACTGACAGAACTTGTTCATTATACGTGAGTGAACTATGTGGCACTGTGACTGACAGAACTTGTTCAGTAAACGCGACTGAACTACATGGCACTGTGACTCACAGAACTTATTCAGTAAACGTGACAACTACGTGGCACTGTGACTAACAGAACTTGTTCAGTAAATGTGACTGAACTACGTGGCACTGTTACTGACAGAACTTGTTCAGTAAATGTGACTGAACTATGTGGCACTGTGACAGACACACTATGACTGCGCCTGTCGCTGATTGGTCGCTGGCGCGACCAATCAGCGATGTGGGATTTCAATTAGGGATACAGAATTAGACAATTATATAGCAGACTAGATGGTGGCCCGATTCTAATGCATCAGGTATTGTAGAATATGTATGTAGTTTATTTATGAAGATTTAAGAATAACGCAATGAATACACAGGATTCGTCCGGCCAGGCGTGACCAATCAGCGAAGCGTGGTTCAAATCCTGTGCCAATTTGCAGCCGGACTGCACCTGTCGCTGATTGGTCATGCCCAATCAGTGAAGCCAGGGCCGGCTCCAGGTTTTTGAGGGCCCCAGGCAAAAGAGTCTCAGTGGGCCCCCCTTTAACACATACCACAATTCATGATGCACAGACACAGCAGAGAAATATAGCACAGCCACGTAATATATAACACAGCCCACATAGCATTTAGCACAGGCACGTAGTATATTGCACAGCCCATGTAGCATATAACTCAGCCCACGTAGTATATAGCACAGCCAGGTAGTATGCAACACAGCCACATAGTATATAGCACAGCCACGTAGCATATAACACACCCCATGTAGTATATAACACAGCCACATAGTATATTGCACAACCACGTAGTATATTGCACAGCCCACGAAGCATATAACACAGCCCACGTAGTATATTGCACAGCCCACATAGCATATAACACAGCCCACATGGTATATAGCACAGCCAGGTAGTATGTAACACAGCCACGTAGTATATAGCACAGCCACGTAGCATATAACAAGCCCACATAGTATATAACACAGCCACATAGTATATTGCACAGCCCACGAAGCATATAACACAGCCCATGTAGCATATAACACAGCCCACATAGTATATTGCACAGCCATGTAGTATATTGCACAGCCCACGAAGCTTATAACACAGCCCACGTAGTATATAGCACAGCCACATAGCATTTAACACAGCCACGTTTAATATAACACAGCCACGTAGTATATTGCACAGCCACATAGTATATTGCAAAGCCCACATGGCATATAACACAGTCCACGTAGTATATAGCACAGCCCACATAGTACATAGCACAGCCACGTAGTATATAGCACAGCCACACTGTATATTCCACAGCCACATAGTATATAGCACAGCCCACATAGTATATAGCACAGCCACGTAGTGGCACAGCCCACATAGTATATAACACAGGCAACATAGTATATAACACAGCCCACGTAGCATATAACACAGCCATGTAGTATATAACACAGCCATGTAGTATATAACACAGCCACGCAGTATATTGCACAGCCACGTAGTATATTGCAAAGCCCACATGCCATATAACACAGTCCACGGAGTATATAGCACAGCCCACATAGCACAGCCCACATAGTACATAGCACAGCAACGCAGTATATAGCACAGCCATGCAGTATATTCCACAGCCACGTATTATATAGCACAGCCCACATAGTATATAGCACAACCATGTAGCATATAGCACAGCCCACGCAGCATATAACACAGCCCATGTAGTGTACAACACAGCCCACATCGTATATATCACTGCCCACGTAGTATATAACACAGGCGACATAGTATATAACACTGCCTACGTAGTGTATAACACAGACGACATAGTATATAACACAGCCCACGTAGTATGTAGCACAGCCCGCGTAGTACATAACACAGCCCACATAGTATATAGCACAGCCCACATAGTACATAACACAGCCGCGCAGTATATAGCATAGCCATGTAGTATATAGCACTGCCCAAATAGCATATAACACAGCCCACGTAGTATATAACACAGCCCACGTAGTATATAGCATGGCCACATAGTATATTGCACAGCCCACATAGTATATAGCACAGCCCATGTAGTATATTGCACAGCCCACATAGTATGTAGCACATCCCATGCAGTATATAACACAGCGCACAAAGTATATAACACAGCCACATAGTATATAGCAGCGTGGCCACAATATCCCGGTTAAAAAAAGAATTATAATAAAAAATAGTTATATACTCACCTTCCGGCAGCCCCCGGTTCAAGTCCAGGCCTTTAGCGATGCTCCCGCTGTTAGGTCTCGAGTTTCCGCTGCTGCACAGGGGGAATCTAGAACCACATCCGTTGTGGTCTCCCATTCTTCTCCAGCCGCAGTGGAGCCTGCTCAGCAGAGACATCAGTCCCAGCATCTGGCTCAGGCAGAGACTATGCGTTTGGTTACTGCTGCCCTAACAGGCTCAGCCATTGTAGCCAGTACTGGTCAGCGGCGAGCAGGCACTTCTGGGACTAAGTCTTGCTTTTCTCCTTCTGAGCATGCCCAAGGGAAGACCTCTCATTGGAGGTCTGGGGTCACATGCTCAGGTCCTGTAGCAGCTCCTATTGGACCACTAGGAAGGTCCTTGTCTGCTGCAGCTATAAAAGGTTTGCATGGCCTTTCGACCTATATCTGAGCTTTGCTGTATTGTGGTCATGCTTGCATGTGGTTAGGGTTTGCTGAAATAAGACCCTAGAATAACGGCACCTCCGGTGAGGAGTTGTGTGTATGAATTCAGGGCTGGCGTATAGCCACTAGAATTCCGGCTCCACCGGAGAGGAGTTATTGTGTGCTATGCTGACTGCATGACCACTGACTGCTACCCACTCAGTTAGTTAGCTGTGATCCTCTGTGAGGTTGACAGGGCACAGCGTTTTCCTTCTCAGCGACTCTGTGAAGTAACAGAGTTCGCTTATACCGCCATATAGTGCCGCCAACTACTAGCAATGGGTTCTTCTCCTGCACGGTGGACCCTGGGCTGTGAACACACCTAAAACAACTCATATATATATACTCGGTTGGTTCCGCCAGCCATAACACCCGCCAGGTCCGTTCCCAGTGATGCTTTGTGGCAATAACCCGTGATGATGTAGCGGGAAAAGCTGTCGGGGACGCCGGAAGGTGAGAATATCACGATTTTTTTTTTTATTATTTTGAACATGATATCTTTTTACCATTGATGCTGCATAGGCAGCATCAATAGTAAAAAGTGAAGTGGTGTTTAAATCCTGCCCCAATATTGCTGATTGGTCGCGGCCAGCCGGGCGCAACCAATCAGCGACACAGGATTTCCATTGCAGACAAACAAACAGATGGAAGTGGACCTTAGACAATTATATATATATATATATATATATATATATATATATATATATATATATATATATATATATATATATATATATATATATACACTCACTGGCCACTTTATTAGGTACACCTGTCCAACTTCTTGTTAACACTTAATTTCTAATCAGCCAATCACATGGCGGCAACTCAGTGCATTTAGGCATGTAGACATGGTCAAGACAATCTCCTGCAGTTCAAACCGAGCATCAGTATGGGGAAGAAAGGTGATTTGAGTGCCTTTGAACGTGGCATGGTTGTTGGTGCCAGAAGGGCTGGTCTGAGTATTTCAGAAACTGCTGATCTACTGGGATTTTCACGCACAACCATCTCTAGGGTTTACAGAGAATGGTCCGAAAAAGAAAAAAAATCCAGTGAGCGGCAGTTCTGTGGGCGGAAATGCCTTGTTGATGCCAGAGGTCAGAGGAGAATGGGCAGACTGGTTCGAGCTGATAGAAAGGCAACAGTGACTCAAATCGCCACCCGTTACAACCAAGGTAGGCCTAAGAGCATCTCTGAACGCACATTGCGTCGAACTTTGAGGCAGATGGGCTACAGCAGCAGAAGACCACACCGGGTACCACTCCTTTCAGCTAAGAACAGGAAACTGAGGCTACAATTTGTACAAGCTCATCGAAATTGGACAGTAGAAGATTGGAAAAACGTTGCTTGGTCTGATGAGTCTCGATTTCTGCTGCGACATTCGGATGGTAGGGTCAGAATTTGGCGTAAACGACATGAAAGCATGGATCCATCCTGCCTTGCATGGAGCATCTTTGGGATGTGCAGCCGACAAATCTGCGGCAACTGTGTGATGCCATCATGTCAATATGGACCAAAATCTCTGAGGAATGCTTCCAGCACCTTGTTGAATCTATGCCACGAAGAATTGAGGCAGTTCTGAAGGCAAAAGGGGGTCCAACCCGTTACTAGCATGGTGTACCTAATAAAGTGGCCGGTGAGTGTATATACAGGTCCTTCTCAAAAAATTAGCATATAGTGTTAAATTTCATTATTTACCATAATGTAATGATTACAATTAAACTTTCATATATTATAGATTCATTATCCACCAACTGAAATTTGTCAGGTCTTTTATTGTTTTAATACTGATGATTTTGGCATACAACTCCTGATAACCCAAAAAACCTGTCTCAATAAATTAGCATATTTCACCCGGCCAATCAAATAAAAGTGTTTTTTAATAACAAACAAAAAAAACATCAAATAATAATCTTCAGTTATGCACTCAATACTTGGTTGGGAATCCTTTGGCAGAAATGACTGCTTCAATGCGGCGTGGCATGGAGGCAATCAGCCTGTGACACTGCTGAGATGTTATGGAGGCCCAGGATGCTTCAATAGCGGCCTTAAGCTCATCCAGAGTGTTGGGTCTTGCGTCTCTCAACTTTCTCTTCACAATATCCCACAGATTCTCTATGGGGTTCAGGTCAGGAGAGTTGGCAGGCCAATTGAGCACAGTAATACCATGGTCAGTAAACCATTTACCAGTGGTTTTGGCACTGTGAGCAGGTGCCAGGTCGTGCTGAAAAATGAAATCTTCATCTCCATAAAGCATTTCAGCCGATGGAAGCATGAAGTGCTCCAAAATCTCCTGATAGCTAGCTGCATTGACCCTGCCCTTGATGAAACACAGTGGACCAACACCAGCAGCTGACATGGCACCCCACACCATCACTGACTGTGGGTACTTGACACTGGACTTCAGGCATTTTGGCATTTCCTTCTCCCCAGTCTTCCTCCAGACTCTGGCACCTTGATTTCCGAATGACATGCAAAATTTGCTTTCATCAGAAAAAAGTACTTGGGACCACTTAGCAACAGTCCAGTGCTGCTTCTCTGTAGCCCAGGTCAGGCGCTTCTGCCGTTGTTTATGGTTCAAAAGTGGCTTTACCTGGGGAATGCAGCACCTGTAGCCCATTTCCTGCACACGCCTGTGCACGGTGGCTCTGATGTTTCAACACCAGACTCAGTCCACTGCTTCCTCAGGTTCCCCAAGGTCTGGAATCGGTCCTTCTCCACAATCTTCCTCAGGGTCCGGTCACCTCTTCTCGTTGTACAGCGTTTTCTGCCACATTGTTTCCTTCCAACAGACTTACCATTGAGGTGCCTTGATACAGCACTCTGGGAACAGCCTATTTGTTGAGAAATTTCTTTCTGGGTCTTACCCTCTTGCTTGAGGGTGTCAATGATGGCCTTCTTGACATCTGTCAGGTCGCTAGTCTTACCCATGATGGGGGTTTTGAGTAATGAACCAGGCAGGGAGTTTTTAAAAGCCTCAGGTATCTTTTGCATGTGTTTAGAGTTAATTAGTTGATTCAGAAGATTAGGGTAATAGGTCGTTTAGAGAACCTTTTCTTGATATGCTAATTTATTGAGACAGGTTTTTTGGGTTATCAGGAGTTGTATGCCAAAATCATCAGTATTAAAACAATAAAAGACCTGACAAATTTCAGTTGGTGGATAATGAATCTATAATATATGAAAGTTTAATTGTAATCATTACATTATGGTAAATAATGAAATTTAACACTATATGCTAATTTTTTGAGAAGGACCTGTATATATATATATACTAGTTGGAGGCCGGATTCTAACGCTTCGGGTATTCTAGAATACTATACAGTAGTATATAGTACAGCCCACGCAGTATATAACACAGCCCACACAGTATATTGCCCAGACACGTAGTATATAACACAGTCCATGTAGTATATAACACAGCCCATGTAGTATGTAACAAAGCCCACATAGTATATAACACAGCCCACGTAGTATATAGCACAGTTCATGCAGTATATAGCACAGCCTATGCAGTATATAACACAGCCCACGTAGTATCTAACACAACCCATGTAGTATATAGCTATGTGGGCACCATATCCCTGTTAAAAAAAGAATTAAAATAGTTATATACTCACCTTCCAGCGGCCCCCGGATCCAGCCCAGGCGTTTAGCGATGCTCCGGTCCCAAGAATGCATTGCGGCAATAACAGGTGATGATGTAGCGGTCTCGCAAGATCGCTTCGTCATCTCTGGTCCTTGCCGCAATGGATTCTTGGGACCAGAGCGTCACGAGGAGCGGGAATGGCGCCGGAAGGTGAGAATATAATGATTTTTTATTATTTTTAACATTAGATCTTTTTACTATTGAGGCTGCATAAGCATCGCCGGCCGCGACCAATCAGCGACGCGGGATTACCGTGACAGACAAACAGACGGAAGTGACCCTTAGATGATTATATAGATAGATATCTCACTCCACCTCCACTACAGTAAAAATGTGGTGACACTTTATATTCAGAGTTACACTTTAGCTTTTGTAAGTCAAAGAATAATTTCAAAAATAATAATAATAATAATAATAATAATAATAATAATGAATTATATAGTAGGGCTAATAGATGTGAAGCAAATCAGGTTAAACAGAAATCACAAATGTACATTTGCTAAATATTTATTAGTACCTTATCCATCAATATACATTGCAGCCAGCTATTGATATAAACCAAAATAAATTAAGATCACTAATTTAAGAATAATAGTCAAACAAGCTGTTAACTCTTTTCATCCACTATTACACATAACACACAGCATAAACAGTATATAATGACTACATACTGGTTACATTCATTTGCAGATGACAGACCTTTATCAGTTGTTATATTTGCCCCATCAGCACTCACCATTTCATTCTCCTCTCCTTCATTAAGTACTGCATGATTTTCTGCCATTCCTTCATGTACCAGTACGACTCTGCAAAACTGAGTAAGGGAATGTGGCAAGTCTTAATCCCTTCTGATCTGGAAACTGCAAAAGGTTTGTCTCCTGAAAGTACAGCCTCCAGATTTGCCTACAGACTCTTATTGGATCTTTTTATGTTGGGCACAAACATTTCTTTCAAATGATTTATTATTAGGATTTTATGTAACACAGTAAAAATGTATTTCAGTTTACATTTTCTGATTTTTCATATCAATATATATTAAGAATTTAGATTCTAGATCCAAGTGACAAGGAGCAATATGAGTATTATCACTGGTATAGAATAGAAAAATAAAGGGCTGCTGTATAAGCAATGGAAGAAATAATGAGCAAAATCGTATCCAGGTATCACAGAAGATGATATTGGATTTTACTGTAGATCTGTTGATGTCAATGAAATTGTTTTCAAAAGCATTTTTATTGTGAAAGTAATAAGGCAAAAGTTTATAGTGGGCCCCCAAATGATAACATATTGCACCATTACACAGAACATTTCTGTTGTATTTACATGCACTGAGTTCAGGCCGTTAAACGAGCTTGATCGACAATATTAAAGTCGTTCGACCCTTGTTCCCGAGTTTCATTACACCTGCTGAGGAAGAATGATGGGGATAGATAGTCCTCGATACAGTATAATACAGGTCCCATATAGTACATAAAGTATAATGCACTCCCTATGGTCCTTGATAAAGTATACTGCAGCCCCACTCCAGAAGTCTAGCCAGGGTTTTGGTTCAGGGGGGCAAAACGTCTGATTGGGCCCCTAACCAGGTAAACTTGATTATTACAACTGGGTGATACACCCTAATAGTGGATGTAGGAGAACTTCAACGGATAACAGCGCTGTTACTGAAAATAGTCTCTAAATAAAGACCAGCATTGTTATTACCGCCATATGGTCAGTGGTAGATACCAGTCTTATGGAACATATAAGTGATTATACTATGGTTATAGATGGTGACTTAAAGGGGTTGTCCACTACTTTCAATTAACCCCCCAATGTATCCCCCCGGGGCCCCTGATGAATTGTGCAAATACCTTTTGTTGCCGTTTTTGCCTGTGAGCGGCGCTGTAGCGGCAGCTGAGTCCGGGTCACGTGACCCCCAGGCTGCAGCCGCCGCTTATTTCCGCCGACGTCACGTCAATTTCCAGACTCTGGAAATTGATGTGACGTCAGCAGCAGGTGTGTCCCAGCCGCACAGTCAGAGCAGTCACTCATCAAGAGTGACTGGGCTGTGGGCGGGGCTGGTGGCTGCCTGCGGGGCTGTGCTGGGGGCGGGCGGGGCTAGGCAGTGATGATGAAGGTGCGGGCGCTGAGGTCTGTATGTACGTGCCGGCGCCGGTGCTCTGCGTGCCAGCGCCTGTATGTAGGTACGGCGCCGGGGCTCTGCGCCGGCATGTGGGGGTGGGGGCCGGCGCCGGTGCTCTGCGTGCCAGCGCCGGTATGTGGGTACAGCGCCGGGGCTCTGCGCCGGCATGTGGGGGTGGGGGTGGGGGCCGGCGCCGGGGCTCTGCTGCCGGGGCTCTGCTGCCGGTATGTGCTGGGTCTGCTGCGGGGGGTGGGGTGGTCTTTGGTGTGTGTGTGTGTGTGTGTCTCTGTGTGCAGGCATTGTCCGATGGGACTACAAGTCCCATCGTGCTCTGCCTGCTACAGTGACAGTCAGTGACACATTAGCCAATGATGGGACAGTAGTAGTCCCATCATCCGGCTAATGTGTTGAATGTAAAAAAAAAACAAAACAAAAAAAAAACACACATATACAGTACATACAGAACATGCGCTGTTATGACCCCAATGGCGAGGGTCTCAGAGGAACGTGGAAGTCTGCAGAATACAAAAATCCAGCTCATAGGGCAGTGGTAACTGGGTTGACCATATATCTACTCCTAACGCCAACACTAGAAGTAGCCGGGGATCATACCTACGTTGATTCTAGATGACACGCTCCAGCCGGAGAATCTAGCTACCCCTAGTAGAGGAAAACAAAGACCTTTCTTGCCTCCAGAGAAGGGGACCCCAAAGCTGGATAGAAGCCCCCCACAAATAATAACGGTGAGGTAAGAGGAAATGACAAACACAGAAATGAACCAGGTTTAGCACAGAGAGGCCCGCTTACTGATAGCAGAATAAAGAAAGGTAACTTATATGGTCAACAAAAACCCTATCAAAATCCACACTGGAAATTCAAGAACCCCCGAACCGTCTAACGGTCCGGGGGGAGAACACCAGCCCCCTAGAGCTTCCAGCAAAGGTCAGGATATAGATTTGGAACAAGCTGGACAAAAATACAAAACCAAAACAAATAGCAAAAAGCAAAAAGCAGACTTAGCTGATATAACTGGAACCAGGATCAGTAGACAAGAGCACAGCAGACTAGCTCTGATAACTACGTTGCCAGGCATTGAACTGAAGGTCCAGGGAGCTTAAATAGCAACACCCCTAACTAACGACCCAGGTGCGGATAAAAGGAATGACAGAAAAACCAAAGTCAAAAAACTAGTAACCACTAGAGGGAGCAAAAAGCGAATTCACAACAGTACCCCCCCCTTAGTGAGGGGTTACCGAACCCTCACCACGACCACCAGGGCGATCAGGATGAGCGGCATGAAAGGCACGAACTAAATCGGCCGCATGAACATCAGAGGCGACCACCCAGGAATTATCCTCCTGACCATAGCCCTTCCACTTGACCAGGTACTGAAGCCTCCGCCTGGAGAGGCGAGAATCCAAGATCTTCTCCACCACGTACTCCAACTCGCCCTCAACCAACACCGGAGCAGGAGGCTCAGCAGAAGGAACTACAGGCACAATGTACCGCCGCAACAAGGACCTATGAAATACATTGTGAATAGCAAACGACACAGGAAGATCCAGACGAAAAGATACAGGATTAAGGATTTCCAATATCTTGTAAGGCCCAATAAAACGAGGTTTAAATTTGGGAGAGGAGACCTTCATAGGAACAAAGCGGGAAGAAAGCCATACCAAATCCCCAACGCGTAGTCGGGGACCCACACCGCGGCGGCGGTTGGCAAAGCGCTGAGCCCTCTCCTGTGACAACTTCAAGTTGTCCACCACATGATTCCAGATCCGCTGCAACCTATCCACCACAGAATCCACCCCAGGACAGTCAGAAGGCTCCACATGACCCGAAGAAAAGCGAGGATGGAAACCAGAGTTGCAGAAAAAAGGCGAAACCAAGGTGGCGGAACTAGCCGCAAACTCAGCCAACGGCAAGAATGTCACCCAATCGTCCTGATCAGCAGAGACAAAACACCTCAAATAAGCCTCCAAAGTCTGATTGGTTCGCTCCGTCTGTCCATTAGTCTGAGGATGGAAAGCAGACGAAAACGACAAATCAATGCCCATCCTACTACAAAAGGATCGCCAGAACCTGGAAACGAACTGGGATCCTCTGTCTGACACAATATTCTCAGGGATGCCATGCAAACGAACCACGTTCTGGAAAAACACAGGAACCAGATCGGAAGAGGAAGGCAGCTTAGGCAAAGGAACCAAATGGACCATCTTGGAGAAGCGATCACATATCACCCAGATAACGGACATGCCCTGAGATAGCGGAAGATCAGAAATGAAATCCATGGAGATATGTGTCCAAGGTCTCTTCGGGACAGGCAAGGGCAAGAGCAAACCGCTGGCACAAGAACAGCAAGGCTTAGCTCGAGCACAAGTCCCACAGGACTGCACAAATGACCGCACATCCCTTGACAAAGAAGGCCACCAAAAGGACCTGGCCACCAGATCTCTGGTGCCAAAAATTCCCGGGTGACCTGCCAACACCGAGGAATGAACCTCGGAAATGACTCTGCTGGTCCACTTATCCGGGACAAACAGTCTGTCAGGTGGACAAGACTCAGGCCTATCCGCCTGAAATCTCTGCAACACACGTCGCAGATCCGGAGAAATAGCTGACAAGATAACTCCATCTTTAAGAATACCAACAGGATCAGCGACTTCAGGAGCATCAGGCACAAAGCTCCTAGAAAGAGCATCGGCCTTCACATTCTTTGAACCTGGTAAATACGAGACAACAAAATCAAAGCGGGAGAAAAACAATGACCAGCGGGCCTGTCTCGGATTAAGGCGTTTAGCAGACTCGAGATACATCAGATTTTTGTGATCAGTCAAGACCACCACACGATGCTTAGCACCCTCGAGCCAATGACGCCACTCCTCAAATGCCCATTTCATGGCCAACAACTCCCGATTGCCCACATCATAATTTCGCTCGGCCGGCGAAAACTTCCTAGAGAAAAAGGCACAAGGTTTCATAACAGAGCAACCAGGGCCTCTCTGCGACAAAACGGCCCCTGCTCCAATCTCTGAAGCATCCACCTCAACCTGAAAGGGAAGTGAGACATCGGGCTGGCACAAAACAGGCGCCGAAGTAAACCGGCGTTTCAACTCCTGGAAAGCCTCCACGGCAGCAGGAGCCCAGTTGGCTACATCGGAGCCCTTCTTGGTCATATCCGTCAAAGGTTTCACAATGCTAGAAAAATTAGCGATAAAACGACGGTAGAAGTTAGCGAAACCCAAGAACTTCTGAAGACTCTTAACTGACGAGGGCTGAGTCCAATCAAGAATAGCTCGGACCTTGACTGGGTCCATCTCCACAGCAGAAGGGGAAAAAATGAACCCCAAAAAGGGAACCTTCTGTACACCAAAGAGACACTTTGAGCCCTTGACAAACAAAGAATTTTCACGCAAAATTTTAAAGACCAACCTGACCTGCTCCACATGCGAATCCCAATTATCAGAAAAAACCAAAATATCATCCAGATAAACAATCAAAAATTTATCCATATACTTCCGGAAGATGTCATGCATAAAGGACTGAAAAACTGAAGGCGCATTGGAGAGCCCAAAAGGCATCACCAAGTACTCAAAATGACCTTCGGGCGTATTGAATGCGGTTTTCCATTCATCCCCTTGCTTAATGCGCACAAGGTTGTACGCACCACGAAGGTCTATCTTGGTGAACCACTTGGCACCCTTAATCCGGGCAAACAAGTCAGACAACAGCGGTAAAGGATACTGAAATTTGACAGTGATCTTATTTAAAAGCCGATAATCAATAAAAGGCCTCAAAGATCCGTCCTTTTTTGCCACAAAAAAGAATCCCGCACCAAGAGGGGAAGAAGACGGACGAATATGTCCTTTCTCCAGAGACTCCTTGATATATGAACGCATAGCGGTATGTTCAGGTACCGACAGATTAAACAGTCTTCCCTTAGGAAACCTACTGCCCGGGATCAAATCTATAGCACAGTCACATTCCCTATGAGGAGGCAGTGCACTGGACTCAGACTCACTGAAGACATCCTGATAATCAGACAAATACTCCGGAACTTCCGAAGGCGTAGAAGAAGCAATAGACACAGGCAGGGAATCCCCATGAATACCACGACAGCCCCAACTTGAGACTGACATAGCCTTCCAGTCCAGGACTGGATTATGGGTCTGTAACCATGGCAGCCCTAAAACAACCAAATCATGCATTTTATGTAAAACCAGGAAACGTATCACCTCGCGGTGTTCAGGAGTCATGCACATGGTAACCTGTGTCCAATACTGCGGTTTATTTGCTGCCAATGGCGTAGCATCAATACCCCTAAGAGGAATAGGATTTTCTAATGGTTCAAGAGTAAAACCACAGCGCTTAGCAAATGACAGATCCATAAGACTCAGGGCAGCACCTGAATCTACAAATGCCATGACAGGATAAGACGACAGTGAGCAAATCAAAGTTACAGACAGAATAAATTTAGGTTGCAAATTACCAACGATGACAGGACTAACAACCTTAGCTATACGTTTAGAGCATGCTGAGATAACATGTGTAGAATCACCACAGTAGTAGCACAAGCCATTCCGGCGTCTATGAATTTTCCGCTCATTTCTAGTCAGGATTCTATCACATTGCATTACATCAGGTGTCTGTTCAGACAACACCATGAGGGAATTTGCGGTTTTTCTATCACATTGCACCGAATTAGGTGTCTGTTCAGACAACACCATGAGGGAATTTGCGGTTTTGCGCTCCCGCAACCGCCGGTCAATTTGAATAGCCAGTGCCATAGTATCATTCAGACCTGTGGGAATGGGAAAACCCACCATAACATTCTTAATGGCTTCAGAAAGGCCATTTCTAAAATTAGCGGCCAGTGCACACTCGTTCCAATGTGTCAGCACGGACCATTTCCGAAATTTTTGGCAATACACTTCAGCCTCGTCCTGCCCCTGAGACATAGCCAGCAAGGCTTTTTCTGCCTGAATCTCAAGATTGGGTTCCTCATAAAGTAAACCGAGCGCCAGAAAAAACGCATCAATATCAGCCAATGCCGGATCTCCTGGCGCCAGCGAAAAAGCCCAATCCTGAGGGTCGCCCCGTAAGAACGAAATAACAATTTTTACTTGCTGAGCAGAGTCTCCAGATGAACAGGGTCTCAGGGACAAAAACAATTTACAATTATTCATGAAATTCCTAAACTTAAACCTGTCTCCGGAAAACAGTTCAGGAATCGGTATTTTAGGTTCTGACCTAGGATTTCTGATAACATAGTCTTGTATGCCCTGCACACGAGTAGCCAGCTGGTCTACACTTGTAATCAAGGTCTGGACATTCATGTCTGCAGCAAGCATAGCCACTCTGAGGTAAAGGGGAAGAAGAAAAAAAAAAAAAACTCAGAATCTTCTTTCTTATAATCCCTCTTCTGCAATGCATTAAACATTTAAGGGGGGGCCTGGCAAACTGTTATGACCCCAATGGCGAGGGTCTCAGAGGAACGTGGAAGTCTGCAGAATACAAAAATCCAGCTCATAGGGCAGTGGTAACTGGGTTGACCATATATCTACTCCTAACGCCAACACTAGAAGTAGCCGGGGATCATACCTACGTTGATTCTAGATGACACGCTCCAGCCGGAGAATCTAGCTACCCCTAGTAGAGGAAAACAAAGACCTTTCTTGCCTCCAGAGAAGGGGACCCCAAAGCTGGATAGAAGCCCCCCACAAATAATAACGGTGAGGTAAGAGGAAATGACAAACACAGAAATGAACCAGGTTTAGCACAGAGAGGCCCGCTTACTGATAGCAGAATAAAGAAAGGTAACTTATATGGTCAACAAAAACCCTATCAAAATCCACACTGGAAATTCAAGAACCCCCGAACCGTCTAACGGTCCGGGGGGAGAACACCAGCCCCCTAGAGCTTCCAGCAAAGGTCAGGATATAGATTTGGAACAAGCTGGACAAAAATACAAAACCAAAACAAATAGCAAAAAGCAAAAAGCAGACTTAGCTGATATAACTGGAACCAGGATCAGTAGACAAGAGCACAGCAGACTAGCTCTGATAACTACGTTGCCAGGCATTGAACTGAAGGTCCAGGGAGCTTAAATAGCAACACCCCTAACTAACGACCCAGGTGCGGATAAAAGGAATGACAGAAAAACCAAAGTCAAAAAACTAGTAACCACTAGAGGGAGCAAAAAGCGAATTCACAACAATGCGCCATGCGACGACATGCACCATGCGACGACATGATGCATGTGGCGACATGATGCATGCGACGACATGCGCCATGCGACCACATGCGCCATGCGAAGGCATGCGCCATGCGACGGCATGCGACGACATGCGCCATGTGACGGCATGCGACGCCATGTGATGCCATGTGACGACATGCGCCACGCGACGACATGCGCCATGCGACGGCATGCGCCATGCGACGCCATGCGACGACATGCGCCATGTGACGGCATGTGACGCCATGCGACGACATGCGCCATGCGACGACATGCGCCATGCGACGACATGCGCATACAGTACATACAGACATACAGTACATACATACAGTACATATAACATAGATTACATACTCACCATCACTTGTCACTTTGATCCCCGAAGCCAGTGTCATAAAAAATATTAAAATAATAAACAACCAATATACTCCCTGATCCGCAGAAATCCAATTAAAACGAGTGTCCCACGACGATCTCCCGTGGAGAACAGGAGCATCTGCTGATGCAACCACTCTCCAGGGGCTCCAGGAAGACAATGAGGGGAGGATGGTATCCTTCCACAATGTATTCCCCACAATGTATTCCTACGCCCCTGTGAGAAAATAGTCCCTAGTCTCACTTTATGGTATGCTGTATGAGAAAGTTCCCACGCAGCTTTTTGCCATAAAGTGAGACCAGTGAACTATAGTAACCTCAGTGATGCACTGCAGGAGCCATTGTCTCATGTCAGTGTGTCACTGAGGGTCCTATAGAGCAGTGACATCACCCGATGTCTCTGTTCTATAGGGGAGGTCGTCGTGGGACACTCGTTATTATTTGGACTACAGCGGACAGGTAGTATACGGTTTATTATTTTACGTTTTTTGCAGGGGCTGAAGAATGGTAAGTATGGTGAAATGAAGAATATTAAAATACTTTTTCCTAATGTGTGTGTGTTTTATTAACCCTTTATTAATATTGGATTAATAATGGATAGGCGTCTTATTGACGCCTCTCCGTTATTAACCCGGCTTAATGTCACCTTACAATAGCAAGGTGACATTAACCCCTTATTACCCCATATCCCACTGCTACACAGGAGTGGGAAGAGAGGGGCTTAGGCTGGTTTCACACTTGCGTTTTTATCTGCATGCGTTTTTTAAAAAACCGCATGTGTAAAAAAACGCATGTAAACGTGGTAAAACGCTGCGTTTTTTTAGACGCATGCGTTTTTGCATGTAGAAAAAAAACGCGACGTTTTGCCGCGTTTACATGCGTTTTTTCATGCGTTTGCGTTTTTAAAACGCATGCTGAGAAGTGTGTGACAGCTGCCAATCATCAAAATCCACAAGAAAACCCACTATAAATAGAAATAGCTAGGGGTAGGGTTAGGGCCTAACCCTAACCCTAACCCTAACCCTAAACGTGACAGAAATACGTGGCACTGAAATCCATGGCACTGAAATACATGGCACGTGGCACTGAAATACGTGGCACTTAAATCCGTGGCACTGAAATACGTGTCACGTGGCACTTAAATACGTGGCACTTACATACATGGCACTTACATACTTGGCACTTACATACGTGGCATTTACATACGTGGCACTTACATACGTGGCACTTAAATAGTGGCACATGGCACTTACATACGTGGCACTTATATACGTGACACGTGGCACTTGCATACGTGGCACTTATATACATGGCACTTATATACGTGACACTTACATATGTGGCACTTACGCACGTAGCACTTACATACGTGGCACTTATATACGTGGCACTTGCATACGTGGCACTTACATACGTGGCACTTAAATACGTGGCACGTGGCACTTACATATGTGGCACTTATATACGTGGCACTTGCATATGTGGCACTTATATACGTGGCACGTGGCACTTGCATACGTGGCACTTATATACGTGGCACTTACATACGTGACACTTACATACGTGGCACTTACATACGTGGCACTTACATACGTGGCACTTGCATACGTGGCACTTATATACGTGGCACTTACATACGTGGCACTTACATATGTGGCACTTACATACGTGGCACATATACGTGGCACGTGGCACATATATACGTGGCACTTACATACGTGACACTTACATACGTGGCACTTACATACATGGCACGTGGCACTTACATACGTGGCACTTACATATGTGGCACATATACGTGGCACTGCAATATCGTGGCACTATGTCATAAAATGTTCATTAAACGGTTAGGGGTGAGGTTAGGGGTAGGGTTAGGGTTTGGATCCCTTTATCACCCTGATGGTGGTGGGTGGTTTTTCAGTGTTTTTTCTGTTTTTTTTCTATAAAAACGCATGCGTTTTTAACGCAAACAAACGTGCGCGTTCAAAAACGCATGCGTTGCCGAAAACGCGTCAAAACGCATGCGAAAAAACGCATGCGTTTTTAATGTTTAGTATAGGAAAAAAAACGCGTGCGTTTTTTAGCGCTAAAACGCAGCGTCCAAAAACGCAAGTGTGAAACCAGCCTCAGTGCCGGAATTGGCGCATCTAAGGCTACGTTCACATTTGCGTTGTGCGCCGCAGCGTCGGAGACGCAACGCACAACGCAAACAAAAACGCAACAAAACGCACGCTAAAACGCTGCGTTTTGTGACGCATGCGTCCTTTTTGGCCGAAAGTTGGACGCCAAAAAAATGCAACTTGCTGCGTCCTCTGCGCCCAACGCTTGCGGCCAAAAAAACCCATGCGTCGCAAAACGCAGCACAATGCATGTCCATGCGCCCCCATGTTAAATATAGGTGCGCATGACGCATGCGGCAACGCTGCGGCGCCGAACGCTAATGTGAACGTAGACTTACAGATGCGCCATTTCTGGGGTGGCTGCGGACTGGTATTTGTAGCCGGGGGGGGGGACCCAATATCCATGGCCCCTCTCTAGGCTATTAATATCAGCCCGCAGCTGTCTGCGTAGCCTTTCTGGCTATAAAATATAGGGGGACCCCACGTCATTTTTTTGGGGGGGTCCCTCTATTTTAATAGCCAGTAAAGGCTACGCAGACAGCTGCGGGCTGATATTCATAGCAGGCTACAAATATTGGCCTCGGCCGTCGGCTTTCCCCCTCTGGCGCAGAAAATTGCGCGAGAGCCCACGCCGTTTTTTTTGTTTTTTTATTAAATTAAACGCTCATTAAGCCCTGTTTCACACTTGCGTCGGCACGGGTCCATCGCTATGCGTTGGGCCGACGTACCGACGCACGTTGTGAAATTTGTGCACGTCGTGGGCAGCGGATGCAGTTTTTCAACGCATCCGCTGCCCATTCTGAAGTCCGGAAAGGAGGGGGCGGAGTTTTGGCCGCACATGCGCGGTAGAAAACGGCAGACGTGACGGATGTGCCAACGGTCCGCCAAAACACGACGCATCCATTGCACGATGGACGCGACGTGTGGCCATCCGTCGCGATCCTTCACTAATACACGTCTATGGGTAAAAAACGCATCCCGCGAGCACATTTGCAGGATCCGTTTTTTTCCCAAAAAGACGGATTGCGAAAAACGCAAATGTGAAAGTAGCCTTATCGAAACATCGGCCTTTCTATTATATATCTATGGATATATCTATCTATAGATATATTTATCTATAGATATATCTATAGATACATAGATGTATCTATCCATATATTTGGGTGCTTTCACACATCAGGTTTTTGCCGTGAGGCACAATCCGGCGAGCTTTGAAAAAAACGGTTCAATTTTTTTCCGACGGATCCGTCTTTTTCTCATAGAGTTTCATCCGTTTTTTGCCGGATCCGTCAAAAAAGCTGTTTCTGCTGGATGGAAAACACATACAGAGGAACGTTTTTTCTGTCCGGCGAAAAAACGCACAGCGACGGATCCGGCAAAAAAAGTATGAAACTGAGCTGTGAAATGATGAATCCGGCCTTGGAATCCGTTTTTTCATGCATGTTTCCATTCAAATCATGCACATTTTCTGTTTATTTACTTATTTCCAAAAACGGCATTAAAACCGCGCATAAACCGCACCAAAAAAAGCATAAAAACTGCACCAAAAACTGCATCAAAACTGCACCAAAAACTGCATCAAAACCTGGTGCAGTTTCGCAGTTTTGGTGCGGTTTTGATGCAGTTCTTGGTGCGGTTTCAGTGCGGCTTTTTCCGCAGCATGTGCACAAGTCTGCGGCTCCCATAGACTTACATTGGTTGTACACTACACTGCGGATTTGATGCAATTCAGTGCAGCAAAAAACGCTGCGGATCTGCAATCAGATCCGCAACGTGTGCACACAGCCTTAGCATTTAGTGAACCTAGCCAAAAAGCCAAGCAAAAAACAAGCGTGGAATTGCACTTTTTTTGCCATTTCATTGCACTTTTAATTTTTTTCACATTTTCTGCTACACGACATGGTAAAACCAATGATGGCGTTCAAAAGTAGAACTTGTTCCGCAAAAGATAAGCCCTCACATGGCCATACTGACGGAAAAATTATGGCCCTGGAAAGAAGGGGAGCGATAAACGAAAACAAAAAAGCTCCAGGGGGTGAAGGGGTTTAGAAACATGGATATGGACATATCTATGGAAATAGACATAGATATATCTGTATGTATCTATCTATCTATCTATCTATCTATCTATCTATCTATCTCATATCTATCTATCTATCTATCTATCTATCTATCTATCTATCTATCTATCTATCTTTCCCTCTATCTATCTATCTTTCCCTCTATCTATCTGTAATGGAGTGTGGGTTGGACAAATGTAAAAGAGGAGGTTGGACAGAAATGACATCACAAATCTTTTTGAAGCTAGAGGGGGGAGAGGAGGGAGGGGTTGGGGTGTGTTTTGGAGAGGGTGTGCTAGGTTCAGGCTTAGTAGCAGTGCAATGCATCATGGAACTTGTAGTATCAGAGCACAATGACTCAGGAGAAAGGAAGTTGTCGATTAACCCCATGAGAGCTGAATCCAGCACTAAAATGTGCTGCTACAGCATGATAAAAGGTAATATTGCTAAAATAAACACAGTAGATGTTTTCAGTGGCCCATAATAGCAAGATTTATGAAAAAAAAAAAAAAAGGTTATAGTAGTGGACAACTTCTTTAAAGCTGACATTCTTTCTGATGGAATCGTTCACTTTTCCTGTCTTTTCCATCTGGCCCAGACCAACATGACAACTTCTTCCAGCTGGGATTCGGCTGCAGAGATTACAACAAAGACACATTTAACGTCTCATATTTTCATAACTGTCACCATCTATTCCCAACCTGCACAAACTCCTTATCTTGCTGATACCCCAATACTGAGAGGCTGCTTTCGTATATGTGGTTCTCTGCACCCTCTAAATTCTAAAAAAAAAACCTTTAGAATATAGTAATACCAGGTACAAGTGCCCTTGAAAACAGTGCCCATATTTTGTCCCCTAGAAAGTAATAATGTCCTGTCTGCCCCTTTGAAAGTCATAATAACCTGAGTTCCCCTATAACAATAAGTGCCCACTTTACATTTAATAATGTACCGAGTCTCCCTCTGTACAGGTCCCCTGTACACAGTATGATGCTCTATTATACACAGTATAATGCCCCATCACTGTATAGTACCACCCACAAAGTATACCGACCTCTTAGTATCCCCCAAACTGTTTGATGGCTCTAACACTGTAATATTCACACTGTATTACTGCCTCCTACATAGCCTCAATATAGTATAATGCACTCCAAATAGGCCTACGTATAGTACCGTATATACTCGAGTATAAGCCAAGATTTTCAGCCCAAATTTTTGGGCTTAAATTGCCCCTCTCGGCTTAAACTCGAGTCATGATCGGCAGTGGGGTCAGCGGGTGAGGGGGAGAGAGGATTGTTGCATACTCACCTAGTCCTGGCGCTCCTGGCGCTCCCCCTGCCTGTCACACTGTCTTCGGGTGCCGCAACTCTTCCCCTGTTCAGCGGTCACATGGGACCGCTCATTAAAGTTATGAATATGGACTCCACTCCCATAGGGGTGGAGCCGCATATTCATTTCTCTAATGAGCGGTGCCAGTGACCGCTGACAGAGGAAGAGCTGCGGCACCCGAAGACAGTGTGACAGGCAGGGACAGCATCAGAAGTGCCGGGACTAGGTGAGTATTTTATATTCACCTGTCCACGTTCCACCCGCCGGGCGCCGCTCCGTCTTCCCGTCCTCTTGCTCTGACTGTTCAGGTCAGAGGGCGCGATGACGTACTAGTGTGTGCGCCGCCCTCTGCCTGAACAGTCAGTGCGGAGAGACGCTGAGACGGGATGCTGAGGAGCTGCAGGCAGCAAGAGAGGTGAGTATGTTTTTTTTTTTTATTGCAGCAGCAGCAGCGTTATATATGGCACAGCTTTAAATGGAGCATCTATGGGGCCATAATGAATGCTATAGAGCATATATGGCACAGCTTTATATGGAGTATCTATGGGGCAATAATGAACGGTGCAGAGCATATATGGCACAGCTTTATAAGGAGCATCTATGGGGCCATAATGAACGGTGCAGAGCATTGTATATGGGGCACAGCTTTATAAGGAGCATCTATGGGGCCATAATGAACGGTGCAGAGCATTGTATATGGGGCACAGCTTTATACGGAGCATCTATGGGGCCATAATGAATGGTGCAGAGCATTCTATATGGCACAGCTTTATAAGGAGCATATATGGGGCCATAATGAACGGTGCAGAGCATTGTATATGGGGCATCTATGGGGCCATAATGAATGGTGCAGAGCATTCTATGTGGCACAGCTTTATAAGGAGCATCTATGGGACCATAATAAACGGTGCAGAGCATTCTATATGGCACAGCAATATATGGATCATCTATGGGGCAATAATCAACTGTATGGAGCATTATATATGGCACAGCTTTACATGGAACCTCCTTTAGGGCAATAATGAACGGTATGGAGCATCTATTTTTATTTTTTAAATTCACCGGTAGCTGCTGTATTTTCCACCCTAGGCTTATACTCGAGTCAATAAGTTTTCCCAGTTTTTTGTGGCAAAATTAGGGGGGTCAGCTTATACTCGGGACTGCTTATACTCGAGTATATACGGTATAATGCACCAGATAGTCCTCAATAAGGTATAATGCACTCCCCATAGGCCTCTATATTGCATAATGCACCCCTAATGCTGATACAGTTACAGTAGCCTAGCTCGGGGTGGGCCCCTTCAGAGCACGGGGCCTGGGGTGATGGCCCACCTGCCCCTCCCGTTCGTTATGCTACTGCCTCCCTCACATTATAATGCAGCCCCTCTCAGAGTATAATGCAGACCCCCCAGAATGTAATGCAAACCCTCTGAGTATAATGCAGCCCCACACACAGTATATTGTAGTCCCCCATAGAGTATAATGCAGCCCCCTTCATAGAGTATAATGCAGAGCCACACAGAGTATACTGTAGCCCCCTTATAGTGTATAATGCAGCCCCCTCAGAGAATAATACAGCCCCCTCAGCATATAATGTAGCCCCACAAATACATAGTATAATGTATCCCCCTCCTAGAGTATAATGTAGCCCCTTCCTAGAGTATAATGTAGTCCTTTCACATAGTATAATGCAACCCCCACAGAGTATAATGCAGCCCCTCCATGCACAGTATAGTGCAACCCCCCACATAATATAATACAGCCCACACACAGTATGATACAAATATATATATATATATATATATATATATATATATATACACACACACACAAACACACACACACACGCAGTGTAATTCAGCCCCCCATGAGATAGCATAGTGCAGCCCCCACACATAGTATAATGCATACACACAGCATAATGCATACACATACGTACACACACAGTATAAACCATACACACAGTATCATGCAGCCCCCCACACAGTATAATTAAATGCAACCACAGATATACCAACTACTTTCACCAGTGGTAACTCAATAGCCAGCAATATTAGTACAATTTTTAACATATGCCAGTGATTGGTGCTCTATGGAGAGACAATGTGGAGAGACCACTTACATAAGGAGGAAGGGACAACCACAACCAATATACAGAAATACCCAGAAAAACCACCAAGCAGAGAATAGATATAAAATGCCTTTATTATATGTAATTGGCAAATACAACACATTGTGCGCACAACAGAACAAAAATATAATAATTAAAATGTGGTAGAGGCTGACCCTGTTTGTATTTATATATGTCTACATAAAAAGGTAGTGTATCCCTCAAATAGTGTATTCATAAAAACTAAAATAAACAGTCACAAAAAGGCAAAAATACATGATACATATTTTGCATATGAAAAGATGTTTATATCATATATATACCGTAACCTATATTAATCAATTAAAATAAGTGGTAATAATCATCATATCACATGTGCAAAAAATATAAGGTGCAATGATATGTCTGCAAACTGAAATGTGCAAAAATAGCAATTGCAAATACCAAAAAGTGCCTTAATATGTGTGCAAATTTAAAGAAATGTGCAAAATAGCAGTGGCAAATCCCAAAAGATGCCTTACACCGGCCTATCAGCACAGCACATACATGTTACCACATATGCAGCAATATATCATATAAGATGCAAAAGATGCCATATACCGGCCTATATGCAGTTCAGCACAGCATATACGTATCTCCACATATGCAGCAATGTAGCATATAAAGTGCAAGGTGCCGTAAAATTCAGTGGGACAAACCACTAAAGTGTACCAACCAAAGTGCAAAGTGCATTGAGAGGGAAATATACACACTCTACCTTAATGTCAGGGTCAGCCACGACCTGTAGCAGTGCACCCCGATGCGCGTTTCAGATATTAATCCTTCGTCAGGGGGTGGCTATTGTAACACAGACTGGCCTTAAATAGGATCCTTTCACCTAGTGCTTCGTCCTGGGTATAACCGGCGCATGCGCAGTCAAACCGATCAGGAGCTTCCGCCGCCCGCGCCACGTGACCAGACGTACAGGGCAGATTACCCGACGTAACCAGGGACATGGAGACGCGAAGCGGCAAAGCCCCATCCCGCAGACCGGGCATGCGCACAACCAGGGACCGAGTCTAGGGCAGATGCAAGAGAAAACACTGACCACATTAACCCTGTCTTAATCGTAGGATCTCAGAGCGGGACCTT
The DNA here is from genome assembly GCF_051348905.1 of Ranitomeya variabilis. Taxonomy (NCBI): domain Eukaryota; kingdom Metazoa; phylum Chordata; class Amphibia; order Anura; family Dendrobatidae; genus Ranitomeya; species Ranitomeya variabilis. Next base: position 873,728,141 of record NC_135233.1, read on the forward strand.
AGCACCTAATCAAAAAAGAAGGGCCATCCATGTATATAACAGATGTCCCTAATGCATATAAACATGAACCATGATCATGCCCAATTCTAAAGGGGATTAAAGGTAATAAGATATAGACAGTTATTAATGGGTCAGATATATTATATACATATATATAGGTATTGGTAGCACCATCTATAATATCAAACTGTATATATACAAAAATAAAAAATAAGATGTAAAAATGATAATGAGAAAGGAGAAAATGAAAAAATGAATGAAAAAATGAATGAAAAAAATAAATTATATCAAATAAGGAAATCAAATATACAATGTGTCAAATATATTGAAAACAATATATATATATATATATATATATATATATATATATATATATATATATATATATATATATATATATATATATATATATATATATATATATATATATACTAGATGGCAGCCCGATTCTAAAGAATCGGGAGTCTAGAATCCATATATACTTTATTTATTCAAATGTAAGAATAATACAATTAATAAATAATAGTAAGAAAGAACAAAAAATGGCTGCACTCACCAGGTCTTGACAATTCTTGACAGTACGGCACATTTCTGATTGGTCGCTCGCGGCAGGCGGCAACCAATCAGAAAAGTGCCGCGCACCACGAAGGCATATATCTTTGTCCACCCTGAGCGGGTGTAGGACGCTGGTGACGTCACTTATCTCCGGACATTATCTCCGGACAAAGCCACGGAAGTTGGCACAAATTGCCGGAAGTAGTATTCTAGGCAATTATATATTAGATTTTAATGTTATCAGTGTTTACCTTTGAACGTTTATATTGTATTGTCCTGTCACCAGCCATGTGTACGATTATCGGCCGAAAGCCTCTCTGGAACCAATAATCACCCCATGTAAAGGTATCTTTATAAGTTAAAGATTCAGAATACTATGACTTTTATCATATCCTGAACAGTCAATTTTTTTATGAACCGTTAAGGTTTTCTGGTTGAAGTAAAAAAAACTCTGAGTGTTTACAGTTTGAAACCATAAAATGTTGAAAAATGATGTCATTCTTGAGTATATCACTCAATGGTGCTCATAAACGTGTCAAATTTGATCTATAATATACTTTAATATACGTTACTTTAATCTTTAATATACTTAAGAACAGGGCCCCAGACATCACACAGGGGGTCTGAAACACCGCACAGTGGTCCAAAATATCGCTGTGCTCTGCCTGGGGCCCCATATGCTGCCTGGGGCCCCTGTGCTCTGCCTGGGGCCCCATATGCTGCCGGGGGCCCCTGTGCTCTGCCTGGGGCCCCATAGGCTGCCTGGGGCCCCTGTGCTCTACCTGGGACCACTGTGCTCTGCCTGGGGCCCCTGTGCTCTGCCTGGGGCCCCATGTTCTGCCTGGGGCCACTGTGCTCTGCCTGGGGCCCCATAGGCTGCCTGGGGCCCCTGTGCTCTGCCTGGGACCACTGTGCTCTGCCTGGGGCCCCATATGCTGCCTGGGGCCCCTGTGCTCTGCCTGGGGCCACTGTGCTCTGCCTGGGGCCCCATATGCTGCCTGGGGCCCCTGTGCTCTGCCTGGGGCCCCATATGCTGCCTGGGGCCCCTGTGCTCTGCCTGGGGCCCCTGTGCTCTGCCTGGAGCCCCATGTTCTGCCTGGGGCCCCTGTGCTCTGCCTGGGGCCACTGTGCTCTGCCTGGGGCCCCATGTTCTGCCTGGGGCCACTGTGCTCTGCCTGGGGCCCCATAAGCTGCCTGGGGCCCCTGTGCTCTGCCTGGGACCACTGTTCTCTGCCTGGGGCCCCATATGCTGCCTGGGGCCCCTGTGCTCTGCCTGGGGCCACTGTGCTCTGCCTGGGGCCCCATATGCTGCCTGGGGCCACTGTGCTCTGCCTGGGGCCCCATATGCTGCCTGGGGCCCCTGTGCTCTGCCTGGGGCCCCATATGCTGCCTGGGGCCCATGTGCTCTGCCTGGGGCCCCTGTGCTCTGCCTGGGGCCCCATGTTCTGCCTGGGGCCCCTGTGCTCTGCCTGGGGCCACTGTGCTCTGCCTGGGGCCCCATATGCTGCCTGGGGCCCCTGTGCTCTGCCTGGGGCCCCATATGCTGCCTGGGGCCCCTGTGCTCTGCCTGGGGCCCCATATGCTGCCTGGGGCCCCTGTGCTCTGCCTGGGGCCCCATATGCTGCCTGGGGCCCCTGTGCTCTGCCTGGGGCCACTGTGCTCTGCCTGGGGCCCCATAGGCTGCCTGGGGCCCCTGTGCTCTGCCTGGGACCACTGTGCTCTGCCTGGGGCCCCATATGCTGCCTGGGGCCCCTGTGCTCTGCCTGGGGCCACTGTGCTCTGCCTGGGGCCCCATATGCTGCCTGGGGCCCCTGTGCTCTGCCTGGGTGTAGGACACTGGTGACGTCACTTATCTCCGGACATTAGCTCCGGACATTAGCTCCGGACATTAGCTCCGGACATTATCTCCGGACATTAGCTCCGGACAAAGCCACGGAAGTTGGCACAAATTGCAGGAAGTAGTATTCTAGGCAATTATATATTAGATGGGCATTTCCTGAAGGAAATACATGGTGCTTGAACAGCGCTACCAGCTTTACAGCAGCACTTTTCACACACGGGACTGGGGGGCGCGCTTACTTTTGCACCCGGGGCCGGGGGCGCGCTTACTTTTGCACCCGGGGGCGCACTTACTTTTGCACCCGGGGCCGGGGGCGCGCTTACTTTTGCACCCGGGGGCGCACTTACTTTTGCACCCGGAGGTGCACTTACTTTTGCACCTGGGGGCGCACTTACTTTTGCACCCGGGGGCGCACTTACTTTTGCACCCGGGGGCGCACTTACTTTTGCACCCGGGGGCGCACTTACTTTTGCACCCGGGGGCGCACTTACTTTTGCACCCGGGGGCGCACTTACTTTTGCACCCGGGGGCGCACTTACTTTTGCACCCTGGGGCGCACTTACTTTTGGGGCCGCACTTACTTTTGGTGGGCGGGGCTCCTCGGCCTCCGATTTGGTTGGTGGGGCCCCTCGTCCTCCGATTTGGTGGGTGGGGACCCTCGGCCTCCGATTTGGTGGGCGGGGACCGGCCTCCGATTTGGTGGGCGGGGCCCCTCGGCCTCCGATTTGGTGGGCAGGGACCCTCGGCCTCCGATTTGGGGGGCGAGGCTCCTCGGCCTCTGATTTGGTTGGTGGGGCCCCTCGTCCTCCGATTTGGTGGGTGGGGACCCTCGGCCTCCGATTTGGTGGGCGGGGACCGGCCTCCGATTTGGTGGGCGGGGCCCCTCGGCCTCCGATTTGGTGGGCAGGGACCCTCGGCCTCCGATTTGGTGGGCGGGGCCCCTCGGCCTCCGATTTGGTTGGTGGGGCCCCTCGGCCTCCGATTTGGTGGGCGGGGACCCTCGGCCTCCGATTTGGTGGGCGGGGACCCTCGACCTCCGATTTGGTGGGTGGGGACCTTCGGCCTCCGATTTGGTGGGCGGGGCCCCTCGGCCTCCGATGTGGTGGGTGGGGCCCCTCGGCCTCCGCTTTGGTGGGCGGGGCCGGGCCCCTCGGCCTCCGCTTTGGTGGGCGGGGCCGCTCGGCCTTCGATTTGGTGGGCGGGGCTCCTCGGCCTCCGATTTGGTGGGCGGGGCCCCTCGGCCTCCGATTTGGTTGGCGGGGCCCCTCGGCCTCTGATTTGGTGGGCGGGGACTCTCGGCCTCCGATTTGGTGGGCGGGGACCCTCGGCCTCCGATTTGGTGGGCGGGGACCCTCGGCCTCCGATTTGGTGGGCGGGGACCCTCGGCCTCCGATTTGGTGGTCGGGGACCCTCGGCCTCCGCTTTGGTGGGCGGGGCCCCTCGGCCTCCGATTTGGTGGGTGGGGTCCCTCTGTCTCCGATTTGGTGTGCCGGGACCCTCGGCCTCCGCTTTGGTGGGCGGGGCCCCTCGGCCTTCGATTTGGTGGGCGGGGCCCCTCGGCCTCCGATTTGGTTGGTGTGGACCCTCGGCCTCCGATTTGGTGGGCGGGGACCCTCGGCCTCCGATTTGGTGGGCGGGGACCCTCGGCCTCCGATTTGGTGGGCGGGGACCCTCGGCCTCCGATTTGGTGGGCGGGGCCCATCGGCCTCCGATGTGGTGGGCGGGGACCCCCGGCCTCCGATTTGGTGGGCGGGGCCCCTCAGCCTCCGATTTGGTGGGCGGGGACCCTCGGCCTCCGATTTGGTGGGCGGGGACCCTCGGCCTCCGATTTGGTAGGCGGGGCCCCTCGGCCTCCGATTTGGTGGGTGGGGACCCTCGGCCTCCGATTTGGTGGGCGGGGCCCCTCGACCTCCGATTTGGTGGGCGGGGCCCCTCGGCCTCCGATTTGGTGGGCGGGACCCCTCGGCCTCCGATGTGGTGGTCGGGGCCCCTCGGCCTCCGCTTTGGTGGGTGGGGCCGGGCCCCTCAGCCTCCGCTTTGGTGGGCGGGGCCGCTCGGCCTTCAATTTGTTAGGCGGGGCTCCTCGGCCTTCGATTTGGTTGGCGGGGCCCCTCGGCCTCCGATTTGGTTGGCGGGGCCCCTTATCCTCCGATTTGGTGGGCGGGGACTCTCGGCCTCCGATTTGGTGGGCGGGGACCCTCGGCCTCCGATTTGGTGGGCGGGGACCCTCGGCCTCCGATTTGGTGGGCGGGGCCCCTCGGCCTCCGATTTGGTTGGCGGGGCCCCTCGGCCTCCGATTTGGTGGGCGGGGCCCCTCGGCCTCCGATTTGGTGGGCGGGGCCCCTCGGCCTCCGATTTGGTGGGCGGGGCCCCTCGGCCTCCGATTTGGTTGGTGGGGCCCGTCGGCCTCCGATTTTGTGGGCAGGGACCCTCGGCCTCCGATTTGGTGGGCGGGGCCCCTCGGCCTCTGATTTGGTTGGTGGGGCCCCACGGCCTCCGATTTGGTGGGCGGGGACCCTCGGCCTCCGATTTGGTGGGCGGGGACCCTCGGCCTCCAATTTGGTGGGCGGGGACCCTCGGCCTCCGATTTGGTGGGCGGGGACTCTCGGCCTCCGATTTGGTGGGCGGGGACCCTCGGCCTCCGATGTGGTGGGTGGGGCCCCTCGGCCTCCGATGTGGTGGGCGGGGCCCCTCGGCCTCTGCTTTGGTTGGTGTAGACCCTCGGCCTCCGATTTGGTGGGCGGGGACCCTCGGCCTCCGATTTGGTGGGCGGGGCCCCTCGGCCTCCGCTTTGGTGGGTGGGGCCGGGCCCCTCGGCCTCCGCTTTGGTGGGCGGGGCCGCTCGGCCTTCAATTTGTTAGGCGGGGCTCCTCGGCCTTCGATTTGGTTGGCGGGGCCCCTCGGCCTCCGATTTGGTTGGCGGGGCCCCTTATCCTCCGATTTGGTGGGCGGGGACTCTCGGCCTTCGATTTGGTGGGCGGGGACCCTCGGCCTCCGATTTGGTGGGCGGGGCCCCTCGGCCTCCGATTTGGTGGGTGGGGCCCCTCGGCCTCCGATGTGGTGGGCGGGGCCCCTCGGCCTCTGCTTTGGTTGGTGTAGACCCTCGGCCTCCGATTTGGTGGGCGGGGACCCTCGGCCTCCGATTTGGTGGGCGGGGCCCCTCGGCCTCCGCTTTGGTGGGTGGGGCCGGGCCCCTCGGCCTCCGCTTTGGTGGGCGGGGCCGCTCGGCCTTCAATTTGTTAGGCGGGGCTCCTCGGCCTTCGATTTGGTTGGCGGGGCCCCTCGGCCTCCGATTTGGTTGGCGGGGCCCCTTATCCTCCGATTTGGTGGGCGGGGACTCTCGGCCTTCGATTTGGTGGGCGGGGACCCTCGGCCTCCGATTTGGTGGGCGGGGCCCCTCGGCCTCCGATTTGGTGGGCGGGGCCCCTCGGCCTCCGATTTGGTTGGTGGGGCCCCTCGGCCTCCGATTTGGTGGGCGGGGACCCTCGGCCTCCGATTTGGTGGGCGGGGCCCCTCGGCCTCCGATTTGGTGGGCGGGGCCCCTCGGCCTCCGATTTGGTTGGCGGGGCCCGTCGGCCTCCGATTTGGTGGGCAGGGACCCTCGGCCTCCGATTTGGTGGGCGGGGCCCCTCGGCCTCTAATTTGGTTGGTGGGGCCCCACGGCCTCCGATTTGGTGGGCGGGGACCCTCGGCCTCCGATTTGGTGGGCGGGGACCCTCGGCCTCCAATTTGGTGGGCGGGGACCCTCGGCCTCCGATTTGGTGGGCGGGGACCCTCGGCCTCCGATTTGGTGGGCGGGGACCCTCGGCCTCCGATGTGGTGGGCGGGGCCCCTCGGCCTCCGATGTGGTGGGCGGGGCCCCTCGGCCTCTGCTTTGGTTGGTGTAGACCCTCGGCCTCCGATTTGGTGGGCGGGGACCCTCGGCCTCCGATTTGGTGGGCGGGGACCCTCGGCCTCCGATTTGCTGGGCGGGGCCCATCGGCCTCCAATGTGGTGGGCGGGGCCCCTCGGCCTCCGATTTTGTGGGCGGGGACCCCCGGCCTCCGATTTGGTGGGCGGGGCCCCTCGGCCTCCGATTTGGTTGGCGGGGCCCCTTATCCTCCGATTTGGTGGGCGGGGACTCTCGGCCTCCGATTTGGTGGGCAGGGACTCTCGTCCTCCGATTTGGTGGGTGGGGACCCTCGGCCTCCGATTTTGTGGGCGGGGCCCCTCGGCCTCCGATTTGGTTGGCGGGGCCCCTCGGCCTCCGATTTGGTGGGCGGGGACCCTCGGCCTCCGATTTGGTGGGCGGGGCCCCTCGGCCTCCGATTTGGTTGGTGGGGACCCTCGGCCTCCGATTTGGTGGGCGGGGACCCTCGGCCTCCGATTTGGTGGGCGGGGCCCCTCGGCCTCCTATGTGGTGGGCGGGGCCCCTCAGCCTCCGCTTTGGTGGGCGGGGCCAGGCCCCTCGGCCTCCGCTTTGGTGGGCGGGGCCGCTCGGCCTTCGATTTGGTGGGGGCTGGGCTCCTCGGCCTCCGATTTGTTTGGCGAAGCCCCTCGGCCTCCGATTTGGTTGGCGGGGCCCCTCGGCCTCCGATTTGGTGGGCGGAGACTCTCGGCCTCCGATTTGGTGGGCGGGGACCCTCGGCCTCCGATTTGGTGAGCGGGGACCCTCGGCCTCCGATTTGGTGGGCGGGGACCCTCGGCCTCCGATTTGGTGGTCGGGGACCCTCGGCCTCCGCTTTGGTGGGCGGGGCCCCTCGGCCTCCGATTTGGTGGGCGGGGTCCCTCTGCCTCTGATTTGGTGTGCGGGGACCCTCGGCCTCCGCTTTCGTGGGTGGGGCCCCTCGACCTTCGATTTGGTGGGCGGGGCTCCTCGGCCTCCGATTTGGTTGGTGGAGCCCCTCGGCCTCCAATTTGGTGAGCGGGGACCCTCGGCCTCCGATTTGGTGGGCGGGGACCCTCGGCCTCCGATTTGGTGGGCGGGGACCCTCGGCCTCCGATTTGGTGGGCGGGGACCCTCGGCCTCCGATTTGGTGGGCGGGGACCCTCGGCCTCCGCTTTGGTGGGTGGGGCCCGTCGGCCTCCGATTTGGTGGGCGGGGCCCCTCAGCCTCCGATTTGGATGGTGTGGACCCTCGGCCTCCGATTTGGTGGGCGGGGACCCTCGGCCTCCGATTTGGTGGGCGGGGACCCTCGGCCTCCGATTTGGTGGGCGGGGACCCTCGGCCTCCGATTTGGTGGGCGGGGACCCTCGGCCTCCGATGTGGTGGGCGGGGCCCCTCGGCCTCCGATTTGGAGGGCGGGGACCCCCGGCCTCCCATTTGGTGGGCGGGGCCCCTCGGCCTCCGATTTGGTAGGCGGGGCCCCTCGGCCTCCGATTTGGTGGGCGGGGATCCTCGGCCTCCGATTTGGTGGGCGGGGACCCTCGGCCTCCGATTTGGTGGGCGGGAACCCTCGGCCTCCGATTTGGTGTGCGGGGACCCTCGGCCTCCGCTTTCGTGGGCGGGGCCCCTCGACCTTCGATTTGGTGGGCGGGGCTCCTCGGCCTCCGATTTGGTTGGTGGAGCCCCTCGGCCTCCAATTTGGTGGGCGGGGACCCTCGGCCTCCGATTTGGTGGGCGGGGACCCTCGGCCTCCGATTTGTTGGGCGGGGACCCTCGGCCTCCGATTTGGTGGGCGGGGACCCTCGGCCTCCGATTTGGTGGGCGGGGACCCTCGGCCTCCGCTTTGGTGGGTGGGGCCCGTCGGCCTCCGAGTTGGTGGGCGGGGCCCCTCGGCCTCCGATTTGGATGCTGTGGACCCTCGGCCTCCGATTTGGTGGGCGGGGACCCTCGGCCTCCGATTTGGTGGGCGGGGACCCTCGGCCTCCGATTTGGTGGGCGGGAACCCTCGGCCTCCGATTTGGTGGGCGGGGACCCTCGGCCTCCGATGTGGTGGGCGAGGCCCCTCGGCCTCCAATTTGGAGGGCGGGGACCCCCGGCCTCCGATTTGGTGGGCGGGGCCCCTCAGCCTCCGATTTGGTAGGCGGGGCCCCTCGGCCTCCGATTTGGTGGGCGGGGACCCTCGGCCTCCGATTTGGTGGTCGGGGCCCCTCGGCCTCCGCTTTGGTGGGCGGGGCCGGGCCCCTCGGCCTCCGCTCTGGTGGGCGGGGCCGCTCGGCCTTCGATTTGGTGGGCGGGGCTCCTCGGCCTCCGATTTGGTTGGCGGGGCCCCTCGGCCTCCGATTTGGTTGGCGGGGCCCCTCGGCCTTCGATTTGGTGTGTGCTCTGCCTGGGGCCACTGTGCTCTGCCTGGGGCCCCATATGCTGCCTGGGGCCCCTGTGCTCTGCCTGGTGCCCCATATGCTGCCTGGGGCCCCTGTGCTCTGCCTGGGGCCCCATGTTCTGCCTGGGGCCCCTGTGCTCTGCCTGGGGCCACTGTGCTCTGCCTGGGGCCCCATAAGCTGCCTGGGGCCCCTGTGCTCTGCCTGGGACCACTGTGCTCTGCCTGGGGCCCCATATGCTGCCTGGGGCCCTTGTGCTCTGCCTGGGGCCACTGTGCTCTGCCTGGGGCCCCATATGCTGCCTGGGGCCACTGTGCTCTGCCTGGGGCCCCATATGCTGCCTGGGGCCCCTGTGCTCTGCCTGGGGCCCCATATGCTTCCTGGGGCCCCTGTGCTCTGCCTGGGGCCCCTGTGCTCTGCCTGGGGCCCCATGTTCTGCCTGGGGCCCCTGTGCTCTGCCTGGGGCCACTGTGCTCTGCCTGGGGCCCCATATGCTGCCTGGGGCCCCTGTGCTCTGCCTGGGGCCACTGTGCTCTGCCTGGGGCCCCATATGCTGCTGGGGCCCCTGTGCTCTGCCTGGGTGTAGGACACTGGTGACGTCACTTATCTCCGGACATTAGCTCCGGATATTAGCTCCGGACATTAGCTCCGGACATTAGCTCCGGACATTAGCTCCGGACAAAGCCACGGAAGTTGGCTCAAATTGCAGGAAGTAGTATTCTAGGCAATTATATATTAGATATATATATATATATATATATATATATATATATATATATATATATATATATATATATATATATATATATATATATATATATATATATATATACATAGATAAACAAAAGTAAGAAAACAAATTGTAACAATAATGAATATACAGTACAAAAATAATACAATATATCAGATTACGTATATATATTATGCTACAGTGTATAATAGAAAATATTGCATACACAGTGAGGACCGCTATACTGGTATCAAGGTATGGAGATCAATAACATATGATTTTTTCACACAGCCAAAGTTCTCATGTCTGATCCGGAAAAGGTCCAATTATTTCAATTGAACAAGTTCAATCCAGGAATGTGATTCCCACAGAGCCATTGAAAAGAAATCAGCAGTGGCTTGCATAGGAAGGTAAGTAGAACACTAAAATATTAAAAAAAATATAAAAAACAAATTTTAAAATGATGATTTTAAAACAAGGACCATAAAAAGTACAATAGCACAGAATAAAATACTAACAATAAAATATATTAAAATATGCACTGGTGGTTTTACAAAAAGGGAGCAAAGCCAATTTCACCACCCCGTTCATTTAGTACGATTGTATCAATCCCTATGAATTTTAAACCAGACGGGTCACAGTTATGATGGATCCTGAAATGTTTCGGAAGGTTTTTTAATTCCGATATGTCCTCAACCTCGTTAGCAGCTTGTATCCCATGTACATGGTCTTGTACCCGCACTTTAAATTGTCGGGTTGTCATGCCAATATAGATTAACGAACACGGGCATATGGCATAATATACCACAGCCTTTGATGTGCACGTTATGGCATGTTTAATTTTGAACGTGCTGGTCCCACTGGAATTCACAAATGTTTCAGCTCTCACTACATATTTCCCACACGCTCTACACCCAGATGGACGTTTGATACTGTCCAGAAAGGTAGTAGTAGTCGGTTCAAATTTGTAGTGACTTTTAACCAAATAGTCACCCAAATTTTTAGATCTGCGATATGTGATATTGGGTCCATCACCCACATATTGCGATAAGATGGGATCAGCTTTCAAAATACCCCATGATTTCAATAGTTGGGATCTCATCATTTCTGTCTGACCATTATATTGTGTGATGAATCTTACCTTCTGGTCAGATCTTTGCGGTTTCATACCATATAGTGCTTGATGGCGAGTGATGTTTATCGCTCTATTGTAACCCCTTTTAATTGAGCGTCGGCTGTAGCCACGCTCAATACACCTTTCTTTCAGGATTACCGTCTGTTCCTCAAAATCCACGTCATCAGAGCATATTCTTCGCAGCCGCAAAAACTGTCCAATCGGAATTGAGTTAACCATCCAAGGGGGTGAGAAGACGTCATGTGTAACAAGGAATTAACTGCTGTTGTTTTACGAAAAATATTAGTGGAAAGGCAGTTATCATTATTCCTATATACTCGCACGTCCAAAAATTCCATCTCGTTTGCATCAAACTTATATGTGAGATGGAAATTACGAGAATTATGGTTTAGCTGCCCCAAAAAATCTTGTAAAGAATCCACTGGACCCTGCCAAATAAAAAATATGTCATCGATGAACCGCACCCACAAAGGGATGCGGTCCACCGACGGCATGAGTCCAGACATAAAGAGGTCCCTCTCCCACAGCCCCAGGAATAAATTTGCATATGCTGGCGCGAAAGAAGCACCCATAGCGGTGCCCTGGAGGTGTAGGTAGAAGGACCCCTTAAACACAAAAAAGATTTTTGATAGTGAGAACTCAAGCAACTGAGTGACAAACTCTCTCACGGGTTCAGGCAAAAATGATGACCCAAAAAAATATTTTACCGCCTGAATTCCATCATTATGGCGGATATTGGTGTAGAGACTCTCCACATCACACGATACTATGAAAGTATCCACACCAACATGCAAACCATCAACCTTCCTCAGAAAATCATTGGTGTCTTTTATAAATGAGGGGAGATCTGCAACCATTGGCTGTAGTCTAGAATCTATAAACTTATTGATCTTTTCCAAGTAGTTACCGCAACCAGAAATTATAGGTCTCCCAGGTCGGTTAGTTTGGTTTTTGTGAACCTTCTGCAACAAGAATAAAGTTGGTATTACAGGCTCGGACACATGTAGGGCTGTAAATAAATCCTTGGTAATTACATCGGATTCAAGGGCCATTTTAAGAATTTTTTCAAGTTCACCCTGGAATTTGGTCAATGGGTTGAAGGTAGTGTTGAGCGATACCGTCCGATACTTGAAAGTATCGGTATCGGAAAGTATCGGCCGATACCGGCAAAGTATCGGATCCAATCCGATACCGATACCCGATACCAATACAAGTCAATGGGACTCATGTATCGGACGGTATCCCTGATGGTTCCCAGGGTCTGAAGGAGAGGAAACTCTCCTTCAGGCCCTGGGAACCATATAAATGTGTAAAAGAAAGAATTAAAATAAAAAATATCGCTATACTCACCTCTCCGACGCAGCCGCGACCTCAGCGAGGGAACCGGCAGCGTTTTTTGTTTAAAATTCGCGCTTTTACTTGCTTACGTGAATTCCCGGCTTCTGATTGGTCAGGGCGGCCATGTTGCCGGGACGCGGACCAATCACAGCAAGCCGTGACGAAATTATGTCACGGCTTGCTGTGATTGGTCCGCGTCACGGCAACATGGCGCCGTGACCAATCATAAGCCGGGGACGTCACTGGAGGCTGGACACGCGCTCTTTTTAAAAAGTGCGCAAGTCCAGCCTCCCGTGACGTCACGGCTTGTGATTGGTTAATGGCGGCCATGTTGCCGTGACGCGGACCAATCACAGCAAGCCGTGACGTAATTTCGTCACGGCTTGCTGTGATTGGTCCGCGTCACGGCAACATGGCGCCGTGACCAATCATAAGCCGGGGACGTCACTGGAGGCTGGACACGCGCGCTTTTTAAAAAGTGCGCAAGTCCAGCCTCCCGTGACGTCACGGCTTGTGATTGGTTAATGGCGGCCATGTTGCCGTGACGCGGACCAATCACAGCAAGCCGTGACGTAATTTCGTCACGGCTTGCTGTGATTGGTCCGCGTCACGGCAACATGGCCGCCCTGACCAATCAGAAGCCGGGAATTCACGTAAGCAAGTAAAAGCGCGAATTTTAAACAAAAAACGCTGCCGGTTCCCTCGCTGAGGTCGCGGCTGCGTCGGAGAGGTGAGTATAGCGATATTTTTTATTTTAATTCTTTCTTTTACACCTTTTTACATTAATGTTGTTTCGATACCGATATCCGATATCACAAAAATATCGGATCTCGGTATCGGAAATTCCGATACAGCAAGTATCGGCCGATACCCGATACTTGCAGCATCGGAATGCTCAACACTAGTTGAAGGTCATTTTTTTTGTAGCACACCTTATCCTTTAACTGGTGAAAAACCTCACCCTCATATAATTGTTTTGGCCAAATCACCACATTTCCCCCCTTATCGGCCGGTTTGAACACCACATCCTGTAGATTTTGCAAATTCGTAAGGGCTCTTTTTTCACTATGATTCAAATTTTCTCCAGGGGGAAATTGTGGGACTTTGTCAAAGTCTTTACTTACAGTCTTTACAAATACATCAATGGTGGGACAGGCCGACAAGGGAGGAAACCTGAGCCACCTAGGCCGAATAGAAGGTGGAATCTTACCTCCTATTGGTTAGTTATGTTCCTGGGCCAGTTCCTCAACTATAGTCAGTGCCTCCTGCTCCGTCTCTGTAGGGAATAATTGTAATGCACCCTCATTATGAAAATGTCGTTTAAACATTAACTTCCTCGCAAAGAGATGCAAGTCTTTAATCGCAGTAAATTTGTCAAATTGAGCTGTAGGTCAAAACATAAGACCCATCTGAAGGATGTAAATTTCTATATCAGATAATACATGAGTACTCAAATTAATCACCTTAGGGTTATTCTTGGAATTCACAGGAGAGTATCCAAAACTGCGTTTAACGGGTGCATAACGTGGTTCACGTTTTCGTTTAGGTGTTGAAGCCACTGATGTTACCACAGAGGCGGAACAGGAGGCACCAGAGATATCACTCACAGCTGGGTTAGATGAGGTAGAAAAATTCCGATCTCGGCCCTCACCATTCAGGTTTGGTTTACGCCATTTATAGACCCTACCATTTGAGAAATCCCTTTGATCTCTTAATAGTTTACTTGTCTGGTTTGTTCGAATGTCTTTAATCCACTGATCCATAAGTTTTTCTAGTTGGTCATCCAGTGAACTGACTTGTTCAGTTGATAGACAGGATTTAGCTTTGGTGAACATTTCATCCAGAAATTTGTCAATTTCTGTCAAATTTTTAGCATTATATTTAACCAAGAGCTCCATTAGTTGTTTTGAGGCCAAATTGCATATTTCTTCCCAGTTCTTAATAAATTCTTCATCACTCACAGGGAAGGATGGGGTTATGTGTATTCGCAGACCTCTTGGAATCAAATGATGTTGAATATAATTTTCTAGGAATGCTTTATTCCACCAAGAACGAGTTCTTTTGTATGTTAAATTTAATACTCTTAAATATTTCACCTCTCCCTGCTCCACCACCGTGACGTAGTACGCATTTCCTGAGCGCACGAAAAACTTGAACCAGCCCTACCCCCCACAACTTTAGCCAAATGACCCCCAATTTTCAATGACTAATTATTATTATAAGGTAAATTAAGATTGACAAGCTTAAGTAACAAGAATTGTTTTTGGCATTTAAATGGGCACTGTAGGTGTTTTCCTGCCCTCCACTCACTGTCGACTTTGATTCCCCATTGACTTGCATTGGGTTTCATGTTTCGTTCGGCCCACGACTTTTCGCAATAATCGGCCGATTTCACCCGACCCGACTTTTGACAAAGTCTAGTTTCGCGAAACCCGACTCGATCCTAAATAAGTAAAAGTTGCTCAACTCTAGTTGCATCCACTGAGTCTTCCTAGAAAAAATACTGACACCTTTGACACGACGGGCACCTTCATTCCTTCTTGACACTAGCGATATTTTACAGACCATTCGGAATCTCGGCCAAATACCTGCTACCTCCATATTGGACTCACTTGATGTAAAAGATTTATACACATACATCCCTCACCAACAAGGACAAGCCTGTGTTGAGCGCCTTCTTGCTACTTCTAACATAGGCCCCGGCATGGTTGAACTAAGCCTTAAGCTCCTTACATTGGTACTGACTAGAAACTATTTTATGTTTGAGGACAGTTTTTACCTACAGATGAAGGGGACCGCTATGGGGTCAAATGTAGCACCGCCATATGCAAAATGCTACATGGCTACATTTGAGGAAGAAGTGGTGTATACAAACCCCCTCTTTAAGGACTATTGTCTGGTTTGGAGAACATTCATAGACGAGGTCTTTTGCATTTGGACCGGCCCACTTGATTCCTTGGAACTCTTTTTCTCCAAATTAAATCCAGCCTGGCCAGGCCTCACTTTTACTTTGACCCTTGACAACAAACAGGTGAGCTTTTTGGACACCCTGGTTCTTAAAGATGACCAGGGCTAGATCAGTACTGACTTATACACAAAACCCACCGATCGTAACTGCCTAATACATTTCATCAGTCTACACCCCCTATCTATGAAGAAATCTATACCAGGATCGCAATTCAGGAGGGTCCAAAGAATAGTTTCTGACCCCACTAAGAGCCAACAAAGGGTGGATGAAATGCACAGTAAATTTCAAGAGCGTGGCTATCCCACAACATTTCTATCTGAAGTCGTTAGACAATCAGAGACTCCACGTCATTCGGTGGAGAAACGTATACCTTTGGTACATATGTACCACCCTTATGTACACATTCTACATCATACAATAAAGAAACATTGGAATATCCTTAAGATAGCATACCCTAACGTTAGGAAATTTCATAACCCATTTCTACCATGCTATAAATGCCCTCCTAACATTAGAGATTCACTAGTACGAGCAGACATAAAAACCAGGACTCGCTCGTCCACACAGAGGTTCCTCCACTCCCCCAAGGTGGGCACATATCCATGTCTGCACTGTAACCAGTGTAATAATGTACAAAAGGGTGATTGCTTTTATCACCCACACTCAGGTAAGAAGCATACATTTAAGGACTACTCCACGTGTGACTCCTTCTACGTATTATACTTGATCAAGTGTCGTTGCGGTCTTTTGTATATAGGAGAAACGACACAACCTATAAAAGATTGCATCTCAAAACATAAATCTACTATACATTGCAAGAACATGTTTCTTCCGATCCCATTTCATTTTATCACTAGAGGACATACAATTGCCCAATTGAAATTCCAGGTCATAGAAAAAATTCCCGTTCCAAGGAGGGGGTAATCGGATCCAAATACTAAAGAAGAGGGAGTCTTATTGGATTCATTTACTACAGACGCTCTCTCCCAAGGGACTCAATAGGAAATATGACCTACAGTCCTTCCTATGATAATGACGGCCACCCTAACCCCTTCACATATATATCTATGAGTAAGGAAGGAGATGTCAGCACTCACCGATCTTCAGTGCAGGTAAAACTTTATTGCAGTAAAATCTTCATGGCTCGGGGGAGCATATACAGCAGAGTGTACAGGTCAGCTGTTTCTTGATTGACTGGATATATATCTATGACCTCTATCATTACTAACATCTACACTGGTTAACAGTATTAAATACAAGGACATCTAGTGATCTCATGCTATGTGTCATGTGGCTAAAAGGGTATTTGTTTTACTCAGATTTACAGTACTGTCCACAACTAATGAAGGTTATGCCTTCCAATGCTTAGTATAGGCGAGCCACACGTCCCAATATATACTGTTTGTATACTGTTTGTTTAATGTGGAATACAGTTAGTCATTGTATGAATCACATTGCTTTTCTCTTCTCACAGAGCCACCTGTATTGAATGCACCACGCAACCTCTCTCTTTGATTTGTTTTTCTGGACTTCTGGAATATCCCTTTTCTACCTGACTGCTATAATGAACACCGTCCACTAGTTCTCACTTAGCTATTCTATTCAACGCACAGTAATACCAGCGTCTATCCCACCCAAGATGGCACCTGGGATATAAGTCCATACAGGACTATTATGTATACCCCTCCTCACATGTAAAGCGCCACGGAATAAATGGCGCTACAACAATAAATAATAATAATAATACAGGATAGAGCGCACAGTGCATTAGATCCAGCACTGATCTCACCAAACATGGTGCTGACACACTGGTCTACACAGGGTGGAGCACACAGGTCACTTCCTGTGATGCGTCTGGTCCCGCCCCTTTTCTATATACAGCTCCCCACAGACACTATAGCTTACGCAACGCGGTGGATGCCGCGTTGGAGAGATCGTCACGCAGCCCACCGAATCACCACTGGTAAGGACGCACAATTATCCATCTCCAACGGGACTCACCCTTGGTTCCTATGACCATAACAATATTGTTGTCAATAAGGTGAACCCGTTACATAGAGAAACCTTGGGGCCTTATAGCGTACATCTATACTCCCTAACAGAAGGCTGGTGGGAGTGTACCCACTATCACACATGGAGGGAGTGCCTTCACCCAGGCACCAGATGCAGCGCCCCAGAGTCCTGGTCGTTGCAGTACTGATGCCCCACCACTAAGGGGGGTGATGGTACGTCTGATGGCACCTAAGGAGTTCACCTGATCAGGTATCACAGTCTCACATTACACGTCACACTCTGGCCACCAGGGGGAGCAAAGGGTTCTATGATTAGGCCACTCCTCACAATCTGGTAAAACTAGGGGCTGGACAGAAAGTTAGTCAGAAGCTGACTGGGTTGGAACCAGGCAACATCCTGTCGCAGAGGGTGTTGCAGGGGAAGATTCAGGGGGGTCCCTGACAGGGGTGGGATCCTGACAGAGGCTTAGCGAACAGAACAGAACATTATGGAACCGCGCCTGCACTTCATTGTGGCGGTATCTTAAGAAAGGACAAGAAGCGAGGTTTATTGTGGAGAAGTGAGAAACGAGATCGCAGCACAAAGGAGATAAAGCCAGTAGGAGTCGTGCCGTAAGATCGAGGCAACATCCTACTGAGGCGCGTAGCCAGAGGCCGGAACGCCGAGGACGTATTGGGCTCCAAGCATTACTTCAAACCAACGGCAGGACAGTGAACTATAGGTTGGCTGTCTCCCCTAAATCACCTAAGCAGACATAGGGGGCAATTGTGGGAGAGGGGCGACTCTAGGGTCCCAGAAGAACTCCAGGCCTACCCATCATACGGGTGCATTCTAGCCATATCATCTGGGGGACGGAGAAGAACATCAGAACAGATACGAGTTGTGAGGACTATCCCGTGGTGCTCAGCAGGGAGGTTCTACAACACACAGGTGCTAGAAGGTAGGCACTGATTTCCACCTGCAAAGGGAACTCTGGATGTGCCTTTGGACCGGCTGGTCTCAGCCAGCCCTGTTAGCAGTACTCTGGATTGCGGATTCTGAAGCCTTCAGTAAAGAGGTAAAGAGACTGCAACCCTGTGTCCTCGTTATTCATCGTGAATTGCACCATGCACCACCATCACATCTCTTATTGGACGCCCCTTATCAGGGTCACAGACCGTGTCTAGCCACTGTGACAACCCCAGGACCGAGACAGAGAGGCCCGTTACCGAGTGCCCCGCTGCCCTGTGCCTGGGGGCGCTTCAACTTGGCATCACGAACAGGATCTACTTAAGCGTGAAGAATCAGGTCATGTGTGCCTTGGAACTGTGACTGAATTGTGCTTGGACTGTGATTTATTGCAAAGACCATGTATTGCCACTTGCCGCCAAAAATGCCCCTCCAAAACCACCGCCATTACAGCACTCCGAGGAGCGCAGAAGACGAAGAGGGGCGTGGAGTGGGCGTATCTGAGCTGGAGAGCGTGAAAGACAATGGCCGCCCAGTCTGAATATTTCTGTGTCCTGAGAACATGTCCGTCAGCAATTGAGACCCGCCTCCTGATCTTCTATGGCGGGTGGTGACCGAAGAAACTAAACTATGACTCAGATGAGGTGGGACTGCCAACCAGAGAAGGCCTACGGAAAAGGATGGCCCCGCACCGACCCCCGTCACCGGAGGATTACTCCGACGTGCCCCCGTTGGAGGATTTGGACCCATGGGAGCTGTCGATGGGGCATCCCGTGCCTGAACAGTCCCCAATCCGTGCGCCTCCCTCAGGAGAGTGGAGTGACACCAGAGGAGTTACCTCAGGCGAAGGTACTCAGTGCCGTGACCCCCAGGGAGGTCGCCTCACCTCCGTACCAGACCCTGCCGCCACTGCGACCACTGGCGCCCCAGTGCCCCCGCCGCCTGGCCCCAAATTACCGGGGGGGCATGACCTCAGGCCCTTCCCTTAGGGAGAATATAGGAACCATCTGATTGCAGATTTCCAGCGGGAAGTGGAGCGGGAGAAGCGAGGTGAGCTGCTGGAGGGCTCCTTGTTGAAATGGGGCGTTGTAATGGTTTACCAGCCCCAGGAGGGGAAAGGCTTCATTCGGGAGATTGGAGCGGCCCTGAGAGTCCGCACCACCCAGGACGAGGTGGAGCCCTGCCTGTGCGGAGATGGTGAAAAGTCCCTCCTGAAGCCAGGAGATGTGGTGACGTATCGCCGGCATCTGAAGAGAAGCAGCTGGTGGGCCCGGGACATGCAGCGCTGTACAGCCGTCCTGGCGGTATCCAGAACCGAGGGGGAGGAGCTTGCCGCTGAAGCCGCTGCCGCAGCCTTGGCCGCCGCCAGCATCATCCACCGGCCCACACAGACACTAATCGCGGTGCACGACCTGGTCGTGCAGAAGACCCAAACCCATGGAGTGAACCTGGCATCGGGAGTAGACTTGGAATCAAGCCTGCCTGGGCCACAGAGGGTCACCTGTCAGGTAAAGCCCCGGTGGAGGCCGCCAGAACCAGAGTAAGATCCTAATGCTCTGCAACTGTAAATAGTTACTTGTTTGTTTCCTTGCTTTTGCTGCTAATACCCGACCAGGGTTGTTCTTAAAGGGATCCCTTTGTTTACCCCGGGGATCCCTATTGCTTTTTATTTTTGGCTTTTGTTTTCCTTTTTGCTTTTGTTCCACAATGTTACAAAGGCTGCCGAATCATGGACAGTGAATGGTTCACAAACTGTAATGTAAATAGTTCGCACCTTCTTAAAGGTGCCCCTTACTGGTTTTACAAGAAGGAGAACTTTGCGAAGAGACTGTTCCTGAGTAGAGCATGGAAGCTCTTGCCTTCACCGGACTTGCAGATAGAGAGAGTCTGCATTACCTCAAAGAGACTTGGTTCCCTCTTAAAGGGAACGTTCACTAGTTGCACTTAAAGTATAATGTTACCTTAAGGAAAGTGAATGGTAATAATGTTTTGCATAGGAGTAGTATGTAGTTAGTTAGGTAGTTATAGAGAATGTTTGATAATGTTGCTAGAGATTGAGGACAGGAAGTAGACCCGTAGGGGTTAGTGGGTGAGTCCTCCTAGGAGCCATAGAGAGATGGCTCAGTGATCCTGTACTAAGAAAAAGAGGCAGTAGGCCTGGGCAGATAGACTGGCGGTCCTGCATATGAAAAATCAGAGAGTGAAAAGAAGAATGTTGCACTTAGAAGAGAAAAATAAAGAAATAGTTAATTTATATTTTAGAAGTTTTATAGTAAGCCTTTAGTGGGTTCAGCTTATACGCCCTTAAAGGAAAAGTTAAATTATTGTTCAGAATTTGCACTTAGTAGAATACCCGGCTGGGTAATAGAAGTTATTTATAGTATGTTATTTAAAATATTTAACCATGTTTTGTTTGTAACGTTCAAGAGTCCTCACCTCCCATAAAGGGAAGCACTGTTATATTTACTTGTTCATTGCAATTCAAAATTTTGTATGTCTTTTGCTGATATGTATTGTTGTTTTCTTCCCAGTCCGGGAGTACTGGATTTAACCGGGGGGGAGTGCAGTGCCCCAGAGTCCTGGTCGTTGCAGTACTGACACTCCGCCGCTAAGGGGGGTGATGGTACGTCTGATGGCACCTAAGGAGTTCACCTGACCAGGTATCACAGTCACACATTACACTTCACACTCTGGCCACCAGGGGGAGCAAAGGGTTCTATGATTAGGCCACTCCTCACAATCTGGTAAAACTGGGGGCTGGACAGAAAGTTAGTCAGAAGCTGACTGGGTTGGAACCAGGCAACATCCTGTGGCAGAGGGTGTTGCAGGGGAAGATTCAGGGGGGTCCCTGCCAGAGGTGGGATCTTGACAGAGGCTTAGCGAACAGAACAGAACCTTACGGAACCGCGCCTGCACTTCATTGTGGCGGTATCTTAAGAAAGGACAAGAAGTCTTTTGTGGAGAAGTGAGAAATGAGATCGCAGCACAAAGGAGATAAAGCCAGTAGGAGTCGTGCCGTAAGATCGAGGCAACATCCTACTGAGGCGCGTAGCTGGTGGCCGGAACGCCGAGGAAGTATTGGGCTCCAAGCATTACTTCAAACCAACGGCAGGATAGTGAACTATAGGTTGGCTGTCTCACCTAAATCACCTAAGCAGACATAGGGGGCAATTGTGGGAGAGGGGCGACTCTAGGGTCCCGGAAGAACTCCAGGCCTACCCGTCATACGGGTGCGTCCTAGCCATATCATCTGGGGGACGGAGAAGAACATCAGAACAGATACGAGTTGTGAGGAATAACATCAGAACAGACACAACAGTTATGAGGACTATCCCGTGGTGCTCAGCAGGGAGGTACTACAATACACAGGCGCTAGAAGGTAGGCACTGATTTCCACCTGCAAAGGGAACTCTGGATGTGCCTTCGGACCGGCCGGTCTCAGCCAGCCCTGTTAGCAGTACGCTGGATTGTGGATCCTGAAGCCTTCAGTAAAGAGGTAAAGAGACTGCAACCCTGTGTCCTCGTTATTCATCGCAAATTGCACCATGCACCACCATCACATCTCTTATCGGACGCCCCTTAGCAGGGTCACGGACCGGGTCTAGCCACCATGACAACCCCAGGACCGAGACAGAGAGGCCCGATACCGAGTGCCCCACGGCCCTGTGTCTGGGGGCGCTTCACCAGATCTCTACCAGTGAGCAATATAAACCAACTTTTTTTTCCCCATAATCATCAGCTGTGTACATATGACAAATTATGCCTTCATTTTAATTTTGATTATAGGTTCCTCGGGACACATTATAAAGTAATATGGTGACCTTTTGCCTTACCTTGGAGTTTTTGGTCAGTGACATAATTACTACAGCTATGCATCATATATGCATTCCATAAAATTATTCTTACACTTATCCTTTGCATTATTTTTTACTTTTGTTTGGTTAGGCTCTATATACAGTCACGGACCCAGTACAGTACTCGCAATTACACAGTGGTTATTCCCACCATAGCAATGGTATGTCTCCTCACTCCTACCACTTACCTGAGCCACCATACCCTGTACTCTTCATATAGCCACATTACCTAGCCCTGTAGCCTATCCTATTTTCCACCATTTTGGGATTTAAACAGCACCTAGCAGTCAGGTGTACTTCTTGATGATCAGTCTCTCTTTTCTCCATTTATTCTTCCTTTGCTTCTGAGCACGGAGATCACGCCAGACTGACTGTTAGTGTTATTATGATTTTGTATTTATGTTACTTGTGCCTTTGAATGATTTTGCACCGAAGACATTGTCATGTATGTATATTCTCATTTAATTATGCACCCTTTGATCATGTATCGCAACTCCTGATGAAGGTCCGGTGAGGACCAAAACATTGTTTATTTTTGCTGGACTGCATTAAAAATCTTCAAATTAAACAAAAGTTGAGTGCCAAGTTATAAAGTTATATAATGGGGTGCATATGACTGACTGTGCAGCAGGGCTGGCTTTGCTGCCAATGTGTAAAACAAAGGAGTACGGAGTACAAAAAGCATATTGTGAAGTGGATTTTCAGGGGCCCATCCAGTGTGTGGCTTCAAAGGCTTATTGGGGTGCATATGAATTGGTAGCAGGACAGGCCTTGAATTCAATGCAACACTTTTTCAGGAGTCCCCCCTGGACATCTTATGAAAGGGGTATTGTGGTGCGTTGTAATTCTTGGTAGCCCATCCACTCACAGCATAGGCTACAACAGTTTAGGAGACCCACTGTTTAATAGTGGCCCTTTAAGAAGATTAATGCCGCGTGATGCACCAGTAAAAATAGGCTCTGTGACTTTAAGAGTCCCTTCTTCATAAATGAAACAAGATGGGTTTGCTTATGTGTCACACACCACATGGCCAGCTAGGGTTGTTAAATGTTACAATGACATTTCCCAGTGAATGCATTTGTAGTGGTTGAAAGCAATGTTAAAGTTGAAAAACACTTCAAAAACGCTGCGTCTGAACTAAGCCTAAGTGGGGGAGGAAATTTTCAGTCTGGGGTTAAATATTTGGCCTTACAGGCAGTCATTAACCTGCAAAGGAAGTACCTTGACATATTTCACAGCAAAATCCGTTTTGGTTTAGTTTTAGTGTGTTTTTTGTTGCATCGGGAAAAATGGAAAAAAGTCACAGAGAAAAAAGATGATTACCTGCTGAAGCCTCCAAACAAATGCACTATCAGGGTGCAGAGGACCCGATTAATGATGGCAAAAACACAGGTGTAAAATACACCAATGAAACAACCACTTTCTATCCAGTGTTGGCTGTTTGGCATTAGTGCACAAAAAGATAAGAGATAATAGTCTGAATGTGGTTTTGTTCACACAGGCAATGCAGAGCATCTGGTTTACAGCCTATTACTGACGCACATACAGGCGGGCTGCACAGTGCTACAAAATGCATGCTGTGTGAACAGAGGCCTACAGTTTACAGAGCCATCTTGGTCCGACTGCACCCTGCAAGATATAGTGCAAAAAAAACATATCAATGTATGCAAGGTATTAGTTAATATTGGGGCCTCAAAACGTAATCTGGCAACCGGCGTCAAGGGTCCTTACATTTTACCAGTCCTAACGCCAAACATTGAGTAATAGCTCACAGACACAAAAAAGGACTTAAAAATCCTCGAAAAATTGAAAAAAGTCACAAAGAAAAAAGCAGAGATGATTACCTGCTGAAGCCTCCAAACAAATGCACTATCAGGGTGCAGCGGACCCGAATAATGATGGCAAAAACACAGGTGCAAAAAATACCAGTGAAACTTTGCACCTGTGTTTTTGCCATCATTAATCGGGAAAAATGGCATGAATCTCAGAAAAAAATGTTTACAGCTGAGTCAGGAATGCTTCCAGGGGTGATCCCCATGATGTCCCTGTGTCATTTGAGCAGTGTTTCCATCATTTTCAGATGTTTTTAGACCTCAAAAGGACCCCCGGGGGAAATCGCTGTAAAAATACTCGGGTCTTCCATGGACTTTCATTGGGCTCGTTGCTCAGGTCGAGTACCCGAGTATTCCAATTTGCTTGACCAGAGCAACGAGCACCCAAGCATTTTAGTGCATCATTAGTCCTCACCCGTTAGAGTATACATCGATTTTTATTGAAGAACAGTATAATCTCCAAAATGAATAAAAACTCAAAATGCACTGTTCCAAATTATTAGGCACAGTAGAATTTCTAAACATTTGATATGTAGAACTGAAAATGCTCATTTGTGGAATTTGCAGCATTAGGAGGTCACATTCACTGAACAAAAAAGCTATTTAACACCAAAACATCCTAACAGGCCAAGTTACATGTTAATATAGGACCCTTTGTTTGATGTCACCTTCACAATTCTTGCATCCATTGAACTCGTGAGTTCTCGGACAGTTTCTGCTTGTATTTCTTTGCATGAAGTCAGAATAGCCTCCCAGTGCTGCTGTTTTGATATGAACTGCCTCCCACCCTCATAGATCTTTTGTTTGATGATACTCCAAAGGTTCTCTATAGGGTTGAGGTTAGGGGATGATGGTGGCCACACCATGAGTTTATCTCCTTTTATGCCCATAGCAGCCAATGACTCAGAGCTATTGCTTGCAACATGAGATGGTGCATTGTCATGCATGAAGATGATTTTGCTCCTGAAGGCACGTTTCTGTTTTTTATACCATGGAAGAAAGTCGTCAGTCAGAAACTCTATATACTTTGCAGAGGTCATTTTCACACCTTCAGGAACCTTAAAGGGCCCTACCAGCTGTTTGCCCATGATTCTGGCCCAAAACATAGTTACATAGTTATTAAGGTTGAAGAAAGACTTTAAGTCCATCTAGTTCAACCCATAGTCTAACCTAAAATGACTCCTCCACCTCCTTGCTGACATCGCAGCCTTGTTGGGACATGGTGGCCATCCACCAACCATCCACCACTCCATCCATCTGGACCATCCAGGGTTGCTCGACACTCATTAGTAAACAAGACTGTTTGAAAATTAGTCTTCATGTATGTCTGGGCCCACTGTAACTGTTTCTGCTTGTGAACACTGTTTAGGGATGACCGAATACTAGGTTTATGCACCACAGCAAGCCTTTGTAGGATCCTACACCTTGAGGTTCGAAAGACTCCAGACTCACCAGCAGCTGCAAATAACTATTTGCTGCTTTGTAATGGTATTTTGGCAGCTGCTGTCTTAATCCAATGAATTTGTCTGGCAGAAACCTTTCTCATCATGCCTTTATCTGCATGAACAGCAGCAGAGAGATACTTATTTTTTCTCATATTGCTTGAAACCTCTGGCCTGCTTAATAATGTGGAACATCATTTTTAAGTAGTTTTCCTTTAATTAGAATCACCTGGAAAACTAATTATCACATGTGTTTAAGGCTACTTTCACACTAGTCCGTCGGTACGGGCCGTCGCAAACCGTCGGCCCAACGTACCGACGGACAGTGTGCTAATTAATCACAATGTGGGCAGCGGATGCAGTCTTACGACGCATCCGCTGCCCAGTGTGATGAGCGGGGAGGAGGGGGCGGAGTTCTGGCCGCACATGCGCGGTCAGAAAAAGCGGAACCGACGGACAAAAAAAGAGACATGTAACATTTTTTGTGCCGACGGTCCGCCAAAACACGACGCATCCGTCGCATGACGGATGCAACGTGTGTCACTCTGTCGCAATGCGTTGCTAATGTAAGTCTATAGAGAAAAAAACGCATCCTGCGGGCAACTTTGCAGGATGCGTTTTTTTCTATATAAACGACGCATTGTGACGTGCGTTGATCGACGCAAGTGTGAAAGTAGCCTAAGATTGATTTCAGTGATCCATTGAGCCCTGAGACGCAATACCATCCACGAGTTTATTTGAAAAACTAAGCAATTAAATCTTTATGACACTTAAATCCAATTTGCATAATAATTTGGAACACAGTGTATATATGTGTATGCATTATACTGTGTGGGGGGCTGCACTATACTGTGTGGGGAGGAAGGGACAGGCACAACCAATTTACAGAAATACCCAGAAAAACCACCAAGCAGAGAATAGATATAAAATGCCTTTATTATACTGTATGTAATTGGCAAATACAATATAACATAAAAGGAGAAGAATCCAGCTCAACGATGCAGTGAAGAATCCGTAACTTTATTTCACTTCAAAATAGCGTGTAAGGACAAGACATCAGCATGATAAAACCAAGATCGACGCGTTTCCGGTGACTAGGCACCCTTAATCAATTAAAATAAGTGATAATAATCATCATATCACATGTGCAAAAAATATAAGTTGCAATGATATGTCTGCAAACTGAAATGTGCAAAAATAGCAATGGCAAATACCAAAAAGTGCCTTAATATGTGTGCAAATTGTGCAAAATAGCACAAAAGATGCCTTATACCAGCCTATATGTACGGTAGTTCAGCACAGCATATACGTATCTCCACATATGCAGCAATGTAGCATATAAAGTGCAAGGTGCCGCCCGCTGTAAAATTCAGTGGGACAAACCACTAAAGTGTACCAACCAAAGTGCAAAGTGCATTGAGAGGGAAATATACACACTCTACCTTAATGTCAGGGTCAGCCACGTCCCGTAGTAGCGCACCCTGACGCACGATTCGGATATTAATCCTTCGTCAGGGGATGGCTATTGTAACACAGATTGGCCTTAAATAGGATCCTTTCACCTAGTGCTGCGGCCCGGGTATACCCGGCGCATGCGCGGTCAAACTGATCAGGAACTTCCGCCACCCACGCCACGTGACCGGACGTACAGGGCAGATTACCCGACGTAACCAAGGACACGGAGACGCGAAGCGGCAAAGCCCCATCCCGCAGACCGGGAATGCGCACAACCAGGGACCGATTCTAGGGCGGATGCAAGAGAAAACACTGACCACATTAACCCTGTCTTAATCGTAGGATCTCAGAGCGGGACCTTAGCACCTAATCAAAAAAGAAGGGCCATCCATGTATATAACAGATGTCCCTAATGCATATAAACATGAACCATGATCATGCCCAATTCTAAAGGGGATTAAAGGTAATAAGATATAGACAGTTATTAATGGGTCAGATATATTATATATATATATATATATATATATATATATATATATATATATATATATATATATATATATGTGTGTTGGTAGAACTATCTATAATATCAAACTGTATATATACAACAATAAAAAAAATAAAAAAATTAGATGTAAAAATAATAATCAAAAAGGAGGAAATGAAAAAATGAATGAAAAAATGAATGAAAAAAATAAATTATATCAAATAAGGAAATCAAATATACATTGTGTCAAATATATTGAAAACAATATATATATATATATATATATATATATATATATGTATATATATATGGAGCGCCCCCACTTTCGCAGGGCCGAGGGGTACCCGTTACCGGGCCTCTCTGTCTCGGTTCTGGGATTGTCACGGTGGCTAGACCCGGTCCGTGACCCTGCTGAGGGGCGTCCAATGAAGGTTGGGACTGATGATGAGGTGTGGTGCAGGGCGCGATGAATAACGAGGACACAGGGTTGCAGTCTCTTTACCTCTTTACTGAAGGCTTCAGGATCCTCAGTCCAGAGTATGGTTAACAGGGCTGTCTGAGACCGGCCGGTCCGATGGCACCTCCAAAGTTCCCTTTGCAGGTGGAAATCTGTGCCTTCCTTCTAGCGCTTGTGTGTTGTAGTCCTTCCCTGCTCAGCACCACGGGATAGTCCTCACAACTTGTGTCTGTTTCTGATGTTCCCTCACAACTGATTCTGATGTTCTTCTCCGTCCCCCAGATGATATGGCTAGGACCCACCCGTATGACGGGAAGGCCTGGAGTTCTTCCGGGACCCTACAGTCGCCCCTCTCCCACTGTTGCCCCCTATGTCTGCTTAGGTGATTTTAGGTGAGACAGCCCGCCTATAACTGACTGTCCTGCCGTTGGTTTGAAGTAAGGCTTGGAGCCAGTACTTCCTCGGCGTTTCCTGCCACCGGCTACGCGCCTCAGTAGTATGTTGCCTCAGTCTTACAGCACAACTCCTTCTGGTGTTTCTCCTTGTTGCGTTGATTTCGTTTCTCACTCTTCACAATAAACCTCGCTTCTTGTCCTTTCTTGGGGTAACGCCGCGATGAAGTGCAGGCATGGTCCTGTAACGTTCTTTCTGTTCGCTAGGCCTCTGTCAGGATCCCACCCCTGACAGGGACCCCCCTGAATCTTCCCCTGCAACACCTTCTGCCACAGGATGTTGCCTGGTTCCAACCCAGTCAGCTTTCTGTCTAACTTCCTATCTAACCCCCAGTTTTACCAGATTGTGAGGAGTGGCCTAATACATAGCACCCTTAGCTCCCCCTGGAGGCCAGACTGTGAAGTGTATTGGTGTCTGTGATACCTGGTCAGGTGAACTCCTTCAGTGCCATCAGACGTACCACGGCCCCCTTTAGTGGCGGAGCAACAGTACTGCAACGACCAGGACTCTGGGGCACTGTATATGTGTATATATATATATATATATATATATAGATATATATTAACCAAACAAAATTAAGAAAACAAATTGTAACAATAATGAATATACAGTAGAAAAATAATACAATATATCAGATTACGTATATATATTATGCTACAGTGTATAATAGAAAATATTGCATACACAGTGAGGACTGCTATACTGGTATCAAGGTATAGAAATCAATAACATATGATTTTTTCACACAGCCAAAGTCCTCATGTCTGATCCGAAAAAGGTCCAATTATTTCAATTGAACAAGTCCAATCCAGGAATGTGATTCCCACAGAGCCACTGAAAACAAATCAGGAGTGGCTTGCATAGGAAGGTAAGTAGAACACTAAGGCTAGTTTCACACTAGCGTTTACCTGATCTGCGGCAGGCTGCGGACTTCCTCCGTGAAGCCCCACCCTCGGCCGCACCTCCACCACTAGCTCCGCCTACTTCTGCATGCGGCCCGCATGCGACCTCCGTACCTATCTTTAACATTAGGTACGCAGGTCGTGCGGCTGTATGCAGATGCTGTCGCATGCGTCGTTTTGACGATGCGGAAAAAAAAATGCTACAGGCTGCATCCTACGCTGGTCGCCGCATCGTCAAAACGACACATGCGGCAGCATTTGCATACAGCCGCACGACCTGCATACCTAATGTTAAAGATAGGTACGGAGGCTGCATGCGGGCCGCATGCAGAAGTAGGCGGAGCTAGCGGCGGAGGTGCGGCCGAGAGCGGGGCTTCACGGAGGAAATCCGCAGCCTGCCGCAGATCAGGTAATCGCTAGTGTGAAACTAGCCTTAAATATTCAAAAAAATATAAAAAACAAATTTTTAAATGAGGATTTTAAGACAAGGACTATAAAAAGTACAATACCACAGAATAAAATACTAACAATAAAATATATAAAAATATATTAAAATATGCACTGGTGGTTTTACAAGCAAGCTCAAATTTTCATTCAATCCCTTGGGAGACACCGTATCTAAAGTCCATATCCACTTAGTCTCCATTTTCGCAAGTGGTATGCCAGTTTCGCCACCCCATTCATTTAGTACGATGGTATCAATCCCTATGAATTTTAAACCAGACGGGTCACAGTTATGATGGATCCTGAAATGTTTCGGAAGGGTTTTTAATTCCGATATGTCCTCAACCTCTTCAACAGCTTGTATCCCACGTACATCTATTCATTATTGTTACAATTTGTTTTCTTACTTTTGTTTTGTTAATACATATATACAGTATATATATATATATATATATATATATTGTTTTCAATATATTTGACACATTGTATATTTGATTTCCTTATTTGATATAATTTATTTTTTTCATTCATTTTTTCATTCATTTTTTCATTTTCTCCTTTTTCATTATTATTTTTACATCTTATTTTTTTATATTTGTATATATACAGTTTGATATTATAGATGGTGCTACCTATAATTATATATATATATATATATATATATATATATATATATATATATATATATCTGACCAATTAATAACTGTCTATATCTTATTACCTTTAATCCCCTTTAGAATTGGGCATGATCATGGTTCATGTTTATATGCATTAGGGACATCTGTTATATACATGGATGGCCCTTCTGTTTTGATTAGGTGCTAAGGTCCCGCTCTGAGATCCTACGATTAAGACAGGGTTAATGTGGTCAGTGTTTTCTCTTGCATCTGCCCTAGACTCGGTTCCTGGTTGTGCGCATGCCCGGTCTGCAGGATGGGGCTTTGCCGCTTCGCGTCTCCATGTCCTTGGTTACATCGGGTACTCTGCCCTGTACGTCTGGTCACGTGGCGCGGGCGGCGGAAGCTCCTGATCGGTTTGACCGCGCATGCTCCGGGTATACCCGGGCCGCAGCACTAGGTGAAAGGATCCTATTTAAGGCCAGTCTGTGTTACAATAGCCATCCCCTGACGAAGGATTAATATCTGAAATGCGCATCGGGGTGCGCTACTACGGGACGTGTCTGACCCTGACATTAAGGTAGAGTGTGTATATTTCCCTCTCAATGCACTTCGCACTTTGGTTGGTACACTTTAGTGGTTTGTCCCACTGAATTTTACAGCGGGCGGCACCTTGCACTTTATATGCTACATTGCTGCATATGTGGAGATACGTATATGCTGTGCTGAACTGCATATAGGCCGGTATAAGGCATCTTTTGGGATTTGCCACTGCTATTTTGCACATTTCTTTAAATTTGCACACATATTAAAAGGGACTCTGTCACCTGAATTTGGAGGGAACAATTTTCAGCCATAGAGGCGGGGTTTTCGGCTGTTTGATTCACCCCTTCCTTACCCGCTGGCTGCAATATTGGATTGAAGTTCATTCTCTGTCCTCCATAGTACACGCCTGCGTAAGGCAATCTTGCATTGCGCAGGCGTGTACTACGGAGGACAGAGAATGAACTTCAATCCAATATTGCAGCCAGCATGCAGCCAGCGGGTAAGGAAAGGGTGAATCAAACAGCCGAAAACCCCGCCTCTATGGCTGAAAATTGTTCCCTCCAAATTCAGGTGACAGAGTCCCTTTAAGGCACTTTTTGGTATTTGCCATTGCTATTTTTGCACATTTCAGTTTGCAGACATATCATTGCACCTTATATTTTTTGCACATGTGATATGATTATTATTATCACTTATTTTAATTGATTAATATAGGTTACGGTATATATATGATATAAACATCTTTTCATATGCAAAATATATATCACATATTTTTGCCTTTTTGTGACTGTTTATTTTATTTTAGTTTTTATGAATACACTATTTGAGGGATACACAACCTTTTTATGTAGACATATGTAAATACAAACTGGGTCAGCCTCTACCACATTTTAATTATTATATTTTTGTTCTGTTGTGCACACAATGTGTTATATTGTATTTGCCAATTACATATAATAAAGGCATTTTATATCTATTCTCTGCTTGGTGGTTTTTCTGGGTATTTCTGTATATTGGTTGTGGTTGTCCCTTCCTCCCCACACAGTATAGTGCAGCCCCCCCACACAGTATAACGCATACACATATATACACTGTGTTCCAAATTATTATGCAAATTGGATTTAAGTGTCATAAAGATTTAATTGCTTAGTTTTTCAAATAAACTCATGGATGGTATTGTGTCTCAGGGCTCAATGGATCACTGAAATCAATCTTAGGCTACTTTCACACTAGCGACGTTCAACGCACGTCGCAAGGCGTCGTATATATAGAAAAAACGCATTCTGCAAAGTTGCCCGCAGGATGCGTTTTTTTCTCTATAGACTTACATTAGCAACACATTGCGACACAATGACACACGTTGCATCCATCGTGTGACGGATGCGTCGTGTTTTGGCGGACCGTCGGCACAAAAAAAGTTACATGTAACTATTTTGTCCGTCGTTTCCGCTTTTTCCGACCGCACGTGTGCGGCCAGAACTCCGCCCCCTCCTCCCCGCTCATCACACTGGGCAGTGGATGCGTCGTAAGACTGCATCCGCTGCCCACATTGTGATTAATTAGCACACTGTCCGTCGGTACGTCGGGCCGACGGTTTGCGACGGACCGTACCGACAGACTAGTGTGAAAGTAGCCTTAAACACATGTGATAATTAGTTTTCCAGGTGATTCTAATTAAAGGAAAACTACTTAAAAATGATGTTCCACATTATTTATCAGGCCACAGGTTTCAAGCAATTTGGGAAATAATAAGGATCTCTCTGCTGCTGAAAAGCTTTAAATAGTGCAATGCCCTGGACAAGGTTTGAAAATATTAGATATTTCACGAAAAGATCATCATACTGTGAAGAGATTTGTGACTGAAACAGAGCACAGACAGAGTTCATGCAGATAAAGGCATAATGAGAAAGGTTTCTGCCAGACAAATTCATTGGATTAAGAGAGCAGCTGCCAAAATACCATTACAAAGCAGCAAACAGTTATTTGAAGCTGCTGGTGCCTCTGGAACCTCAAGGTGTAGGATCCTACAAAGGCTTGCTGTGGTGCATAAACCTACTATTCGGTTACCCCTAAACAGTGTTCACAAGCAGAAACAGTTACAGTGGGCCCAGACATACATGAAGACTAATTTTTAAACAATCTTGTTTACTAATGAGTGTCGAGCAACCCTGGATGGTCCAGATGGATGGAGTGGTGGATGGTTGGTGGATGGCCACCATGTCCCAACAAGGCTGCGATGTCAGCAAGGAGGTGGAGGAGTCATGTTAGGTTAGACTATGGGTTGAACTAGATGGACTTAAAGTCTTCCTTCAACCTTAATAACTATGTAACTATGTAACTATGTTTGGGGCCAGAATCATGGGCAAACAGCTGGTAGGGCCCTTTAAGGTTCCTGAAGGTGTGAAAATGACCTCTGAAAAGTATATAGAGTTTCTGACTGGCAACTTTCTTCCATGGAATAAAAAACAGAAATGTGCCTTCAGGAGCAAAATCATCTTCATGCATGACAATGCACCATCTCATGTTGCAAGCAATAGCTCTGAGTCATTGGCTGCTATGGGCATAAAAGGAGATAAACTCATGGTGTGGCTACCATCTTCCCCTAACTTCAACCCTATAGAGAACCTTTGGAGTATCAGCAAACAAAAGATCTATGAGGGAGGGAGGCAGTTCACATCAAAACAGCAGCACTGGGAGGCTAGTCTGACTTCATGCAAAGAAATACAAGCAGAAACTGTCCAAGAACTCACGAGTTCAATGGATGCAAGAATTGTGAAGGTGACATCAAACAAAGGGTCCTATATTAACATGTAACTTGGCCTGTTAGGATGTTTTGGTGTAAATAGCTTTTTTGTTCAGTGAATGTGACCTCCTAATGCTGCAAATTCCACAAATAAGCATTTTCAGTTCTACATATCAAATGTTTAGAAATTCTACTGTGCCTAATAATTTGGAACAGTGCATTTTGAGTTTTTATTCATTTTGGAGATTATACTGTTCTTCAATAAAAATCGATGTATACTCTAACGGGTGAGGACTTGTGATGAGCGAGCACTAAAATGCTTTGGTGCTCGTTGCTCTGGTCAAGCAAATTGGAATACTCGGGTACTCGACCTGAGCAACGAGCCCAATGAAAGTCCATGGAAGACCCGAGTATTTTTACAGCGATTCCCCCCGGGGGTCCTTTTGAGGTCTAAAAACATCTGAAAATGATGGAAACACTGCTCAAATGACACAGGGACATCATGGGGATCACCCCTGGAAGCATTCTTGACTCAGCTGTAAACATTTTTTTCTGAGATTCATGCCATTTTTCCCGATTAATGATGGCAAAAACACAGGTGCAAAGTGTCACTGGTATTTTTTGCACCTTTGTTTTTGCCATCATTATTCGGGTCCGCTGCACCCTGATAGTGCATTTGTTTGGAGGCTTCAGCAGGTAATCATCTCTGCTTTTTTCTTTGTGACTTTTTTCAATTTTTCGAGGATTTTTAAGTCCTTTTTTGTGTCTGTGAGCTATTACTCAATGTTTAGCGTTAGGACTGGTAAAATGTAAGGACCCTTGACGCAGGTTGCCAGCTTACGTTTTGAGGCCCCAATATTAACTAATACCTTGCATATATTGATATGTTTTTTTTGCACTTCATCTTGCAGGGTGCAGTCAGACCAAGATGGCTCTGTAAACTGTAGGCCTCTGTTCACACAGCATGCATTTTGTAGCACTGGGTGGCCTGCCTGTATGTGCATTAGTAATAGGCTGTAAACCAGATGCTCTGTATTGCCTGTGTGAACAATGCCACATACAGACTATTATCTCTTATCTTTTTGTGCACTAATGCCAAACAGCCAACACTGGATAGAAAGTGGTTGTTTCATCGGAATTTTTTGCACCTGTGTTTTTGCCATCATTAATCGGGTCCGCTGCACCCTGATAGTGCATTTGTTTGGAGGCTTCAGCAGGTAATCATCTTTTTTCTCTGTGACGTTTTTCCATTTTTCCCGATGCAACAAAAACCACACTAAAACTAAACCAAAACGGATTATGCTGTGAAATATGTCAAGACACATCCTTTGCAGGATAATGACTTGCCTGTAAAGCCAAATATTTAACCCCAGACCGAGAATTTCCTCCCCCACTTAGGCTTAGTTCAGACGCAGCGTTTTTGAAGTGTTTTTCAATTTTAACATTGCTTTCAACCACTACAAATGCATTCACAGGGAAATGTCATTGTAACATTTAAGAACTAGTGTTGAGCGATACCTTCCGGTATTTGAAAGTATCGGTATCGGATTGGATCGTCCGATATCCAAAAAATATCGGATATCTCCGATACCAATACCCGATACCAATACAAGTCAAAGGGACACAAATATCGGAAGTGATCCTGGATGGTTTTCAGGGTCTGAAGAAGAGGAAACTCTCCTTCAGGCCCTGGGATCCATATTCATGTAAAAAATAAAGAATAAAAATAAAAAATATGGATATACTCACCCTCGGACGAGCCCTGGCTGTCACCTCTGCAAACGTCTGCCTCCGTTCCTAAGAATGCAGAGTGAAGGACCTTCGATGATGTCGTGGCTTGTGATTGGTCGCATGACCGCTCACGCGACCAATTACAAGCCGCGACGTCATCACAGGTCCTACACTCACTGCATTCTTAGGAACGGAGGCTGGCGGTTGCACCGCTGAGGTCCAGGGTCTGTCGGAGGGGTGAGTATATCCATATTTTTTATTTTTATTCTTTATTTTTTACATGAATATGGATCCCAGGGCCTGAAGGAGAGTCTCCTCT
The DNA here is from genome assembly GCF_051348905.1 of Ranitomeya variabilis. Taxonomy (NCBI): domain Eukaryota; kingdom Metazoa; phylum Chordata; class Amphibia; order Anura; family Dendrobatidae; genus Ranitomeya; species Ranitomeya variabilis. Next base: position 873,763,193 of record NC_135233.1, read on the forward strand.
CCTCCAGACCCTGGGAACCATACGCACCGCACACACCTGGGAACTTATAGGAACTTCCGATTCCGATTTCCGATATCACAAAAACATCGGAACTCGGTAACAGAATTTTGATACAGCGAATATCGGCCGATAACCGATATTTGCAGTGTCGGAATGCTCAACACTATTAACAACCCTAGCTGGCCATGTGGTGTGTGACACATAAGCAAACCCATCTTGTTTCATTTATGAAGAAGGGACTCTTAAAGTCACAGAGCCTATTTTTACTGGTGCATCACGCGGCATTAATCTTCTTAAAGGGCCATTATTAAACAGTGGGTCTCCTAAACTGTTGTAGCCTATGCTGTGAGTGGATGGGCTGCCAAGAATTACAACGCAACACAATACCCCTTTCATAAGATGTCCAGGGGGGACTCCTGAAAAAGTGTTGCATTGAATTCAAGGCCTGCCCTGCTACCAATTCATATGCACCCCAATAAGCCTTTGAAGCCACATACTGGATGGGCCCCTGAAAATCCACTTCACAATATGCTTTTTGTACTCCATACTCCTTTGTTTTACACATTGGCAGCAAAGCCAGCCCCGCTGCACAGTCAGTCATATGCACCCAATTATATAATTTTATAATTTGGCACTCAACTTTTGTTTAATTTGAAGATTTTTAATGCAGTCCAGCAAAAATAAACAACGTTTCGGTCCTCACCGGACCTTCGTCAGGAACTGCGATACATGATCAAAGGGTGCATAATTAAATGAGAATATACATACATGACAATGTCATCGGTACAAAATCATTCGAAGGCACAAGTAACATAAATACAAAATCATAATAACACCAACAGTCAGTCTGGCGTGATCTCCGTGCTCAAAAGCAAAGGAAGAATAAATGGAGAAAAGAGAGACTGATTATCAAGAAGTACACCTGACTGCTAGGTGCTGTTTAAATCCCCAAATGGTGGAATATAGGATAGGCTACAGGGCTAGGTAATGTGGCTATATGAAGAGTACAGGGTATGGTGGCTCAGGTAAGTGGTAGGAGTGAGGAGACATACCATTGCTATGGTGGGAATAACCACTGTGTACTTGCGAGTACTGTAGTGGGTCCGTGACTGTGTATAGAGCCTAACCAAACAAAAGTAAAAAATAATGCAAAGGATAAGTGTAAGAATAATTTTATGGAATGCATATATGATGCATAGCTGTAGTAATTATGCCACTGACCAAAAACTCCAAGGTAAGGCAAAAGGTCACCATATTACTTTATAATGTGTCCCGAGGAACCTATAATCAAAATTAAAATGAAGGCATAATTTGTCATATGTACACAGCTGATGATTATGGGGAAAAAAAAGTTGGTTTGTATTGCTCACTGGTAGAGATCTGGTGCCTGGGTGAAGGCACTGCCTCCATGTGTGATAGTAGGTACACTCCCACCAGCCATCTGTTAGGGAGTATAGATGTAAGCTATAAGGCCCCAAGGTTTCTCTATGTAACGGATTCACCCTATTGACAACAATATTGTTAGTCCCGTTGGAGATGGATAAATGTGCGTCCCTACCAGTGGTGATTCAGTGGGCTGCGTAACGATCTCTCCAACGCGGCATCCACCGCTTGTTGCGTAAGCTATAGTGTCGGTGGGGCGCTGTATATAGAAAAGGGGCGGGACCAGACGCATCACAGGAAGTGACCTGTGTGCTCCACCCTGTGTAGACCAGTGTGTCAGCACCATGTTTGGTGAGATCAGTGCTGGATCTAATGCACTGTGCGCTGTATCCTGTATTATTATTATTATTATTATTATTTATTGTTATAGCGCCATTTATTCCGTGGCGTTTTACATGTGAGGAGGGGTATACATAATAGTCCTGTATGGACTTATATCCCAGGTGCCATCTTGGGTGGGATAGATGCTGGTATTACTGTGCGGTGAATAGAATAGCTAAGTGAGAACTAGTGGACAGTGTTCATTATAGCAGTCAGGTAGAAAAGGGATATTCCAGAAGTCCAGGAAAACGAATCAAAGAGAGGTTGCGTGGTGCATTCAATACAGGCGGCTCTGTGAGAAGAGAAAAGCAATGTGATTCATACAATGACTAACTGTATTCCACATTAAACAAACAGTATACAAACAGTATATATTGGGACGTGTGGCTCGCCTATACTAAGCATTGGAAGGCATAACCTTCATTAGTTTTGGACAGTACTGTAAATCTGAGTAAAACAAATACCCTTTTTGCCACATGACACATAGCATGAGAACACTAGATGTCCTTGTATTTAATACTGTTAACCAGTGTAGATGTTAGTAATGATAGAGGTCATAGATATATATCCAGTCAATCAAGAAACAGCTGACCTGTACACTCTGCTGTATATGCTCCCCCGAGCCATGAAGATTTTACTGCAATAAAGTTTTACCTGCACTGAAGATCGGTGAGTGCTGACATCTCCTTCCTTACTCATAGATATATATGTGAAGGGGTTAGGGTGGCCGTCATTATCATAGGAAGCACTGTAGGTCATACTCCCTATTGAGTCCCTTGGGAGAGAGAGTCTGTAGTAGATGAAACCAATAAGACTCCCTCTTCTTTAGTATTTGAATCCGATTACCCCCCTCCTTGGAACGGGAATTTTTTCTATGACGTGGAATTTCAATTGGGCAATTGTATGTCCTCTAGTGATAAAATGAAATGGGATCGGAAGAAACATGTTCTTGCAACATATAGTAGATTTATGTTTTGAGATGCGATCTTTTATAGGTTGTGTCGTTTCTCCTATATACAAAAGACCACAGGGACACTAGATCAAGTATAATACGTAGAAGGAGTCACACGTGGAGTAGTCCTTAAATGTATGCTTCTTACCTGAGTGTGGGTGATAAAAGCAATCACCCTTTTGTACATTATTACACTGGTTACAGTGCAGACATGGATATGTGCCCACCTTGGGTGAGTGGAGGAACCTCTGTGTGGCGAGCGAGTCCTGGTTTTTATGTCTGCTCGTACTAGTGAATCTCTAATGTTAGGAGGGCATTTATAGCATGGTAGAAATGGGTTATGAAATTTCCTAACGTAAGGGTATGCTATCTTAAGGATATTCCAATATTTCCTTATTGTGCCATGTAGAATGTGTACATAAGGGTTGTACATATGTACCAAAGGTATATGTTTCTCCACCGAACTACGCAGTTTCTCTGATTGTCTAAAAAGCTCACCTGTTTGTTGTCATGGGTCAAGGTAAAAGTGAGGCCTGGCCAGGCTGGATTTAATTTGGAGAAAAAGAGTTCCAAGGAATCAAGTGGGCCGGTCCAAATGCAAAAGACATCGTCTATGAATGTTCTCCAAACCAAACAATAGTCCTTAAAGAGGGGGTTTGTATACACCACTTCTTCCTCAAACGTAGCCATGTAGCAATTTGCATACGGCGGTGCTACATTTGACCCCATAGCGGTCTCCTTCGTCTGTAGATAAAAACTGTCCTCAAACATAAAATAGTTTCTAGTCAGCAGTACCAATGTAAGGAGCTTAAGGCTCAGTTCAACCACGCCGGGGCCTATGTTAGAAGTAGCAAGGAGGCGCTCAACACAGGCTATTCCTTGTTGGTGAGGGATGGATGTGTATAAATCTTTTACATCAAGTGACTCCAATATGGAGGTAGCAGGTATTTGGCCGAGATTCCGAATGGTCTGTAAAAAATCGCTAGTGTCAAGAAAGAATGAAGGTGCCCGTCGTGTCAAAGGTGTCAGTATTTTTTCTAGGAATATGGAAAGTGGAGCCAAAATAGGCTCAGTGGATGCAACTATAGTTGAGCGACTTTTACTTATTTAGGATCGAGTAGGGTTTCGCGAAACTAGACTTTGTCAAAAGTCGGGTCGGGTGAAATCGGCCGATTATTGCGAAAAGTAGTGGGCCGACCGAAACACGAAACCCAATGCAAGTCAATGGGGAATCAAAGTGGGCAGTGAGTGGAGTACAGGAAAACACCTACAGTTCCCATTTTAATGCCAAAAACAATTCTTGTTACTTAAGCTTGTCAATCTTAATTTACCTTATAATAATAGTTAGTCATTGAAAATTGGGGGTCATTTGGCTAAAGTTGTGGGGGGTAGGGCTGGTTCAAGTTTTTCGCGGGCCCAGGAAACGCGGACTATGTCGCGGTGGTGGAGCAGGGAGAGGTAAGTATTTAAACTTTGCAAGTGCTGTGATCCTGAGCAAGCAGGGGGTCCACTTGTTTGCATTGGCACTGGCACAGGGCCCCTCAAAGTATGGCGGTGTGTTTGACGGAGGGGGCGCCTTCCACCGGCAGAGACACTTTTGCGTACTATGAGGGGCCCTGTGCCAGTGACGTCGCCAATGAGTATGCCCCCCCACCTGATGAAGGAACCTGCACTTTCATCTGCACCTTCCTCTTTGTCCCCGTGTAAGGTGGTATAGTATGCGGGAAGGGGAACCTGACTTTCAGCAGGGTCAGATTCTGGCTGTGTAGAGTGCAAGGGGAATGTAGTGGTCTGGGTCAATGTACCAGCAGACTCATCTAGCAGTGGCTGGGCAATGGGCAGGATGAGGAGGAAACACAGATATAGGCCCAAATAATAAAGTATAAACAGGCGGAATTGCTTTATTCATTGGAGGAAAACTGTAATGAGTAGCAGACACAGTTAGTAGGCCCAAGTAATAAAGTGGGCCAAATGCAGTTCAAAATTGGTAACAGGAGCAAACAGGCGGCACTGCTTTGTTCAGTGGAGGAGAACAACAAGGAGTGGCAGACACCGTTAGTAGGCCCAACCAAACAAGTAGGCCAAATGCAGTTTAATATTCGAAACAGGAGTAAACAGGCGGCATATCTTTGTGCAGTGGAGGACAGCTGTAATGAGTGGCGCAGACACAGTTTGTAGGCTCACATTAAAAAAGTAGGCTCCAAGCAGTTCAAAAATGGTAACAGGAGTAAACTGGCGGCATTGGTTTATTCAGAGGAGGTCAACTGTAAGGAGTGGCGCAGACAGACTTAGTAGGCCTAAAATAAAAAAGTAGGCTCAATCCAGTTCAAAATTGGTTACAGGAGTATGCAGTACGCGGGCGGCATAGCGTTGTTCAGCGGAGGACAACTGTAAGGAGTGGCTGACACAGTAGGCCAAAATAATAAAGTGAGGTAAATGTCTGCCAAAAAATGTTCATAAATAAACAGGTGGCATAGCTAGGTACAGGGGTGGGCTCCTCTGCTGAGTAGCAGACAGTGGTAGTTGGCGCAAAGTATTAACTGGTCTAAATTGTGGCCAGGGCCCCTGTATATTTTTACTATTATCTATCATTTCAACAAATTTGTATTGGCAGTGCCATTGAAGGATTTAACAGCACAGCCTACACAGTGGTGGAGCACAGAGAGGTAAGTTTTGCAAGTGGTAGAGCACTGTTCGACCTGGGGGGAACACTCACTCGTGGGTGGTGGTACTGGCACAGGGCCCCTCATATTACGACAGTGTGTCTGACATTGGTTGTGCACCACCACCATCAGAGACACTTCGTTGTACTATGAGGGACCCTGTGCCAGTGCCGTCGCCAAAGAGTGGGCACACCCACCTGTCCAGGCAAACGGCACTCGCACGGGTGCTTGGCTAGGTGGTGACCACGGCCCTGTAGGGGGAGTCAGGCCACTTAGGGTGGAAAAAAATGGCCTATGGTAGACATTCTGCAGCTGCAAATGGAGGAATTGGAGCAGTCAGTAAGAGGAGGCCAAAAGCAAGACATTTTTCAGGCAAGCTACGTGTCAGCAGGGAAAGGTGGGGCAAAATAATTGGAAATCCATGATTGGTTCATTTTAATGAAAAAAAAAAACACCATAACACAGGCAGATATGCTTACCTGTTCAGGGCCTCCAACAATTGCACTAACCAGGGTGCACCAGGCCCAAGTAGAGATAGCAAATACACAGGTGCAAATAATACTAATGCAGCCAAACTACAATCAGGAATTGGCCGCTTGGAGCACCCGTGCAAAAAATAGACTGTATGTGGCATGTTCACACAGGAATGCAAAGTATATGGTGCAAAGCCTATTAATGACGCCATATGTATAGCGGGCTAACCATGATGCATCCTGTGTGAACAAACGCCACAGTGTACAGAGCCATCTAGGGCCCAGTCACACCCTGGAAAAAAACACAGTGCGTTGTATAGTTGACCGATGCACAGTGACACCATCTGCAGCAAATTGATGCTGCAGATCTCTGGAGGTGGCCTGAGGATTGTCCTTGACTGATCTCACCATTCTTCTTCTCTGCCTTTCTGATGTTTTTCTTGGCCTGCCACTTCTGGCCTTAACAAGAACTGTACCTGTGTTCTTCCATTTCCTTACTATGTTCCTCACAGTGAAAATTGACAGGTTAAACCTCTGAAACAGCTTTTTGTATCCTTCCCCTGAACAACTAAGTTGAATAATCTTTGTTTTCAGATCATTTGACAGTTGTTTTGAGGAGCCCATGATGCCACTCTTCGGAGGAGATTCAAACAGGAGAACAACTTGCAAGTGGCCACTTTAAGTAGCTATTCTCATGATTGCATACACCTAGCTATGAAGTTCAAAGCTCAATGAGGTAACAAAACCAAAAAAAGTGCTTTAGTAAGTCAGTAAAAAGTAGGTATGAGTATTTAAAACAAGAAAATGATAAGGGTGCCCATACTTATGTACCTGTCAAATTTTGTTTGAATGCAGATTGCACATTTTCTGTTAGTACAATAAAACTCATTTCAAGGCAGAAACATTACTGTGTCCAACAGTTATTAGATATATGAAACTGAAATAGCTGTTGCAAAAAGAACAATTTTTATAAAACATTAAGCGTAAGATTAATAGGGGTGCCCAAACTTTTTCATATGACTGTATTAGTAGCGCAATAATATCTGATTAGTATGCTTGCAAATCTATGATTTTTCAACCCAAAAACACCAGGCAAGCCTTAGCCTGACTTAACAGACTGTATTCAATTTTGGGGGGCTTTTTTGTGAAGCTAACTTATGCAAAATAGTGCTGTATATAAGTAGAGTAGCAGACAGCAAAAAAAGTGGTCCACTGGCCTACAATGCCCAAACTTGGAGTACGCAGATATATGAGGGCTGTCACGGAAATACCACACTGGCAAATATGTGGCCTTTTAAAAAAAAAAATTATGCTAAATAGTGCTGTATATAACTAGAGTATCAGACAGCAAAAACAGTGGTACACCGGCCTAAAATGCCCAAACTTGGAGCACGCAGATATATGTGACCTTCTTTGGTGAATTTAAAACACCAAAAAAAATGTTGAAGAACAAGGCTAGCACACACAACTATGCTACATATGTCTAAAAAGCTATGATTTTTAAACAGGCCTCAGTCTAACAGAACTGACTGTATTTTTTTGGGGGGAATTAATTTTTGGGAAAAAATAATTGCAACTAGGTATATAGTAAAGAAGCTGCAGCAGCAGACAGTTATGGAGCTTTGGGAGGGATGCAGTGGGAGCAATGTACGCACATACAGTGCCTGCCGGCCTTGCACTGATGTGGATATGCTTTGATCTGCCTACCTAGCGCTGCAATATCGAGAACCACAAATTAGCCCTATAAAGGACTGTTGGTTTCTCACGGGTTGTAGATTTAAGAGTTGCAGACCTACACTAACTATAAAAACCACGATTCTGACCCTATCTCGGCAGCAGCTCTCCCTACTCTTGCTGAAACCAGAGCAGAATGCAGCGAGCAGGGCGGCACCAGGTCTCCTATACTCGGGATGATACTGTGTGGCCAAGCCAATCACTGCACGACCACAGCAAAGATGGCCGCGGTGTTTCATGGCCTGGCAGACAATCCCTGCAGTGTGATTGGGTCTCTAAAGACCACCAAAAATGTTTGGTGGAGACACCAGTTACTGCCGAATAATCCTGGAAATGCTCACTGCTCGCCGAGTACACTGAACATAGTGATACTCGGGTGAGTAACGAATAGTGGCGAGCACATTCGCTCATCACTAATGATTAGGGTTGAGCGAAACGGGTCGGCCATTTTCAGAAGTCGCCGACTTTTGGCAAAGTCGGGTTTCATGAAACCCGACCCGACCCCTGTGTGGGGTCGGCCATGAGGTCGGCGATCTTCTGAATCTGGTATCGGAATTCCGATACCGAGTTCCGATATGTTTGCGATATCGGAAATCGGTATCGGAATCCACATTTAAGTGTAAAATAAAGAATTAAAATAAAAAATATTGATATACCCACCTCTCCGGAGGCCCCTGGACATCGCCGCTGGTAACCGGCAGCCTTCTTTGCTTAAAATGAGCGCCTTCCATGACGTCACGGCTTCTGATTGGTCGCATGCCGCTCATGTGACCGCCACGCGACCAATCACAAGCCATGACGTAATTCTCAGGTCCTAAATTCCTCATTCTAGGAAATCCGAGAAAAATGTCATTTGCATAATAATTTGGAACATGGTGTACAGCACTATTTTGCATAAAAAAATACAGGCCACATATTTGGCAGTGTGGTATCTCTGTGACAGGCCTCATATATCTGCGTGCTCCAAGTTTGGGTATTTTAGGCTGGTATTCCAGTGTTTTTCCTGTCTGTTACTCTAGTTCTATTCAGCACTATTTAGCAGACCCCCCAAAAAATACAGGCCACATATCTGGCAGTGTGGTATCTCCGTGACAGGCATCATATATCTGTTTGCTCCAAGTTTGGGCATTTTAGGCCGGTAATTTAATCTTTTTCCTGTCTGTTACTCTAGTTACATACAGCACTATTTTGCATAAAAAAAAAAAAAATACAGGCCACATATTTGGCAGTGTGGTGTGTCCGGGAAAAGCATCATATATCTGTGTGCTCAAAGATTGGGCATTTTAGTCTGGTATTGCAGTGTGTTTCATGTGTGTTATTATTATTTATTTATATAGCACTATTAATTCCATGGTGCTGTACATGAGAAAGGGGTTACATACAGAATTCTAGATATTGTTTACAGTAAACAAGTTTACAATGACAGACTGGTACAGAGGGGAGAGGACCCTGTCCTTTCGGACTTACATTCTATGGGATAATGTGGAAGAGATAGAAGGTATGGGGTGCAGCAGCTCTGGTGGTGGTGAGGCATCAGCTTGGGTGGCGGTGAGGCGGCAGCTCGGGTGGTGGTGAGGTGGCAGAATGGTTATTGCAGGCTGCAGGCTTTCCTGAAGAGATGGGTTTTTACGTTCCATCTGAAGGATCCGATGGTGGTGGATAATCGGACATGTTGAGGCATGGAATTCCAGAGGATGGGGGATATTCAGGAGAAATCTTGGAGGCGGTTGTGTGAGGAACGAATAAGTGTGGAGGAGAGTAGGAGGTCTTAGGAGGATCGAAGATTACATGAGGGAAGATATTGGGAGATTAGTTCAGAGATATAGGGAGGGGACAGTGTTATGGACCTGGTGGTTAGGAGCACCCGGAATGACCTGATGGTTAAACTAGAAATAGGGACAAGCTCTGGGGAAGTGGGAACTCTGCTGACCGCAAACCCTACTCCTATCACACACACTAGAAATAGCTGTGGAGCGTACCTAACTCTCCCTATACGCCTCTTCACAGACTAAGAGCTAACTACCCCTAAAGATAGAAATAGAAGCCTTACCTTGCCTCAGAGAAATTCCCCAAAGGAAAAGGCAGCCCCCACATATATTGACTGTGAGTTAAGAGGAAAGTCACAAACACAGGAATGAAACAGGTTTTAGCAAAGGAGGCCAGTCTTCACTAAATAGTCAGAGGATAGAAAAGGGAACTATGCGGTCAGCACAAAAAACTACAAAAACCACGCAGAGTATGCAAAAAGACCTCCACACCGACTCACGGTGTGGAGGTGCAACTCTGCACCCCCAGAGCTTCCAGCTAGCAAGGAAATATCATGGTAGCAAGCTGGATTAGAACTTAGAATGTACTAAGAAATATATTCATAAAGCAATGAACAACAAATGAACTAGCAGGGACTTAGCTTCTGCTGGAGTAGACAGGTCATCAGAGAAGTCCAAGAGAGATCTGAACCAATACTGAGACATTGACAGCTGGCAAGAAGTAACAATCTGAGTGGAGTTAAATAGGGAAGCCAGCATAGAAATAAACGAGGGCAGCTGAGCAAGCCAACCTCAAGGACCAGCAGTTCCACTCAAAGCCACCAGAGGGAGTCCAAGAACAGAACTCACCAAAGTACCATTCATGACCCCAGGAGGGAGTCCGAGAACGGAATTCACAACAGTCAGGGTCAAGAAGCGGCAGAATCGTATTGCCAGAAATTTAGAAAATGGTCTGTGCTTACTAAATGGAATGAGGATGCTTTGGCGGCAATTTTCAGAAAGGGTCTTTCTGAATCCGTTAAAGATGTTATGGTGGGGTTCCCCACCCCTTCAGGTCTGAGTGATTCAATGTCTCTGGCCATTCAAATTGATCGGCGCTTGCGTGAGCGCAGAGTTGTGCACACTATGGCGTTGTCTTCCGAGCGGAGTCCTGAGCCTATGCAGTATGATAGGATTGTGTCTAGAGCTGAACTACAAGGATTCAGACATCAGAATGGGTTGTGCTTTTACTGCGGCGATTCTGTTCATGTTATTTCTGATTGCCCTAAGCGTGCCAAGAGAATAGCTAATTCCGTTACCATCAGTACTGTACAACCTAAATTTCTGTTATCTGTGTCCCTGATCTGCTCATTATCGTCATTTTCTGTCATGGCATTTGTGCATTCAGGCGCCGCTTTAAATTTAATGGACTTAGAATTTGCCAGATGTTGTGGTTTTCCCTTACAACCTTTGCAGAGTCCTATCCCTTTGAGGGGCATTGATGCTACACCATTGGCTAAAAATATACCTCAGTTTTGGACACAGTTAACCATGTGCATGTCGCCAGCCCATCAGGAAGATTGTCGTTTCCTGGTGTTGCATAATTTGCATGATGCTATTGTGCTGGGGTTTCCATGGTTACAGGTACATAATCCGGTGTTGGATTGGAAATCTATGTCTGTGACTAGTTGGGGTTGTCAGGGGGTTCATGATGACGTTTCTTTGATGTCAATTTCCTCCTGACCCTCTTCTGAAATTCCTGAGTTTCTGTCAGATTTCCAGGATGTTTTCGATGAGCCCAAGTCCAGTTCCCTTCCACCACATAGGGACTGTTATTGTGCTATCGACTTGATTCCAGGCTGTAAGTTCCGTAAAGGCCGACTTTTCAACCTGTCTGTGCCTGAACATGCCGCCATGCGGAGTTATGTTAAGGAGTCTTTGGAGAAGGGGCATATTCGGCCATCTTCTTCTCCATTGGGAGCAGATTTTTTTTTTGTTGCCAAGAAGGATGGCTCCTTGAGACCCTGTATTGATTATCGCCTCTTGAATAAGATCACGGTCAAATTTGAATACCCTTTGCCTTTGCTTTCTAATTTGTTTGCCAGGATTAAGGGGGCTAGTTGGTTTACTAAGATTGACCTTCGAGGGGCATATAATCTTGTTCGTATTAAGCAGGGTGACGAATGGAAAACTGCGTTTAATACGCCCGAGGGCCATTTTGAATATCTTGTGATGCCATTCGGACTCTCTAATGCCCCATCTGTGTTTCAGTCCTTCATGCATGATATATTTCGGAATTATCTTGATAAATTCATGATTGTATATTTGGATGATATTTTGATTTTTTCAGATGATTGGGAGTCTAATGTTAAACAAGTCAGGATGGTATTTCAGGTCCTTCGTGATAATGCCTTGTTTGTGAAGGGGTCTAAGTGCCTCTTTGGAGTACAGAAGGTTTCTTTTTTGGGCTTCATTTTTCTCCATCATCTATAGAAATGGATCCGGTTAAGGTTCAGGCCATTCATGATTGGATCCAGCCCACATCCATGAAGAGCCTTTAGAAATTTTTGGGCTTTGCTAATTTTTATCGCCGTTTCATTGCCAACTTCTCCAGTGTGGTTAAACCCCTGACCGATTTGACGAGGAAGGGCGCTGATGTAACGAATTGGTCCTCTGAGGCTGTTTCTGCCTTTCAGGAGCTTAAGCGCCGATTTCCTTCTGCCCCTGTGTTGCGTGAGCCGGATGTTTCTCTTCCTTTTCAGGTTGAGGTTGACGCTTCTGAGATTGGGGCAGGGGCCGTTTTGTCTCAGAAGAATTCTGATGGTTCCTTGATGAAACCATGTGCCTTCTTTTCTCGAAAGTTTTCGCCTGTGGAACGCAATTATGATGTCGGCAATCGTGAGTTGTTGGCTATGAAGTGGGCATTTGAGGAGTGGCGACATTGGCTTGAGGGGGCCAAGCACCGTATTGTGGTCTTGACCGATCATAAGAATCTGATTTACCTCGAGTCTGCCAAACGGCTGAATCCTAGACAGGCCCGATGGTCCCTGTTTTTCTCCCATTTTGATTTTGTTTTCTCGTATCTTCCGGGTTCTAAGAATGTTAAGGCTGATGCACTCTCTAGGAGTTTTTTGCCTGATTCCCCTGGGGTTCTTGAGCCGGTCGGCATTCTGAAGGAGGGGGTGATTCTTTCTGCCATCTCCCCTGATTTGCGACGGGTTCTTTAGGAGTTTCAGGCTGATAAACCTGATCGCTGTCCAGTGGGGAAACTGTTTGTTCCTGACAGATGGACTAGTAAAGTGATTTCTGAGGTTCACTGTTCTGTGTTGGCTGGCTATCCTGGGATTTTTGGTACCAGAGATTTGGTTAGTAGGTCCTTTTTGGTGGCCCTCTTTGTCACGGGATGTGCAGTCCTGTGGGACTTGTGCGTTCTTGTGGGTTCTTTTGTGCAGTCCTGTGGGACTTGTGCGCGGGCCAAACCTTGCTGCTCCCACGCCAGTGGGTTGCTTTTGCTTTTGCCGGTCCCTGAGAGGCCTTGGACGCATATTTCTATGGATTTTATTTCGGATCTTCCTGTTTCCCAGAGTATGTCGGTTATCTGGGTGGTTTGTGACCGGTTTTCTAAGATGGTTCATTTGGTACCTTTGCCTAAATTGCCTTCCTCTTCTGAGTTGGTTCCGTTGTTTTTTCAGCATGTGGTTCGTTTGCATGGCATTCTGGAGAATATTGTGTCCGATAGAGGTTCCCAGTTTGTTTCTATGTTCTGGCGGTCCTTTTGTGCTAAGCTGGACATTGATTTGTCTTTTTCCTCCGCATTTCATCCTCAGACAAACAGCCAAACCGAGCGAACTAACCAGACTTTGGAAACTTATTTGAGATGCTTTGTGTCTGCCGATCAGGATGATTGGGTGGCTTTCTTGCCATTGGCCGAGTTTGCCCTTAATAATCGGGCTAGTTCTGCTACCTTGGTTTCACCCTTCTTTTGTAATTCTGGGTTTCATCCTCGTTTTTCTTCAGGGCAGGTTGAGTCTTCCGATTGTCCTGGAGTGGACTCTGTAGTTGACAGGTTGCAGCAAATTTGGGCTCATGTTGAGCACAATTTGGTGTTGTCTCAGGAGGAGGCTCAGTGTTTTGCTAACCGTCGTCGACGTGTGGGTTCCCGGCTTCGGGTTGGGGATTTGGTCTGGTTGTCTTCCCGTCATGTTCCTATGAAGGTTTCTTCCCCGAAGTTCAAGCCTCGGTTTATTGGTCCTTATAGGATTTCTGAGATTATCAATCCAGTGTCTTTTCGTTTGGCCCTTCCAGCCTCTTTTTCCATCCATAATGTTTTTCATAGATCTTTGTTGCGGAAATATGTGGTGCCCATGGTTCCCTCTGTTGATCCTCCTGCCTCGGTGTTGATTGATGGGGAGTTGGAGTATGTTGTTGAGAAGATCTTGGATTCTCATTTTTCAAGACGGAGGCTTCAGTATCTTGTCAAGTGGAAGGGTTATGGCCATGAGGATAATTCTTGGGTTGTTGCCTCCGATGTTCATGCTGACAATTTGGTTCGTGCCTTCCATTTGGCTCGTCCTGATCGGCCTGGGGGCTCTGGTGAGGGTTCGGTGACCCCTCCTCAAGGGGGGGTACTGTTGTGAATTCTGTTGTGAATTCTGCTCTTGGGCTCCCTCCGGTGGTTATAAGTGGTAGTGCTGCTGTTTTTCCTTCACAGCAGTCATCAGGTGCGTCCACTTCGGACGGGGCTATTTAGTCTGGCTTCACCCTTTAGTGAGTGCCAGTTGTTCATTGTTTCTGGAGGATTCACATCCCTTCCTGGTCGCTCCTGCTTGCTGTTCATTTCTACAAGATAAGTTCTGCTTGTTTTGCTGCCCACATGTTGTGGGCCTCATTGTTCAGTGCATTGCATGTTTTTTCTTGTCCAGCTTAATCTGTGTAAGGATTTATGCAGCTTAGCTGGAATCTCTGGAGAAGCAGAAATACCCCCCATGTCTTTAGTTAGATGTGGAGTTTTTTGTATTTTCTGTGGTGGACATTTTCCTAGTATTTTAATACTGACCGCATAGTTCTCTGTCCTATCTTTTCTATCTAACTAGATTGGCCTCCTTTGCTAAATCCTGTTTTCAGCCTGTGTATGTTTATTCCTCTCCTCTCACAGTCAATATTTGTGGGGGGCTGCCTATCCTTTGAGAATTTTCTCTGAGGCAAGATAGTTTTCCCTTTTCTATCTATAGGGTTAATTAGTCCTCCGGCTGTGTCGAGGTGTCTAGGATTGGTAGGTACATCCCGCGGCTACTTCTAGTTGCGGTGTTAAGTCCAGGGTCTGAAGTCAGTACAGTCACCACATTCTCCAGAGTACGTCTCATGCCACTCCTAGGCCACCAGATCATATCACTGAACCATCCGTCTGCACTGTGGGCTCAACGTCAAGAAATGATATCGCCTGTTGGTGAAAGTTGTAGGTCAATGTGATGTGATGTTGGATTCGTTGTGATGCAACACTGACATAAAATTATATAGCTCTTCAACTGTTCCCTGCTAAATAAACAGAATATCATCATAACAAAACCATCCAAGGATCTGCGGAACGACATGTGCACTGTCCATCACGAAACTCCGTTCTCAATAGCCAAGAAATAAATTGACATATGATGGCACAGAGGCTGCTCCCATAGCAGTCCCGCATTTCTGTAAAAAGAAGCGATCCTTGTGAGTCGGTATGAATCGCAACAAATTCAACACCAGTTCACGTCTGTCAACATCCAAATTACTAGATTCCAAATAGAATTGTACAGCTCTCATGCCATCTTCATGGAGTATACTTGTATATAGAAAGTCAATATCAGCCACAACAAGAAATTTATCTGAATCAAGAGACAGGCCATCCAACTGCCGCAGAACATCCGTAGTGTCACTGACATAGGAGGGCAAAGTTTTCACCTGTGATTTTGAATAATGTTCAATAAATTTACATATAGGGTCACACAGCCCTCCAATGCCAGAGACTGTCGGACGATTATGCTTTGTGGACCATGGGCAAAAGATAGAATGTGGAGACAACAGGAAACTTTATATTAAGACTAGTGTGGAGCGATACCGTCCGATACTTGAAAGTATCGGTATCGGATAGTATCGGCCGATACCCGAAAAGTATCGGATATCGCCGATACCGATACCCGATACCAATACAAGTCAATGGGACACCAAGTATCGGAAGGTATCCTGTATGGTTCCCAGGGTCTGAATGAGAGGAAACTCCCCTTCAGGCCCTGGGATCCATATTAATGTGTAAAATAAAGAATAAAAATAAAACATATTGATATACTCACCCTCTGACGCGCCCTGGTTGTAACCGCCAGCCTCCGTTCATAAGAATAAGCGCTTGAAAGTCCTTAGATGACGTCGCGGCCTGTGATTGGTCGCGGAGCGGTCACGTGACCGCAGCGCGACCAATCCCAAGCCGTGACGTCATCTAAGGTCTTTCAAGCGCTTGAAAGGGAATGAATAGAACATGTGCACTGCGGCTCCATTGTGGACCCCCATGATCAACAAATTACAATCCCATTTTGTGTATATGTGAAAACTTATTTTCCCCTGGATAATCCCTGTAATTGAGCTTTATTGACGTTCTCCCAGTGAAACCCTTCAAAGCCACATTTCCAAAGTTGTAAATGGCCATATTCATTAACCTGTCATTGTCCATTATGTGTATATTACATCCAGACGCCATGAATAAACAGCCATCAAAGCCTCAGTCTGTGTTAATATGTTATTCCAAATGTTCCATCTTGTTATCCCATTTATGATGATGATTGACCTCACTCGGTGCGTAGCTTCAAAGTGTCTGCAGCTGACGTAGAAAGGAAACATATGGAGGTCTGTGCCATCGTCCTCTCTTGCACCCTTTCATCTTACATTTCAGCACCAGTTTATCTATGAAGATTGTGGTGAGCTAATAGTGAAAAGTGAGAGCCAAGAGAAACCATGTTATACATCAGCATGAATCCCGGGGGAAGGACACAGGCTGCTTGCTACAATCTGACCGCATCAGAACAAAACATGCTGAATGTTAGAGAAAACAGAGCGAGATGGGCGCAAAATGCAATGTATCCACACCGAAATATTATCACGTGGCTCCAATATGTTATTACTGCCGCCGTCCTGCTGACGGACTATGGACAATAACCTACTTATAGGAACAAATCCAAGCTCATGGGTTGTAAAGCACAACTGCATCAAAAAGCTAGAAAGTTATTACTGTATGGAAAATATCAAATCTGCACAAGTTCTTTATGCTGCAAGTGTAAAATCTTATATACAGTATACGGGGCTCTACTTATCACTAATCACGTCACGGCCTGTGATTGGTCACGGAGCGGTCACGTGACCGCCACGCGACCAATCACAAGCCGCAACGTCATCTAAGGTCTTTCAAGCGCTTGAAAGACCTTAGATGACGTCACGGCTTGCGATTGGTAGCATTGCGGTCACGTGACCGCTCCACGACCAATCAAGGCCGCGATGTCATCTAAGGACTTTCAAGCGCTCATTCTTATGAACGGAGGCTGGTGGTTACAACCAGGGCGCGTCAGAGGGTGAGTATATCAATATTTTTTATTTTTATTCTTTATTTTACACATTAATATCGATCCCGATACCGATTCCCGATACCACAAAAGTATCGGATCTCGGTATCGGAATTCCGATACCGCAAGTATCGGCCGATACCAGGTACTGGTGATATAGGTATCGGAATGCTCAACACTAATTAAGACCATCGAGGACCTTCTTGGAAATTATCCCTCTCTCACATGCAATCTCCAAAATAGACATCAATTTGTCCTTAAATTGAGCAAGAGGATTGCATGTCAATTGGGAATATGTTTCTTTATTTCTAAGTTGCTTAAAAGCTTCCCTCTCTACCTCTCCACCAGTCAAATCACCACATTCCTCCCCCCTTATCTGCTGGTTTAATCACTACTTCATCTAGCCTGCTTAATTCCTACAAAGCTACTAACTGTTGGGGAAAAAAAGTTTAAAATCTTCCGTCATCAACCTCGTGAAAATCTCCACTTGTGGACAAAGAGATAGGGGGGAAACGTGGTAGATCTATAGAAGATTGAGGGTAGAGAGGTACCTGTAAATCAAGAAATGCACTCCCATTCCTGTGCCTCTAGTTTCTCAATCGCTTCCTGTTCCAAACAACCATGATGTCAGTGACCCTGTACTGATATGCGCGGGTCAGTGACGTCATAGGGGAGCTTCCTGTGACCTGCACCGCCATTTTGTTGCTGTGTGTGAAGCTATTTCTGGATCCCGTCTTCGGATACATGCGCTTCAATCGGCAACATATTCAACACCTTTCATGTGGGTATTTAAGGAGGCAGATCACACCGCAGCAGCCCCCATAAGGAACCCTCGTGAAACGCAGGTCTGGGCGGTGTGAGCGACACTGCATGCAGTTATGGATAAGAGTAATGTGGAGATATGACCTGGTGGCATCTCAGGCTGGGATAGGTATACATATAAATACACTTTGCACAAAAAGAAAAAAAAAAGAAAAAAAAGAGCATGACCCGCACCTCCAAAAATCATACATTGATCTAAAGCCGCAAGGCAAAAATGTATATAACTGAACATGAGGCTCTTAGTTTAACATTCTGATCAGACTGTATGAAGCCCACTGCCACGCCATGGCAAATCTCGTAGTGGGTCCTACCGCCCTAATGGAGCGGAGCTGTGTGGCGACAACCGCCACAGGGGTAATGCACCAGCAGGGCAGACGGCCTGCTGCCCTACAGCACCCATACTGCAAGACTGAGTCCCCATAACTCCAGATCGCGCCGCCCCACCAGAACAATGCCATAGCAACAATGGCTGCCACACAGCACCCACACCAAAATGAAAGGAGCATTGAAACTCACCTTCTACCAGCTCTTCAGTGAGAGCCAAAATGAGCTAGACCCCTTACTTTGCAGTCTCCTGCTAATTAAAATCACCTATGCCAAACGGGAGGAGTGTTGGTCTAAGAAAGAGACAAGAACATGCTTTGCACAAAAAAAAAAGAAAAAAAAGAGCATGAATCGCACCTCCAAAAATCATACGTTGATCTAAAACTGCTAGGCAAAAATTTATATAACTGAACATGAGGTTCTTAGTTTAACATTCTGATGAAACTGTATGAAGCCCACTGCCACGTCACGGCAAACCTCGTGGTGGGTCCTACCACTCTAAAGTAAATACCTCACTTGGGGATCTACTATGTCCTTGCTGATATGACTATTCGGGCCTTATGGACTTTACTACTGCACTGTCACTTTATGGATACTTAATGTTTACAACTCCTGGCAAAAATTATGGAATCACAGGCCTTGGAGGATGTTCATTCAGTTGTTTAATTTTGTAGAAAAAAGCAGATCACAGACATGGCACAAAACCAAAGTCATTTCAAATGGCAACTTTCTGGCTTTATGAAACACTAAAAGAAATCAAGAACAAAAAATGTGGTAGTCAGTAATGGTTACTTTTTTTAACCCCTTAGTGACGGAGCCAAATTTTTGAAATCTGACCAGTGTCACTTTATGGAGTAATAACTCTGCAACGCTTCAACAAATCCAAGTGATTTTCAGACTGTTTTTTTGTGACACATTATACTTTATGATAATGGTAAATTTAGGTCGATATATTTTGTGTTTATTTATAAAAAATATCAAAAATTTGAGATAAATGTTAAAAAAATTAGCAATTTTCAAAATTTGAATAATTATCCCTTTAATCCAGATAGTCATACCACAGCAAACCATTAATAAATAAAATTTCCCACATGTCGCCTTTACATCAGCACCATTGATAAAATGTTATTTTATTTTGTTAGCATTTTAGGAGGTTTAAAAATATAGCAGCAATTTTTCATTTTTTCAAGGGAATTTACAAAATTTATTTTTTTAGGGACTTATCCATGTTTCAAGTGACTTTAGGGGTCCCATATATTGGGAAACCCCCAAACGTGATACCATTTTAAAAACAGCACCCCCTAACATATTGAAAACTGCTGTCAGGTAGTTTATTAACCCTTCAGGTGCTTTACAGGAATTAATGAAAAGTGGTATGACAGAAATGAAAATGTGTATTTTTACCACCTAAATGCCTCCAACTTCTGAACAGAATACTATAGCCGTCAGACGCTAAGGCCACTATTTGGTCGTGAATTGCAATTGCAAACATCAGGGCCACACAATAATGATCTGAGGGCACCAATTGGGATAAATAGGAAGCCCCCACACTCTGTTATCCATTTATACTGATGTAGTCACTATTGACAGCAGCATCTATGGGGTTAAACAGATTTAGACGGTGCAAACACTGATCGTGGCTGATACAGCAAGTTGTCAGCTATAGTGGGTGACCAGAAAAATGCACACAGGAAAATTGCCCACATGAAAAATGCACACAGGAAAAATGCACACAGGAAAATTCCCCACACGGAAAATTCCCCACACGGAAAATTCCCCACATGGAAAATTCCCCACACGGAAAATTCCCCACATGGAAAATTCGCTATAGTGTACAGTGGACAGCTGCTGGATTGTCACCTGTATGGGGAGGCTAGTCTCTTATCTCAGGTCAGTTAAAAGACGTATTAGTGGTCATTAAGGGGTTAACCAAGCATAGGGAAAAATGATGGAGTCACTCAATTCTGAGGAAAAAATAATGGAATCATGGAAAATAAACAAACAAAAAAACACTCCAAAACATCACTAGTATTTTGTTGCACCACCTCTGGCATTATTAACAGCTTGCAGTCTCTGAGGCATGGACTTAATGAGTGCCAAGCTGTACTCTTCATCAATCTGGCTCCAACTTTCTCTGATTGCTGTTGCCAGATCAGCTTTGCAGGTTGGAGCCTGGTCATGGACCATTTTCTTCAACTTCCACCAAAGATTTTCAATTAGATTGAGATCCGGACTATTTGCAGGCCATGACATTGACCTTGTGTCTTTTTTCAAGGAATGTTTTCATAGTTTTTGCTCTATGGCAGGATGCATTATCATCTCGAAAAATTATTTCATCATCCCCAACCATCCTTTCAATTGACGAGATTAGAAAAGTGTCCAAAATAGCAACATAAACTTGTGCATTTATTGAAGGTGTAATGGCAGCCAGTGCCTTTACCTGACATGCAGCCCCATATCATCAATGACTGTGGAAATGTACATGTTCTCTTCAGGCAGTCATCTTTATAAATCTCATTGGAATGGCACCAAACAAAAGTTTCAGCATCATCACCTGTCCCAATGCAGATTCGTGATTCATCACTGAATATGACTTTGATCCAGTCATCCACAGTCCACGGTTGCTTTTACTTAGCCCATTGTAACCTTGTTTTTTTTCTTTTAGGTGTTAATGATGGCTTTCATTTAGCTTTTCTGTATGTAAATCCCATTTCCTTTAGGCGGTTTATTACAGTTCGGTCACAGATGTTGACTCCAGTTTCCACCCATTCGTTCCTCATTTGTTTTGTTGTGCATTTCCTGTTTTGGAGACATATTGCTTTAAGTTCCCTGTCTTGATGCTTTGATGTCTTCATTGGTCTACCAGTATGTTTGCCTTTAACAACCTTCCCATGTTGTTTGTAATTGGTCCAGATTTTAGACACAGCTCACTGTGAACAACAAACATCTTTTACAACATTGCGTGATGATTTACCCTCCTTTAGGAGTTTGATAATCCTCTCCTTTGTTTCAATTGACATCTCTCATGTTGGAGCCATGATTCATGTCAGTCCACTTGGTGCATCAGCTCTCCAAGGTGTGATCACTCCTTTTAAGATGCAGACTAGCAAGCAGATCTAATTTGATGCAGGTGTTAGTGTTTGTTATGAAAATTTACAAGGTGATTCCATAATTTTTTCCTCAGAATTGAGTGACTCCATAATTTTTCCCCTATGCTTCGTTACAAAAATTAACCATTACTGACTACCACATTTTTTTGTTCTTGATTTCTTTTAGTGTTTCTTAAAGCCAGAAAATTGCCATTTGAAATGACTTTCGTTTTGTGCCATGTCTGTGATCTGCTTTTTTTCTACAAAATTAAACAACTGAATGAACA